>NC_092208.1:55085862-55205635 GCF_043381705.1 Parasteatoda tepidariorum
TATATATATATTATACAAAAAAATTTAATAATAAAACACATAGTTTATGAATTTAGTAATTGCAGACTAATTTTCTTAACCTCTAATTAATTTTTAAATTGTAATTATTTTACATAAAAAAGTTATAGATATCCAAATTACAAAGTTTATTCAAATCATTTCAAATTTATCTCTTATTTGAAGTCTATAAAAATATGTTATGTCTAATTTGAAGTCTCTATAAAAATTGATAACAAAATATTTTTATTTTATGCATAAATATTGTTGTCTCATTTTTTTAATTTTTTTTATTATTTAAAAAATTTTATTTTTAAATATTTTAAAATTTTATTTTTAAATATTTAAAATTTTTATTTTTAAAAATTCTGTGTATAATATTATTTTTATAAAAGAGCTTTGAACATTTTTGTTATTCTCATTAAATTTTTTTTTTGTTTCATTAGGATATTGTTACTAAACAGTTGACTGCGATTCTAGAAACATTTTATGAAAATGATACTCCTAATGCAGTTGAGGCAGATTCAGAAGCTAAAAAATCAGAACTTGCTACTAAAGCAAAAGTAATGACTCTTGAACCACCATTAAAGCGTTCTGAAATCAATATTATATCTAGCCAAAATAATCTATCTCAAATGATGAAACTTCAAAATAACAAAGATAAATGCCTGGAAAGAAAAAAGTTGAGTAAGCCACCCAATGTGCAAGAACCATCTGCGAAAAAATTTAAAGCATCAAACTCTAAAGCAAATGACATTTTTCAGCACATAAAAACTATGGATTCATTTTTTATGACTGCGAATTCTTCAGAAGTTAGAAATCCTGATACCGAATCCACCTTATTTTCAAACAATAGCAATTCAATAAAGGAGTCTTCAACTTCTCAGCTACCTTTAAATGGTAAAGAACTGTCTATAAATTCATCTGCCCAAGTAAAAACAACAACACTATTACCATCTGCAGTTTCAAATATGCCTGGTAACATGTACTCACCTGATAACGAATTGAACAAAATTCCGTTATCCAATACTAATCATCATTTTACTCCTGCAACTGCTGAAAGGAATCAATTAAACTCTATTTCTTCTCCAGAGGAAACTATTTGTACAAAAAGTAATTTCCTTGTCACAAATTTAAATGAGAATTCTTTGCTGGCGAAAAGTAATTTACTAGTGGCAGATTTAAATATCAATTCTCTGCCAGAAAAAAATCATTCATTGGTCAATGATTCAAACAAGTATTCTATGCCAGAAAAAAATAATACCAATTGCCATATTAACAATGTTGACTTCAATAATTTATTTAATTTGGGTGATTTAACTTCTGAACACTTTGCACCTTGTGTTGTGAATGCTCCAGTTAATGACAATGATAATAGTGCCTTGGACCTTAATGATGCCTTAAATTTCCAAACAGCCAAATTAATTTTGGAAAAAAATCAAAATATTTTATCATTTAATGAACAACAACCTTGCAAGAATACAGTTTCTGAAAATTCCTCTTTGCCTACATCTGAAAATCAAATCTCGTCAAATGTGACTGCTTCGCAGAACTGGTCTCGGGGAAAACATGCCATTCAAGATATGCAGGTAAATAATACTTCTGTGGTCTAAGTTAACCCCTTAACAATCAGTTAATTTTCAAGAAAACTGTCATAAAAGTGCATATTTTTGGGGCTTTTGTATTTGTATTACGTATTTGATTAGTGCTGACATCTAGTTTTAAATAAACTAACTATCTACAATTACCTTAAAAATATCCTGGTACTGCCATCTGGTGCGTAAAATGAGAAATAAAAATTTTTCCAGGCAAAAGAAATCAATTAGTTTTATTCTTATTGGCGCGTTACTACTGAACACTCCAGCCCGTCTATATCACGGGACCGAGAAATAGAGGACGAAACCTCACCCTGTCATTTTCACGGGAGCAAGAAGAATTAAAGTTATTCATTTGAAACAGAAAATTTAAATGGTACTTTGAAAACATATATGGTTTTATAGACTTCTGATATATTTATCATCATATATGTTGATATGTTCGATTCTCATCATATGAAGTGAAAATTTCGAAATCTAATTGTTAAAAATTCAACTATATTTAAAAATTCAACTTTTTCATATGGAAAGCATTAATTTTGATTTTTAATTTTTTTTTAAATTCACTAAAAAATTAACAACTATAATAGTATTTCCTGTGATCTGTGAATGCTGTTCTCTAATGAATTTATAATGATTAATAATAAGTTGAAATATTATGACATATCGATATTGATAGTTAAAATATTTTTAGTGCAAAAACTAATATATTGTTAGTGCAAAGCTGTAACAAATTTACTCCTAAGGCCTTAATTGTAAAATCAAGTTTAATACTTATGAGTCGAATTATTTTCTATTGACATACATAAATAAAGTACTGCTTCGGCATAACAAAAATTGTGCTCTGTACATTCCACAGTTTATGTGAATTAATATATTAGATACTCTTGCTTTTTTGTGTAATTATAAATTATTATTTCATACGTTAATTTTTCTTTATTAATTTTTCAGCCAGTCGCAGTTTTGATGCCACAAATAGTTGAAAATAGTTCCAAAAATATTAATGATAAAGAAATAATTTTTAAAGAAAAAGCTAAAGATTCAAAAATATTGAACAATTCAGTTTCAAATCAGCGGAAAATGACGGCATTTGATTTTTTTTGTCGGAAAAACCGACTTGAAAGTAAGTCATGTCCTTCCTTATAATGATTTTTTCATATTTTTTTTTCCTTGTGTGTGCATTTTTATATTTCAATTACATTTGTAAGAATTATGTAAATACTCTTATAGGCCAAGAAGTTTTGCAAGTATTTTTAATGATGCAAATTTTGCTTTAATGTTTTACTTGAAGTTAGCCAATTATTTTTACTTTTAATGTCATTTGTACAATAATAGATTTCTACAAAAAAAAAAGTACTTTTGCATAATTCTCATTAGTTTTATCACTGTGAGTGCAAATTATGGCTATTTTTTAGCACTTTAAGCTGTTTTTTTTCTTTTTCTTTTGCATTTAAAAAAAAAAATTCTCAACATTTTTTAAGAGAACGTACTTTATTGCAGGAAAATTTCAGTGGAATTTTTCTTTGGACTTAACACTTATGTGTTTAAACAGCTACAGTCATAACATATATTGAATATTAAGTTGTATGTGTATACCATGATTTGCTTACAAGAAAGCATTATTTGGTGATTCTTCTGGGTTGAAGGAGATACTCATAAAATTTCTAACTAAGAATACTTTTTTTACATAAAAAAGCTGTTATCAGCTTATTTAAAGATAAAATTCATACATAAAGAAAATAATTTTATAATTATATGATTATTCTGTGAAATGTTACTGATTCTCTCCTATAGCAATTGTTTTCCTAGGTAAAGTAATGTAAAAAAATTTATTGTAAAAAATTAGAACTATATTTTCACTTCCATGTTAAAGCTGGAAGAGAGGACTAAAAAAATTTGTTTTTATAATTTTTTTTTTAATTTTAGTGATTTTAATCTTCGCCTAATCTACAAAAGCAAATGTTCACTCTAACAATTCTATAGTCAATGTAATTATTTTAAAAGATTTTTTTCTTTTTGTTAACCTTTAAAAGAAAGCTATTTAAATTAAACGAAAAAATCTGAATTTTTTAACATGATCTTCCATGCATTGCCTATTATTATCATTATTTTTTAAAATTAAAACTGAGGAAAAATTTATGGATATCTTTATACACTTCTAAATAAAAGCTTTTTTATTTATTACATTTTTCAAAAATTATTGCAAAAATCACCTTTTAAAAATGTTAATTTGTGTTGTTTTTTCTATTGAAACCCATACTTAATCATTTTGTTTGTTTTAGTTGCATCGCTAAATCCTGAAATGACTAATCATCAGATTGCACAAATTTTGACTGAAAAATGGAGTAATTTATCTATAGAAGAAAAATCTATTTATAAAAACATGATTGATAAAACTTATCCTAAGTAAGAAGTATTTCTTTCACTGCAGTAACTTAAATATAAATTTAACTAAATAATTTTTTTTTATTTAAATATTTTTTAAATGGGAAGCTTGAATTATAGTAGGTGGTAAATGGGTGTATATTCATCATTATTATTATCCTTACACTTTTCGTACATTGTTATAAAACATAAGCTTAAAAATTTAAAACTGCACCTACTCCCTTCTTTTTTCTCTTTCTTATTATTCATTAAATTCTTATTTGAAGAAAAAATAATAATTTTATAATATTTATTAAAGAAATTTAATGTGCTTTGCTTCTTGTTAGATTTCAATACTTTTTTTCTATCAAGCTTTTAAACGTAATTGTGTTTCTAATTTAATTTTCACCTTTAATTTTTAATCTAACTAATAAAATAATTTTGCTCATATTTTGTAAAAGTATATATATTCTATTTTCCAGGAATATTAAAAACAAAGAAATACTTGGAAATTGTGTTAAACAAAATCTGAATAAAATTAAAGGAACTCCTACAAAAAGAAAATCAAAAATGAGGAGAAAATGCATGGAGAGGATAATTTCACTTGATTTACGAACACCTCACAACTACATTAGTTCCAGGTAAGATAATATTGAAACTTTATAAAAATTGAATTCATAAAAATTTTAAAAGAGAAAGAGAAAATTTAATTGTTTCATAATTTATTTTTAAATTCTTATTAAAATTCCAATTTCTTTAAATATAAATATATAATTTAAATTTATCTTTTTGTACCCCTTATTTGCTCACTTGTGTTCATCACTTTAAATTAAGATTGGAAGTAATACTTATATTCTGAATTTCTTAGCCGTTAAACATATTGATATGTCTTATTTAATAACATTAAAATTAATTCATACATGTGAAAAACTAATACTTTTAACCTAAGACAATTTTCTTTAATGTCTGGTGTTCCTTGAAAATAAGTTGGTCAAAATTATCTAAAATATTATTTAGAAATGGCTTACTTTTTTATTTTCCACTAATTAAAATAACGTTTTTTCTTTTGTTATAGTATGTTTTGGCAATTATTCAACTGACTGCACTCTTGCCAAAATATATACATAGGATTGATATTTATAGAGATTAAGAGATGCTTAACAAGCTATCAGATATGTAATTGGTGATGGTTTGATGTTTCGTTCACATCATTATCAGACTGTGTGCTTTAAAAATATTTGGGCAGAAAAATGCATAGTTCTTGTAGACATATGTGCATCAATAGATATTGAATGGTTTGTATAGCAACATCTATTGGTTATTACAATTCTGTAAATTATAGTAAGATATGAGAAGAGCTTATATTGTTTTGCTTTATTGTTTATCTACAAGTATTTGATATTTTAACAAATTCAACTAAAAGGGTTTTTTCGAATCTTTTCAAAAAGAAAAAAATTTCCATGAACCATCAAGTACTTTTATGATAACAGTCATGTAATTTTTTTAAAAGATATTATTTTTGTAGGATCAATGATTTAATTTTTGAAAAGTTTTGTAAAAAAATCCTCATTAAATTCTAGTTACGTTTATTATAACAAGGTTTTATATTGGTTTTTTAACATTAAAGAAACTAGTTATTACCTTGGAATCTTGTTAAATCAAGGCTTGTAATAAACAAAATTTTTTTTTTTTTTTTTAGAAATTGTACTTTTTTTTTAAAATTAAGAAAACAATTGTCTTAATAATGTTATTTAAATAACATCTTTCTACAGTATTATTATGCATGGCAAATCTTTGTAACAATTTCCTACTGATTATTTTAATACCTCAATTTTATTACAGTTCTTCAAATCTGGGGGATATAAATATAATAAGTTGCATAGCTCCAGGAATATGGATATTTTCTCAAGACAATAAGCTCTGCATTTTGAACACATTCCGTTTACAAGAAATGGTAATTTATCATCGCCTTTTGAACACATTTCGATTTGAACCAGAGCAATTGGAATTCCCTTGCATTATATCAAATGAGTAAGTAGGAATCAAACTAAGTTTTCCCTGTGATATATATATATATATATGTGTATAACCCTTTGCCTACTTTGGGTGCATATTTGCAGTTGTTGGTGTGGCCTTGGTTGTAACTGACGTCTTGAGCAAGCCATCAGCGTAGATTATGACTACAACCATTTTAAAACTTAGCCATTTGTGAATAAACAATGGATATTAAAAACAAAATGTTTGGAATGGTTAAAGTAGTTATAGTGTTTGGATTGTGCGCTATTTAATAATGTCTTAATATACTGCTGACAAAATCATTATTGTGTCAAAAAGCATTCGGCCCCAAGTAATGTTTGCTTCAACTAGCCCCTTTAATTTAGAGCACTTGGCAGTTCAAGGGTTAAATTGTGCTTAAGCTGCTCTATAATAGTTCATATTAATAAAAATTTGGTTCAGTTGTGCTCAAAAATTTTTCAAAATATAAATGTATAAGTAAAAAATGATAGGTTGCCGCCTGTTTCCTGGAAAAACTATAAACAATATTTTTTGTTGTATGTCAGCTTATATTAACTATAATATTTGCAAGGACTTTGACAAATTTTGTCTCCATATTATTACTGCAAATGGTGTTATTTTAAAAGCATTGTTTGTTAGTTAGCAGCTTTAACTATTGATAAACTTAGTTTCTAATTTTGAAACTTGGTAAAAATAAGGTACCTAGTAAATTTTTATCGCAATTTCATCTTATTCATAATTATTATATCTCTTAAATGTCTTTATTTTACTTTAAAGATCTTGGGGGGAAAAGTATATATCTAAATAATTTTACCAAAAATCGTTCTTAAAGATATAATTCACCTTATTGCTATCTATCTTAATGTTATATTTCTAACCTGCAAAATATAATTTCCTGCATAAAGCGCTCTGGATACGCTAGACTGAAAGGTAAACACGCTTTGACACAACTTATACCTAATAGATTGTTAAAAAGACTATTCTAAGACTTCTGTTGTTCTTATCGACAAATTATTTTGATTGTAAACCTATATTCAAATATTTTTTTTTTAGTTTCCTAATGTTTTAAGAATCTTATTATATTAATATTTTTTCTTATTTTCAGCTCTTTGGGTGAAGAAGCAAGTGCATTTATTTCTCAGTTGCCTAAAAAGGAATGTTATATGGCTGAAACCATTGTAGATGAACGAATTATTGCTAATGGTTTTGAACTAAATTTACTGAAAAGTAAGCTAACTTTTTTAATTTTTAAAGGTAAATTCATGTTTAATGTTTTAAGTGCTTTGGTGTATGCTTTTTTGAGCCATTTTTTCACTTAGTTATGGACAAATCTCAGAATGTTCTTCATTAAGGAATCCTATCCTCTCCCTGCAAAGCGATTACAAACTTCAAAGTCAAATTTGTTTTTCTGTTGGAATAAAATAGTTCGTAAACAGTTCTTGGTTTTACAGTACAAAAAAGTCTCAGTATGCTATGTATAATCCCCTGAAACTTTCCCCTCACAGATTAGCTGAAACCTCTGGCTGGAATTTACTGTGGGAGAAAAGTTGTCAAAAGGGGAGACTGTTATGTAGACAAGTGAGATGTTATATGTGTATTTTTAAAGCTGAATTGAATGGCAAAATCAAGTCTATCTACTTGATTTTGCTGCCATTCTATTCAACTTAAAAAACAAATGACTAATAGTTTAGAAATTGTAAGGGATTTAGTAAGTATAAAGTGTACAATTTTCTATTATACTTTTGTACACATCTCTGCATTTCATATTTTAATAAGTAAAATATATATGCATTTTACAAGAATACAATTTTCTATTATAATGTACACATCTGAATTACATATCTAAACAAATTACATATTTCCTATGTACTTTTTTATGCTGAACTTAAAGAAATCTAAAGTAAAAAATAATAGTTCAAAGGTATTGTAATTTTGAAGCATTATGGGTGTTAGGATAAATTTTATTTTGATACTTTCATTTTAGTTGTGATCTGCAGAATATGTTATATTGTGGTTCTTCTAAGATGAATGAATTTAGAAAAGCACATTCAAAAAGATGCCCATAATAATACAGGGTTATTCATAACTCCCACCGGGGTTTTGAAGCGTAGTAAAAAAACGAAGATGAATATGGCAAAAAGGAACATGTGGAATTATTGCAAAAGTATTCAAGTTTTAATTTAAGCAGTTGCCGATAGATGGCAGTAGCATGTACCACTGAAGCCAGTTGTAGTAAACAGAGGGAATTATGAATAACCCTGTACTTTCATCCATTTTTCAATAGTTTATTCTGTACTATTTGTGTTCTGCCATATTCCTTTTGCATCTATGAAATCAATTAATGATATTAGAATGAATTTACATTTGTGATCATTTGATATTAAACGCACCTTATGATTTTTATTTGATTAAAGGTCAAGAAGAAGTACAGATCCAAGTAGTAGGCATGACAAAAAATATTGCTTTTTATTCTGTCCTTGACCTAAAGGAGATTTTATTACTTCTGAAAGAAAAAGGCCCTTGTGCAAAATTGTCTGAATGTCGACCTGGGAAAGTCATTCTTTTTTTACAGGTAAATTATTATTATATATATATTTTTATTTTACTAAATGTTTTTGCTGATATTATGTTTCTTTAGCATAACATATGTAGTTAATTTGTGAACATCATATATCTGTTTTCAAACAAAAATATCATTGATCATAAAATTTACCGCTATCTTTTTTTCTTTTCCCATCATTCTGTAATTTATTTATTTTTTATTCTTATGTATAAAAAAAATGGAATCTCACTGCTGCAAATTTCTCCTAATGATGGACAAAAATTATGATTTTGTGTATTATTAAATAATATACAAAATATTCTCCATATTGAAGTGGTTGTCTCTATATGAGGAATTTTCAGATTTTACTTTCTTGATTTTCAATAATTTTGGGATGTTTTTGTTAGATTGTTGTATCTTGAGCCAATTTCATTTGTTTTATACAAAATATTGTTTAAAAAACTGAAATTTTATAAGAAATACATTTTACATTTATCACTTATGTTTTTAAATTAGAAAAATCAATCTTCAGAAAAATGATTTTAACTTAAATATTAAAAAAAGTGCCTAAAAAGGTTACTCCTTGGATAACAAATATTTAAATAAACTTTTAATTTTCTAATTCGATTTAATTTGAATGTTTATGTAATTAAAACATAGTGAAGCTGCTTGTAAATGCTAAAATAAATCAAATTAACCATAATATTAACTAATATTTTGTTGATATATTTCTGAAATTTAAAGCTTTACTAAGATTGTGAAAATTATTGCATGCTAGAAGTGGTTGAGTCCACAGAGATCCAAAAAAGATCGCCAATGCAGCAAATAGTGTCAAAGTTTTTTTACCTTAAGTTACGTTTAGATATTTAATGAGCAAAAATGTTGTTTCATCATGATGCTATGAAATGGTTAAGTTTTTGGGGCCACTGTATTGTAAACCAAAGATGAAGAACAACTGAAACTGAATGCAGATATTCTCCACTAGGTCGTAAAATATTTACGCTGATCTAAGGTCCATGCTTATTTTTACTGACCTCTGTGTATAAATGTACTTTTATCAAATTCTTTCAATTCATAATTTTATAATGAATGTTATTTCTTTCTATAATAAAAAAAAACTCTTAATAGTTAAGCTTGTAAGCTAAATTACATAGTAGTTCCTCTTTTTCTAACTTTTTATATTCAGTAATAATGGCAAACAATTCTGTCACAAGGAATGCAAGGCTTTATTGGAACTTAACCATTAAATGGTAAACTCCTTTCAACATTCCTTAGAACTGTTTTTAACTAACTGTATATTTCAGAGTGAAGCTGTTCGGATGGCAAGGCAATGCCCAACTTCAAAAAGCATACAAGATGTTGAGGATTTATTAAAATCTAAAGAGCTTCTTCCATCAAACTGTGATATGTGTATTCATTCGAAACCATTTATTCATGAAATAGCAACTTTGTAGTAATTTTTCAAATGTGTACATAACAAACACCCATTGTTATTACATTATATAGTCTATTATTTGATTTTAAGCAATTGCTTATTTCTACTGCAAAGACTATTTGTAAAATAAAAATTCATGAACTTTATTTGTTTATGTATAAATATTTTAAATACATTAATTTATATTGTTTAATAAACAGACTGTAACTTTTGATGACTCAAGACTACTTTTAAAGTTATTCGATTCACACTTTATAAAATCAAACATATGATGAAAATTATCAAACTAAACCTTATCTCAAAATTTCCATATTTTATAAAAATTTGTTCACAGTTGCCTAGATGTTTCAAACTAAGTTCTAGAAAGTTTCAAACTGGGCTAAAACCTACTGTTAAAATTGATCATGTTTAATTGTAGATCCACATAATATGAGGTACAGCATGTTTTATGTGTATCAACTATGTTAAGCAAAGAGTGATCTTGCTTTTTTGTCAGGCATAACTTTGTTAATAAGGTTTTAGCCTTGAATTTATGTTTAGGTATTTAATAAGCAAAAATACAATTTCATTGTAATGATATGAAATTGTTACATTCGTGGGGCCCATGCATTGTTAACCAAAGTTTAACTCATTCTTATTAGTAAAACTTTATTTATGTTGTATAAATTTTGCAATTTAAGAGGAGTTATCTAATCTAAAAATTTTAATATCGGTTTTCCTTTTATAGATATATGAAAGTAAATCCAAAAATTCCACTATCCAGTAAATCGAAAAATTAATTAAGTTTTCATTGGTAGAAATAATTTGCCTATGAAATACTTTTAAATCTGAAGCAAAAAGTTTTTGTTGTCAAAGTTATGTTAGACTAAAATTAAACTTAATCTCACATGGCTTGCATACGCAAAACTAATTTCAACTACTATTCTTTTTACATCTGTTATATTTACTTTTTCAGTTTAAATCTCATTTTAACAAACATGCCCATCAAATATCATTAAAATAGTGGGTGGATATTGATTTAGTCGACAAAAAATATTATCTAAAAAGGATAATGCTTAAAATAATGAAACAAGTTTTAAAAATAGAAAATTAAATTTGCATGTTACCAAGTATAACTCCAACTTTCTTTTTGCAAACAATGCAAGCACCAGTTTTAGTTATAAAAAATAGACAATACAATTTCTGTGGCCGTTTAAAACAATAAGTAGCCAGATACTTGCTTGGAAAACAATAAGCTACATTAATCAAAGGCATGAAACTATAATTACATTTCTTAGTTTACAAAATGCGTAAATACAAGAAAAGTCTCAAGAAAGCATTTGAAAAATTTGCTATAAATAAAATTACTATATCATTGAGCGGGAAGAGGTTCGGTTCTTGATGTTCTTTCAACAGAGATGTTAATAGGTATACCTCTCTTTGGTTCGTAAGTAGTTTGGCGAGCAACCATTCTGATGCAATCAATAATTGGGCACACTGATAGACATAAGGTACAACCCGTGCAGTTATCAGTAACTTTTGGAAGATGAGTGATAGGATCAAATGTAATTGCCTGATATCCAGAATCATTGCATGCCATGTAACACTTACCACAATTTATGCACATATCCTAAAAGAAAACATTGCTTTAGGAAAAACAAACTTACAATTGTTAGGTTTCAAATATATATTTATATATACATGCAAACCTCCATGTCACAAACTCATAGAAGGATCTAAAAATTATGTGATATCAAATATTTTTAACAATTCAAAGTAAATACACTGACATTTCAAATGATGTATAACGTGTATTTATTTTAAAAGATAGTTACTTCATACATCATTATCTTTGCTCCTTTGTTTTATTTTATATTTTGCAGCAATTCTGTTTTCTCATTTTCCTCTCTTGTTATATCTCTTGTTGCAATAATCTTTATTATTTCTGATTTTATCTGATCTTGTATACTGCAACATTGCTAACCAAGGTATCCACTTCATAATTATTTTGTTTCTTTGGTATGTATTAAATAAGCAAGTGTTTTTCTTCTTATGGGCAGGTATGCAGTGCACCCGTGTCTTACCAAGTCTACTTCCTTAGGAATGTATGAGTCATACAATTTTTTTTAATAATTAAAGTTTAGAGAGAATTAAAAAATGGTAGTGAAACGGGATCAACTAAAAGAGCCCTAATATTAAATAATTTGTGTTATTGAAGTTAAATTTTAAAGTTATGCAGTAACCTAATATTAAGGTTTGGCTGTATATACATGTAACTAACCTATATGTAAGTATGCTAGATGCACTTTGATGTATTTTCTTAGAGCCTTTGCATTACTTAATTTTTAATCATTGAATTTAATTGAATTTTTTTTTTTTTTATGCCTGTGATCCTTAAACGTGTATGCTTTTCTTATTCCAGTTATTAAAGGATTCTAATAATATATTTTAAGGGTAGTCATTGCTGCATCCTGTATGTAGTATTCTGAATTAAACTTATAAAATTATGAATGTTTGTTCAAAAGGATTTCATTCATTTTCATACCAGCAAATGATTACTTATCTTCAAAACTTAGTAAGTAGTAAATTGTCAAAAGTCTGTGCATACCCCTGTTTTTCCACTAATTTGTAAACAGGAAATACTGTTATCAATCCAAAACTCTGTTTTCAAAATAGACAACATTTTTCATGTTAGGAAACAAAGATACACTCATTGTTTACGTTTATACAGAATTATTTTGAAAGTTTGCTTTCATCTAAGTTCTGACCCATGGGCCTTTTATTAGAGCTTTGCAAATGTATTCTTTTGATCAATTTCTTTTCCAAATTTTAACTATGTATGTGAATTCACCAGCGTTGAAGAGCCTTCCGTAGGTTTTCTTTGTTTCTTAGCATCTGCTTAAGAACTTAGGTGTCCAGTGAATCCCACAGAAGTTCGATTGGTGACAGTGGGGACCATTCCATTTTTGTGATGGTATGCACACCGTCTTTGCTTTTCAGATAATTACTTCTTGACTTGAAAGTATGCCTTGAATTATTATCTTGTTGGAAAACAAGATTGCGTCCTAAAATCTGTGTTCCTGGTGGGACAGCATGTCCCATTAAAATGTTGTGAATCGCAAATAATATAATACACTTTTTGCTTCATTATTCTGTTGTTTCTGACTAAATCACTAACTGACGGCCATGTCACACATCTTCACAAGGTGGCACCTCATCCACGTTTTACTGCAGACACAATCAGGATCGAAGCGCTATCGCAATTGACAAAAACGATCGGGACGTTGTAAAAAAATCTGGTGATGGGAACCAAAAATTTTAAACTTTGATTCGTTGTTCCCGAGAACACTCTTCCTCTATGCGTTGGTCCAGTTTTTAATTTTTGCCTAGGAAAAAAAAATTTTTTTGGGAGTATACTGCTACAAGATGTGACTTCAGTGGCGCGACAGCCCATTGAAGGCCAAGACCTACTGTGCCCATCTCAGTTTTCTTGGGCTGTGGGGTGCAGGAGCAGATGTTCCGGTTAGGTGGTCAGCCAAATGCGGATCCCCTATTGTTTAGCTCCCAAATATGCTTGGTACTCATTTATCGACCCACTGAAGGGATGAAAGGCTGAGTCAACCTTGCCCGGCCCGAGGATCGAACCCAGCTGTGGCACGGAAGCGCAAGGCGATACCACTCAGACACCAGGCGCCTTTCTCTTAATTAACATACCTTTTTTTTTCAACGGAATCGGGTTTTAAATCCCCAAAATATAGGGGGTAGACGCAATCTGGTCCCCATAGTTTGGTCAGGAGAGCGATCCAAAGTTTGGACCCCCTATTGTTAATTTTATTTTATGGCGTGTTTCGCCATATCTCAAGAACTTTTAAAACTAATCGAAAAATGTTTGCACACAATTATAAAATTTGTTTATCCAAAGATAAATCCATGCAAAAAATAAATTTTAGTAAATATTTATTATTTTATGACAGTTGTAAAACTTTTGAACTGTATATAAATTTTCACATAATTTTAATGCATCTAATTTTACATGGCAATATACAGAATTTGAGTGAAATAGGTTGAATAGTTCCTGAGAAATCAAATTTAAAATTAGATTTCTCAGGAACTATACAACCGATTTTGCTCAAATTTTATATTTCGCCATGTAAAATAAGATGCTTTAAAGTGATGTAAAATATTGTATACTTTACAATACAAAACGTTTTCGCCTATTGCTAAATAAAATAATGAAAAACAGTAAATTTACTAATTTTTTTAAATTTTTTTTTGCATGGAAAATGAATTTCATAATTGTGCTCAAAGATATTTCAATTAGCTTTAAAAGCTTTCAAGATATGGCAAAATACGTAAAAAATGGAATAAACATTAGGAGCTCCAAACTTTGAATTACTGTCCTGACTAAACTATTGAGACCATACATATTTCCCAGATTGCAGCTACCCTTATATTTTGAGGGTTAGAAATCTGAACCGTCAAAAAAAAAGGTATGTTTATTCAGAAAAAGTACGTTTTCGTGTCTGATTTCGGCCTGACCAAACGATTGAGACCATACATATTTCCCAGATTGCAGCTACCCCCTATATTTTGGGGATCAGAAATCTGAACCGTCAACAAAAAAAAAAGGTATGTTTATTCGGAAAAAGTACGTTTTCGTGTCTGACTTCGTAACTAAAAATATCGTTTGCACTTCAGGGTGGCCCGCTTTTTTTTTCCCCTTTCCACGTTGTACATCCAAAAACACAGTGCTCAAACCTCAATATCTGTTCAATAATATAGATTTCTCAAACAAATCTGTATAAACATAAATACTGCCATGTATTTTTATTTCCTTACTTTTAACAATGTTTATTTTAAAAATAAGTAATAAACAAAGTTTTGGATCGATATGGTAAAAAGCATGAGGCTGTTTGAAAATTTTCTGTAAAAACAGGGGTGTGCTTTAACTTTTGACCTGGACAGTATGCTTAATTGTTCTTCATATATTCTTAAGCTTGTTAAACAAATAAAAACTGTGTTCAAGATTAAGTGGTAACTATTACTTTGGTATGAAATTTGAAAAAATATCTTACTTCATCAATCAAAGCAACTACTTGTTGAGAAATGTCTAAATTGGAGAATGTTCCAATTTTATCCAGGGATTTTCCAATCACATCCTATAACAGAATATTTTGTATTTACTACTTTCAATTATAAATGCCTATAAAAAATCACATAATTTTGAGTATTTTGTTAGAGTTATTGACATAATGTTAATAAAATTTTGCGAAAAATTCTGATTGGTTTTACTTTTGACTAATCATTTTTTTATGAAAAAATATCCAATCTTCCAATCCAATATCCAAAAGAAAAAAGATTTTGTACAAATTTAATAAAAAAAATTGTTTTTTTTTTCTGTTGGAAACAGTAAGGAAAAATCATTCTTTTCAATAATTTTCTGAACAAAATGGCATCATTTAACAACCTACATATTATAAATCTTTTTTTATATCTTTGTTATATCCCAAATTATTTTTTATATTACCCTGAGATTTCATATTTTGGTGACAAGGATATAGCCAGGAATTTGCACAAAATTCTTAAACTTAAAGATTTTGAATTTTTTTTATTAATTTTTTTTTCTTAGTGTATGTTCTTTTCATAAGCTTTTGATTGTAGAATAATATTATATGACATAATATCTTTAAAAAAAGATTATATATAAGTACTTTGTAATATTCTAGGTTAGGAAAAGTGCTTGATAACTTAAAGAATTTCTTCAAATTTTTTCTGAACTGTTTGAAGCATAAAATTATACAGTTAGTAATATTTAATTGGTAATTTCAGTACTGCACATTAGTCAATTTTTTTTATTTTTTTTTTAATATTTTTTTTTTTATATGAACACAACTGTGCAATTTGTAAAGACAAGAAATTGTTTTAATGTAAATTTCCTTAAAACCAAGAAACTTTTCTAAAACTAGAAAACCTAAATTACCTTTTTGAAAATGCTGTTTTTAAAACTATATTGTAATAATTTTGCCCTAAAGGCTTCCAGAAATTCTAGATTAACGCCTACGTTGTCTATATGTTTGCATTAATAGTGCTGCGTTTTACATGTTTCGAATGATACTTTTTTTAGTTTTAATTTTTGATAAAGATTTGCAGAACATCTGCTGTATTGATATCCCACCCTTATGTTATAGATGAAAGGCTTGCTGAATGTGTCTCAAACGAGACCTAAAATCTAAGGTTAAAAATTGTTAATCTTTTAGTGTAAATTTAATTCGGGTATAAAGGAAGCTCTTGGGCCAAGTTTAATGAATATGCTAATTTTAATCAAAGCCAACAACATTCTGGTCTATCAATATCTATCACTTTTCAAAAAACATAGTTGTTTCGTGAAAGGTGATAGATTATAACCATAATAAAAAAAGGCATTTTTTGCACAAACCATAACAATTGTTCTTTATCAGCATCTGTTATAAAAATTGCAAATACAGCGTGAGCTACACACAAATAAAATGGTATGAGAACATTATTATTTGCATTAAAAATTACGGGGATAAGTGAGCTAAGACTGGATAGTGGGGTAGAGCCAAGTGCCTCGATTGTATCAAAATTAGTTCTGTTTTCTAGCGAAAAAAAATCCAAATTACACTTCACTCATCAAGAAGAACCTACCATATTGGCGAGTTGTTTGATTAATTCATTGCGTCTGTGTAAATATGTTTGTTTTACTAGGTCAATTGTTTAATGTTAGATTGTTTTTTAACTAGCTTTATTTGATATTTTCCAAAAATTATTTTTAATCCAACTTATTATGTGTTTACAAAAGATTCATACCTTAGCATACAATAAGGTTTTAGTCAAATGTTAGCACTGTTTTGTTATGTTTCGATAGCCTCCGGTCTTGTGTTAAGACTGGGTACTACTTGGTTTTGTTTCCATCTCTTCGATGCGAATCTAGGCTGTGCAAACGAAAGCTGCGATGCAGAGGAGGGTAAAGATAACTAACTATACGTCACATGTAAATAAAAGGCCTACTTTTCTTAAACTGTATGTAAAATAGAAATGTCTGCTGCTTTTTACTGAAATTCTATTTCTAAATTTCCCATGGAGTTAACTTGTGTACCCGAAATGGGGTAAAACTTGATGATTTGACTTTTTCTAGAAAAAAATAGAAATGATATATTGTATACAATTAAACAATTAATATCTTTGTAGTGTGTCAACCACCACAAAGAATACAATTCCAATTCACTAGACATGTTAACTCGACTCTATCTGGGGGGGGGTACCTTTAGATCGATGACAGTTCCAGCTTAGCTCCAACAGACCTTTGAATCTTAATTATACAGTCTTATCTCATTTTCCCATACTTCTGTAAACGGAGTTCAAAATATGTAACTTGATAATTTTACCTTTATTTTTGGTACTGATTGTGGTTTTTCTTTGCTGTGTTCTCCAACATCATGCATCTTATCTTCCAATAAATCTTGGTGGGCTTTTAATTCTGCTATTATTGCTTGTTTTTGGGTTAAGAAAAGTCCGAAGTTTGGTAATTTCTATAAAATGGAATCATTACAAATATTTGCATATAAAAAAACTACAAAATATTCTAGCTTCTGTTGGTTCATAACTTGAATAATAATTTAGTCCTTGAAGCTTTCTTAGTAATGATTTTCATAATTGGGTTCATAAAAAAAATATAAAAACGTTATTAATTGAAAAATAAATTAGTTATTTGCTTTGCTGAAATAGTTGGCAGAAAATACAATAAAGAAATTTAAAATAATTTTTCAAAAAATATATGACTTAGTAGGAAAAATTTAACATTTTAAAAGCATTACAAATTTACTGTAATTGTTCCATTTAGGTCATTTGTCTATATAGATATTGCATAGCTGTAAAATCTACCAGATTTACCAGTAGACTACTCAAGTGTGCCAGTTTCTCGTGGTCTACTGGTTTTATAAAATTTCTTCTGGTTTTGTACATTTATTTGTAATAATCCTTAAATATGGTTACTACTGAGCTTTGAGTTATGAATATTTTTATTTTAATGTTTTCAAAAATTACCTTATGGACAATACTGTCAATATCGATGACGGGTTTTCCCTTCTGATGTTTTGGTGTTGGAGGTGACTGTCCAATCCAATCATTTAAGTGAGGTTGACTTTGCATGTATAAAAGTGATTTTAAGCCGGACACATAATCGTCAATCACTGTGAAATCTTGGTTCTGTACAGCACTACAGACCTTGAAATAAATTAAAAAAGTTAACTCGACTCTATCTGGGGGGGGNAAAGAAAGAAACCTTTCATTTAATTTTAAGATTCTTTGTAACGTTAAGCATCTTTGTGAGAAAAAAATGTGGTAATCAATTACCCCCATTTTTTTAGACAAAAAATTGGTTAAGGTATAGAATCGGGGTTCTCGGTTTGGCCATAATTTGTGTTTCTTTTTCCTTCTGAAACCTCGTTTCTGTTTGCCATGATATTCTTTGCTTTCAATTTCATCACCTTCTGGTTACCATAACTTTGGTTTACCGTTATATGATTAGTTCTTGGTTTATTTTCATATATGTTGGTTTATTTTCAAATCCCAATTGTAATCTGTTACCGAAAATTGCATGCTAACTCTTGTTTCATCTATAAATATACATTAGATTAATGGAAAAATAATTAATTAAAACTGTATTAGGTTATCAAATAAAATTTTAACTATAAAATGTGCCAATAAGTTGTCTATAGTATTTTACAAGCATTTTACTTAAGTTAACTAAAGAAAGATGATGAAATATCCGTCATTAAAAAGTTTATTCTTTAAAGAATTTAAAAAATAAAAGAAAAAAAACGTTTCTGGAAAGTTAACATTGCGAAAAATAACTATTTTCTAAAATTCAGACTTATGAGGAAGTAATAACGATTAGGGTACAGAGTTGTGTAACATGCAGCTCAAATCAAAACTTCAATAACGTGGCCCAGGAAACTACATTTTTTAATCTTGTTAAATAGATATTTTAAAAACTTCATATTTTAATTCCATTTTTATGAGATTATAAATAACACTGGGAAACAATTTTTTTTTCTTCTGTTGCATGAGATTTTTCTCTATAGAGATACTTTCGTTTCACTGATTTTAAATTTGCAATCGGTTTCTCTCTTCAAGCTACAGTTTTTTTTTCCAATGACATTTTTGGTCTATTTTTTGTCGAAATGGGCAAGTTTAAAATATTATAGATAACATTCAAAATGCCATTTTAAAAAAAAAATCTGCATCTTTAGGAGCAAAACAAATTTCAGATATTTGAAATCCCCACACCCGAATTAGGCAAGATCAAGTAGTATTATGAATCCAACTAACAAATTTATTCCCCAGTGTAATCAAATTATTTACAAAATAGTTTAGTTTTATTTGATACCTACCTCTTTTTTTATTTTTCAGTTTGTATTAACTTCAAAAGTTAGTAAAAAAACAAAACAATATTTTATTTTTCTGTGTCTGACTACATATTTTAGCACTCTCAAAGAAAATTGATTCTTCGTTGATCTTTAAAAACGGTACATTGACTGCAAAGATTGAGCAAATTTGCTGTAATTTTAATTATGTGTCGAATTAAACTTGGGTATTTTGTTAAGTTGAAGAGAGTATGGTTCAACATGATCAAATTTTTAACATAAATACAAAGAGTGTATCGACATGAAATCACCTGCAGTAAAGTCGCTCCAGCATGAAGAAATTGCAATCCCGCATCCGCTGAATCGATACCACCCGTAGCCAATATGGGATACCCTGGAATTGCTCTTGCAATTGCTGTTACGGCTCTCAGTGCTATGGGTCGAATGGCATTGCCAGAAACTCCACCGTAGGTTGTGCGTTGTTCTTTGCCGATTCCTGGCCATGGTGTACCATCACTTTTTAAATCCATAATACCAGAAACAGTATTTGTCACTGTTACGCCATCTGCTTTTCCTGATATTGAAATTTTAAAAAAATATTTGTTTTTACACAAAAAGACATTATAAGACAAAGATAAGGGAAACAAATATATTATTAAATGTTTGAAGAACATTTTCTGTAATAATTAATTACGTTACGTATTACATGATTTTTTGTTGATTTTTTTCCTGTCCTGGTGACAATTTCTTTTAATTTTCATTTAAATGCAAAATTTAGTTTTGTTTTCTTCGTATATTATTTTAGTTTCCAAAATCTTAAATCCAATGGAATTTTATGTAATGACTTAAATTAATTTTATACATGCATATGTATTGTACAAAACTTCAATGACTTTATCTCCCAACTTGATTGATTTATCTGTATTATAATGGCTTTGATCTGAGAACCATTTAAAGAATATTCCTTTTTAACGAAGGTCCTAATTAGGATTAAAATAAACACTTTTAATTGTTTAATTCACTTACCTCTGTATGCAGCTTTTGCTATCTCTACTATATTAGTTATGTTTGGGGTCATTTTAGCAAAGAAAGGTATATTGACAGTTTTTCTGACCCATTTACAAATATTCTCCACCAGTTCTGGATCCTATTAACAAAAAAGTGATGCTCTTCAAAATTTATGATTGCAACAAAAATTACAAATAAGGATTTTCTATAAATATCTCACCTGACCACACGCTAATCCCATACCTCGTTCACCCATTCCATGAGGACAAGATAGGTTCAATTCTAAAGCATCAGCACCCGAATTCTGGAAGAGAATTTTAACTTTGTTAACTTTGACTTTAAAGAAAGGTTGAAAAGTTTAAATTCATTTAAACTACATTTGGCTCTCTGTTTAATGCCTTTGAAGTAACCGGGGAAAAATTATCCTTAAGTAGAATTCATCTTTGAACAGAATTTGTGGGAAAATGACATTTGAGAACTACACACTTTTATAGGCTTTGTACTTTTATTTTGTAATACTAAATTAGCGTATTAATTTATTTTTTTTACTTCACAAATTATATTAATACATTAAAAAAATAAAATAGTGAAAATGAAGTAAAGTAGTGCAAGTATAAAATTAACGCTTGGAAAAAAATCAAATATTGTTGATTTATTAGATCAATCTAAATTATTCAAAAAGATAAATCGAAAAAGAAAATAATAATAGTAAAAAATGGTGTTTATAATTTTGCTATGTTTTAGCTTGAATCTTGTAAAAAGGTAGCAGAATCTTCTTGATTTCTAACTTGGATACCTTCTCCAAAAATTTACTAAAATCACCTTACAAAGTTCAATGGTGGTTCTAATAAGTTCTATGCAAATTTTTGTTACCCAGTGTTCGAGTGTTGTGGGTTGTAAAATTGTCCAAAACTTCATTCAATCCATAATCCTTCGTTTCTTTAGACATTTCCTAATTAAAAGTACAGAACCCTTTACAAATTATATCTATCAGTTTCAAGATCTGGTTTTAACAATTCATTTTTCAACTTAAAAAGCTTTATGTGTAAAATTAATAGCATTTTTACAAAGAGAATCGTTTTAGAAACGCGTTCGAGCAAAATTATTTTAATACAATATCACAGCACGTATGTTATAAATAAGCATAGAAACATTCATTAAGATGGGTATGGAGACTAAGAAGGTAGGTGTAAAAATACTATTGGTTACTACATGATTTATGTAAACATTTGATCAGAAAACAAGAGCTCACAATTAAATATAAAATATTATTCAAAGGAAGTGCTTTAATTATCACTATTGGTTACCTCTGCTAGCTTGGCCAAACTAATCCAATCATTTTCATCATATGAGCACATTATACTTGCTATCAGAATCTATGAACGAAACTCTAATTAAATACATTAAAAAAAAAAAAGCAGAAATGGAAATTGTTAAAAAAAATATTACTTTTCTTAAGCCTTAATCAATATAATTTTTAAAATTTCAACATGGATGTTATTTACATCCAAAATCTAATTTACAATTTTAAAAAATTTAAAATTTGCTTTCGCTATGATTATTTTATTTGTGGTCAGGGGAGCCTGATTAGCAGGGCGATGGAGTCTTGACAACGGGAGTCCTAATCCGGTCGAAGATGTAAATGGTGACTGGTACAAGTTAAATCCGTCGGGTCACAAAGTCCTCCATGTTCCCATAACAAATTATGTCTCTGAGGGTACGGAATTCAGGGATGAGATTTTTCCGCTTTTTAGCGGATTTCCGGTTTTTTCACTTTTATCTCTTAAATTTCAGCTTTTTTTTATCAAAAATTCNAATTGGAAATTGATCGTTCTCTGGTTCAGGTCAAAATTACTCTCTGTGTATGAAGGAACGGATGGATGTATTAATGGGTCCGCCCTGTAAACAGGTGTGACAGAAGTCAAATTCTTGAACTTAAATGGCACCAATGGAGAATAAGAACAATCGCATAGCCTTAATGGCCTACGACCACAAAAACTTTATTTTATTTGAGTCAATGAAGTATACATAGTATCTTGGAAATCCAGCATTCATATAAATACCTCTGTTCTAAATAACAAAAGCAGTTTTCTTTAAATCACGGGTTTAGTATAAAAAATGACGAAGTCCATAACTGGGGAAAATATGATAGATCTGAATCGTTAAAACACTTAATACATTTATGACTAAAAAAGCTGAAGTCAATATAGAGGAATGTTGCTATCCATGGCCCACTTGAACAAAATCATTCTTAAATCGAAAAATTTGGCCAATTTTATTTCGTACTTGTTAATATGATTATTACTTACCATATTGCGCATAATCAAACCTCGAAGTGACAGTTTTTAATATATTTAAAATTTAATATATATTACGAATATTATTTAATATAATATTAATTAATATATATATTTAATAAAAAATTTAATATATATTAGAAAAATAAAAATATGTGCCTTTGGTTCAATACAGAAACCTTCCTTGAGCCAAATAGTTTGTATATACAGGGTGGTCCTAAAATATATGTCAAAAATGTAAAGGTAGGTAGAGGGGACATAAATAAGCATATTTCGGATAGGAATGTGTGTGCGGTAATGGCACATTATAGCACTAGCTTGTAAAGCAGTATGAATCAGAAAAAACTGAAAAGACAAAAGAAAATAAAAATTTATCAACAGTTTACAAGAGGTGCTCGAAAGAGCAGCCACCAACATCGATACAAGATTCACAGAGACGGCGCATGGATCGGCGTACGTTAGAAAAGACGTTAGGCATGTCGAGCACATATAAAGCAGCAACAGACAAGCGGGCAAGAAGATCTTCTTGATTGGACTCTCGTACACCAGGCTTTTAATATGAACCCAAAAGAAAAAATCCAAGCAGGTTAAATCAGGAGAACGCGGTGGCCAGGGATCTGGACCACCCCGTCCTATCCAATGTCGGCCGTAGACAGCGCCCAGGTGATTTCTGACGCTCCCTATAAATCCTCTGAGCAGATAATTCGTTTCCTTGTGCAGCCCCATACATGAAATGCACGTCGGCAAGCTTCACATTGGTGAAACGATGCATGCTGTTTGAGATCCGTGCGGTTTTATACGCCGCAGTCATCAGCGCACCCTACCGGCTTAATGCGGCATTACCGCACACACAATCCTATACGAAATATGCTTATTCAAGTCCCCTCTACCTGCCTTTACATTTTTGACATATATTTTAGGACCACCCTGTATAAGTCAGTAACAATTTTATTTTTTAATACAGATTTTTAAATTTTATTTTTCAATCACCTTAAAACAATGTTTAAAATTGTGATGACCATGGTCTTAAAGCATAATTAAAAACCAATTTAGGACTCCGAAAATATACTGAAACATATTATGATGTAACTATTATTTACAGTATCCATCTGGAAAGACTAAATTACATTATTATCTATTTGCAGATTTAATTACTCCTTATAAGCTTTCAAAAAATCATATACAATTGAATTTTATTGAAATATTAAGAAAACATTTACCTCGATATAACTTGTATGGTTGGGCTACCTCGCCATTCAGAGGAACTTAGGCTTCCTCATTAAATGCAATTAGAAATTCTTGTATTACGTGCCGTGAATTCAATTATAACAAAATATACAGCCATTGTTAAAATGGCTTACTAACGCTGATTTAAGGCAGTTTTTAATAACGTCTTTAACAACCAAAACACCATTAACTTTTCATTGATAGCCACGTTTTGTTAACGTTTTAGAATTAAAACAAAGGTACAAAAATAGTAACCTGCTCAGACTGGTACTTTGTTCTAACGTGAATTAACTCACTATCGAAATGGTGATTTTAAACCATCAAAAAATAATGCCAGCTGTCAATAACTACAAAATAATAAAGGAAAACCAACGAACGGCCGAAATCTCAAATTCTAACAGTGCTTACTTTTAGCTGTATCCACACATTTTTTTGTACACTTTTGGGCCGTACACCTTACTTGCGAAGTTTTATACTTTAAGTTTAAAGAATACAAAAGTTTTACATTTATACATATGTTTTATACTTTTTTTTTAAAAGTTTTATGCTACTTTACGACAGTTTTATTTGCACTTCTGTGCAGGAACATGCCATTTATGTTTTAAAAAAGATACAAGTGAAAAGTAATTTAACTTGATTGGGAAGGATTCAAGTCAATTTCTGCTAATGTAACCGTCATTAAATAAACTTATAAATATTACAATATATACTTTTAAAATTAAAGTTTTTTTCAAAAAAAAAAAAATTTTTTTTTCTAGAAAAACATAATGTAATAATTTCTGCTGGTACTGTTTTTTCACTGTTCAATCTTAATTAATGCCAATTTTCTTTTTAAAATATTTTCTTTCTAATAAAGATATTGTATGAAAAATCTGAGTTATCTTGATAATATTGTTGTAATAAAATGCAGAGTGATAAAGAAGGATAATACTGATCTTGATTATTCAAACCACAAAATAATATCCTTGGTTTACAAACAAGCGAATTATTTTTTTGAGATATTTATAGGTATAAAAAAAATTAAAATATAAAAACAAGAATTTTCATTTAACAAAAATATTACTTATAAATTTTACTAGTCTAAGAAGTCTTACGTGGTCTGGAAAATCCTTCTTTAATTCAACGATGCTTTGTAACCAGTAGCTTGTAGTCTTCTCGCTGATAAGCTCTATGTTTAAAAATGAACCTTGTCCAGGGCCATAAATGTGTCCAGAAGTGGTACCACGCACAATACGAGGTGATACATTCGTTACAATGTCCTAAAATAAATTAATACATAGAATCTAATAAAGATCAAGGTACAAAAGCGAAAAATATCTGAATTAGGAAGCAATTCACAATATTTATATCTTGCAATCAAACAAGTATAGTTAAGAGTAAGACCGGATGTACTGTTGTTATCCCGTGTGAAAGCATTTATATCAGATATAATTTTTATTAATATAGGAGAGTGAGAAATAAGGGTGGATTAGAACTATCAAGATAATAGGCACCAAAATCCTGACTAGAGAACTCATCGGAGATTTATATATTTGTTTTGCTTAGTTCATTCTTACCCTAGCCTACCTGCAATCAGGGCTAAAGAGAATAGAAGGGCTAGTTCACTACGCTCTTAGAGCTGAAGCTACGATTTCCCTCCTCATGACGTCACTGTGTCTACAGATCTCGGAGATCGCAAGCAAAGATATGATAACTTTGCATCTTTCTCTTGTAAAAATAAGTTAGACTTTTTCTGGTTATTAGCCTTCAAACTTTA
Source organism: Parasteatoda tepidariorum (assembly GCF_043381705.1). Classification (NCBI taxonomy): domain Eukaryota; kingdom Metazoa; phylum Arthropoda; class Arachnida; order Araneae; family Theridiidae; genus Parasteatoda; species Parasteatoda tepidariorum. The sequence goes on from NC_092208.1 coordinate 55,111,465, forward strand.
CGTAATTAACACATTATTTCCGTTCATAAACATAGTTCAAAAAAAACTTTCTTGGTTATTATATTAAAAAAATACCATTTTAAACTTATAAAAATGTTTTGCTAGTTGGTGAAAATGACACGATAAATACTTTATTTTAAAAAGTTCAGTTTTAACTTTAACTATTAAGAAAAATGAAGGCATATATCGACACTTTTTTTATCTACATATTCTTTTATAAAGATAAGTTAAGTTAAATTTAGAATCCCTGATTTTAAAATATGTCGTTAATAGCAATTTGTTCATACTTAATCATTAGGAAACATCAACCTTAAACGCTAATTACTGAAACAAAATAATAATTTAGGTTCATAATGACATTAGAAATTTTACAATTGTTTATAGACATTTAAATTTACGATGATATAATTTATAGATATTTAAATTGAAGAGAATATAATTTTTAAAAAAAATCATAAATATTTAGAATAACTACATTAAAAAATATGTTATGAAATTAGGAGAATTTCAACTATATACTATATATTTTATTTATACTTTTTATTTACATTTTAATTTTCTTTGACTTTATCTATTTTTTAATTTTTTTCATCTGCATTTCTTTTTGAAATAACGAGGCGGTTTCTATTTAGATAATGAATTTTTATAAAAGTTCTTAACGATAGAATAAACGTATTGCTGTTTTATATTAACTGTGTCATTTCGGAATCCATTCTTTACATAGTTGTTCATTTACTTTAGGGAACACGTTTTTCCTTTTGTTTTTTTATCAGAATTTTCGCAAGTTGCAATAGTGCAAACTGGCATTTCGATAATAGTTTTAAATTTTTGTAAATTCACTGCAAAAACTGAGGAAAGTCATAGAAAATAACAGTCTTAGAATATGTCACAAAAAAAAAATGCTCCAATATTAGTTAGAGCTAGCAAGGCCGAACGCTCCGTTCTTGATGCAAACGTTCTAGTGACGCCAAAGTGACGTCACTAGAGAAAATCGGAGGATTGGCACGGCGAGAGCTACTTCAAAGGAATGAACCAGCCCTTCTATTCTCTTTAGTCCTGACCTGCAATGCCCGGGGAATAACATCAACAATCAAAAATTTTAAAAAAATTACACAATTTGTGTACGATTTTTACATCACAATACAAGAAGTGTAATTATTAGAATTTAAAAAAAATATTAGAGCATCTTAAGAATTATTATTTAATTGAAAAGTATAGGGTAATGAGTTCCTTTCTGTAAACTCAAATTGATCCTTGGATATTAATTTAAACAAAATATTTCTAAGTATATTCAGATGAATATTTAAGTGCATTGAATTCAACACCACAAAACGAATTGCTAAAACGGGCCATTTTTTATTGTTTTTATTTTTTTATTTATTGTTGTTGTTGTTCACCATTCTTAGTAAATTTTATAATTTTCTTAATTCTTGATGTTGAAAAACACTCCCTTATAATATATTTGTTGTGATTGCAACTTTTATGTAATGTAATCATTTACTTTTTCCAAAGAGAAAGTCTTCGTTAGGGCAAAAGCCCATCCTGATTCAAAAGCTCGTCTAATCATGGGACTGCTGGTTGTGGGAGGGGCACTTGCAAGACCAAATGGATTTTTAAACTTCAAACCACGCAGTTCCACACTTAAATCCACTAAATCGATTGGGGTCATAAAAGGTGGCAACGATGGTTTTCCATAGATCTGAACATCATTTAATGCCTAAAAAATGATAAAAATTTAATTTTTTAAATAGAAATTTAATAATAATACACATTTAAGTAGAAAATTTCAAACGTTTATTACAATACTTAAGACTGGAGTAAATTTAGTTATCAAAGTTAGTAAAAACCTTTTTTCGTGAATTAGTTTTTAAACTTTTGTTTTAATTCAAGGTATTACCAAAATATTATTGTAATAAGCATCCTATAAATGATTACTTACGAATTTATTTAGACATATCACATTCACAGGACGACGAAACTCAGAAGTTATTTGTAAAATAAGCGCTACAAAAGATTTAACCCTTTCAGTACCGGTAGAATAAGAAAGAAGCGCTTCACCAAGCTCGTATATTCCGAGCGTACACATATCAACGAGTTCTTGGGCAGCTGGAATCAGAAAGGCTTGCTTTAGATATGATATCGTGGGTCGTGGAGAAAGAATCGCATGGTCACGTATTTGTCATCACGGTCCTAAGGAGAATTGTTTATAAATTCAATATTATCTACTTAGTGGTTTAAATTTAGTAATGTTCGTGGTCGTTGGATTGTAAAAGTGTGCACAAGTGAGATTTTTTTTAATTGTATCAGTGAATTATTGATCAAATTCAAAATGTATTTCATAATATCTACACTGCTAGACAATTGCTAAGGAACAGTTATATTTTTCGGAATAATTAATAATAGAAGTTATGCTTGAAAGAAGTTTAATAGAATCAATGATAAATGGGTCTTCTTGCCAGAATGAAACAGAAATGAGTTTCTCAATAAGATGTGTGATTACCTCGGACACTAATTCACAAGTTGCATCTTTTATTTCTGCTGTCCACTAAACTATCGAAGATTCCTAGTGGGATATTGTCCCACTCCTCTCTCACGGTGGTTTTCAGCTCTTGCATGGTTTGGAAAGGGTGCGTTCTCTGTGAAACACGTCTGCCAAGGGCAACCTAGGCATATTCTGTAGGATTTAGGTCCGAGGAGTACATAGGCCATTGCATATAATCAATATCTTTACTAGTGTGTCAGATGCCTCAGCGCACCTGTGTTGTCGACCTTAACCAGAAAATCTGGACCTACCACTTCCCTAAAAAACGAACATGATCCAGAATAATCTCTGCAATACCGCCGCGATGTAACGTTATCTCGCTCAAAGATGTGAAGCTGTATTCAGCCATTGAGCTTGATGCCTGCTCATAAGGGCGCGTCTGGGTCATACCAATCACGTTCATGAACCTATTGTTGTGCACAACATGTTCTCTCTCTCTCTTTACACTAACTGGTAGCCAGAATCACTTTTCATAGGGAATTGGTCAGAGAATATCACTTTGGACCTTTACTGGTTACTAAACTAATACGTTCCTTTCACCAACTTGATCTTTCTCTACGATGGCGTAGTTAGAGAGGGATGTATCGAACGTTACGTGCATGCAAACCAACTTGATTTTATCGCCGTGACATAGTACTGGGAGAAACAATCGGTATAGTGGTTGCAAGGTCTGCAGCTATCTGCCTAAGGGTGACATTTTTGCTCCTTTTCGCTGCTGGGGATACATACAGTTACTTTTGAGGTGTGGTGTTCCTACAATGACCCACAGCGGATCTCCACCCACAGCGGTCTTTTTTGATGGCGAGATGACACTTTTTTACACTCCTGATACTGCGGACTCAATGATGACATTTTGACCAGCTAGCTTATAGTCGTCTAACTGCTCGGCCACGATCGTAAGAATTCATATGATATTTAGCTAACATTTTGTACTTAATCACTGCAACACCACACTGAATTTCACAGAAATAAGTTTTGAAAAACCTATGGTGCTCTTTTAGTCAAATACCTAACATTATGAAATTTTCGAATGAATGAAGAGATTGTGTGTACTGACTTTTATACTTACAGGTACTGCTCTACCATGCCCTCTATACTTAGTTTTACTGTTGTGGTCGACTGTCAAGAACACTACTTTGCATAAATGAGTTGTTCCTTAGCAATTGTCAAGCAGTGTATTAATGCTTTTATTCCATGCATTTGTAAGAGATTATCTGCAGTAATTTAAGTTCATGAAGTCAACCAAATAATTTCAGCAGAATAAACTTATATAAAATGATTGCAGGGTCTCTAACAAATTCGTTTTGAAATGTATCCTGTGAATGAGGCAGTAATTTTCTAGTTAATTGTTTAAATATCACTTACAGGAAGTGCTATGCACCGTATCGTCTATCGTACTAATCTGTAAATACCAATTATTGTGCATTTGGAATTTAAAAAAAACTATATCTGCTCAATTTGATTTATCTGTTCGTTTTTTCAATGAACTTATCGTTGTTTCTTCAGCTAATCTATGAAGAATGACAATTGGTTGGTTCAGTTTAGTAGTACGCAAGATGAGTTGAATTGTTCATTCGTTGCAATGCTTTATATCATCTTGTGTCAAATATGTAATTCACATAAATGCAGTTTTGTTTCGATGTTGTTCCTTTTATTTTTCCTTTTCAGAAAAAAATAGTAAATTAATAAATTTTTCAAAAAATGTTGCTAAAAATGTTCAGAAAAATCTTGTTTTTTATTTTATAACTGGTGATGAACAACCTAACTAATTCTGAATTTACAACTATCGATGTGAAATCCATAGCCTTGTAATTTTTAATCCAACCCAGAATACAAGGGAATGGATCAAGCATTGGGAGAAACAAGCCTTCGTGGAAAACTTTTGAAGGGAACTAACCAGCATTTACGTTACATGATGAGGACAACCACGAAAATTTTCCACGGTTTGCCTTTCATAAAGGGGACTCTAAATAGTGATCCGTCTACCGCTGGGAATATTTCATGTCAACACTGTGATCGGTGCAAACCAGTTATAGAATTCACATCGATTCGCTGGGATTTGAACTTGGGTCAACTCATTGAGAGGGAGTGCTCTATTCCCTGAGCCACCAGATCTCTTTCAGAAAAATTGAAAATTACCGGAAAATTTTACAAACTTTAAGCTTACGGTCTTATAAATGTCGATGTAAAAATAGTACAAAATCTCCGACTGCTCTTAAAAATATGATGAAATGTCAGATAAAAACCAGATGGCACTTAAATTCTTCTCAGGTAATAAGATAATATTACTAAAAAAAAATTTAAAAAACTTTAAAAATTTATTTAAAATATTATTAAAAGACCGAAGTTGTTTTTTTTTCTCGAGTACTAACCTGCAAATAAGTGTGCATATACCAAGCAGCGGTTTTCCCATCATTAGTTGCTTCGACAGTTGTTTCCGATATTCCAGCCAAATCTCCACCGCAAAATATTCCTGGATCTGAAGTTTGCATCGTTTGAAAATTAACTTCTGGAACTCCCCCAGTTGTTAACTTCAGAGGTGATAAAGCGTTTTTTACTGAAAAAGAAAGAACAATAATTTCAAAGCTAATTTTATTTTTGTTTCGTATTTCCATATTAAAAAAAAAATTGTAAAAGCTGATTAATATAAATTAAGTAATTTAATCAGATGAAATATACACCTCATACCCATAATTTTCTCAGATTTGTGAGCTTTAAGAGACATTTTTTGTTTTAGAAATAATAATAGTCGTTGCCTTGAATTTAGTTTTGAATTGCTTCTGAACTAATGATCGAATTCGGATTTTCATGTGTTTTGATACAATTTTAACTATTTAATGTCTGTAAAGTATTGTGTTATTTTTCTAGAAGTATTCATACTCTAGATTTTTAAAATATGGAGATTAGTTTTAATTTGGAAAATGTCTCATTTGTTCAGTTATTAGTTGAGCCCTATAAATTATACAGTATTTTAATATTATAACTGTAGCTTGCGGATGTCCCGGAAAACAACTGAAACGGATAAAATTAAACTTCCAAGCTATATTGATCATAATTCATTTTATTATTTTTTGCTTAGCGCTGGCCCTCGAGCAGCCCGCGCGATCCGCACCGAGGGCAGAATTGATTATCAATAAACTGTTCTACCGTAAAGTGCTCGACTTCGCTTGCAGGTCGTCGGGCTACCAAAGCTGGGGAGCCACCCCCTCTGCAGAAGATAGCAATTGCAATGGCATAACTTCAAATCATTCTCAGGGATGTTTCCCAGACCGTCGCCAATACCCCATTCTGGAGCTCTAGTTTGATGCAAATAAAGTACCTCATTATTTTTATTAATTTGGTAAAATTTTTATCTTTAACTTAAACTGTATAAACAATTTGAAACTCTAAGTTATCTAATTTTGTCTAAACTTAGTGGGGTACCTATAAAGTATTGTAAACAGCTCTAGACTATTTCTTAATCAATCAGAGCAGCATATCCTAAATGGTGCTCCGTGGAACACTAGAGTTCAATGTGTGAATCAGCAGTATCTCGATAGTTAGGACTTTTTTTAAATAAAAAAAATTAGTAATGATTTTTGAATCCTGTAGTTATATTTATATCCAATCATTATTTCTTTACTATTTTATTCATTTTTAAGAAATAATTAAAGCAAAATGCTCGTTAAAAAGATGGTATTATTAAAAAAAAGTAATTGCTCTAGAATTTTTTAACAAACTTTTTAATTCTAAAAAAATACCCAATTTCAAAATGAAATATGCTTCCTTGATAACCATTCTTTTTTGTTTTTATATCAACGAAAACCATAAATCATCTTATTTATTTTCAGCTAATTTATATACCAAAAACAAATTTAGATCCGCGAATTAAACTTCTGACATAACATTTAATTTTAAGACTATTATTGATAAAACGATGAAGAAATTCTTTAAATTTCTCATATTAAATATTTGTATGATGATTAGAAGTGTTTCTTTGGTTAAAATATTTACAATTCCTAATAAATTTTATTTGCCAACTTGGGAGTACCACGAAAAGAAAGTCGTTCATTTAGGGTTCTGTAGCAGGAAAAAATTGGGAGCCACCGAACTAAAGTATACTTAAAAAATGTTTCACTGTATCGATATCTGTTCTACCACGAATAGAGTAACAATTTAATTCTATGAGAGATTCGTAATGCATCTCAAGAACGGAAAACTCGTGTAATAAGAAGAGTGTAATTGTAATTGTTGTAACTCATTTGGGGGTTCCTCAAAAGGAAGGTCGTTCATTTAAGAACCCTAAATGAAAAAATTGGGAACCGCTGAAGTAAAGTATACTTAAAAAATCTGTCATTCTATCGATATTCTGTTCTAAATATTACCACGAATAGTGTAACAATTAAATTCTATGAGAGATTCGTAATGCAGCTCAAGAACGCAAAAATTGTGTAAAAGGAAAAGTGGAATTGTAATTGTTATAATTCATTTGGGGATTCCACAAAAAAAGGTCGTTCATTTAGGGTTCCGCAGCAAGACAAAATTTAGAACCGCTGAACTAAAGTATACTTAAAAAATTTGTCAGTGTATCAATATTTTGTTCTAAATAATACCACAGATAGTGAACTAAAGTATACTTAAAAAATGTGTCACTGTATCGATATTCTGTTGTAAATAATACCACGAATAGTGTAACAGTTTAATTCTATGAGAGATTCGTAATGCAACTCAAGAACGCAGGACTCGCGTAAAAAGAAGAGTGGAATAGTAATTGTTGTTATTCATTTACCTTTTTCGTCAGTGAGAGAGGAACCAAAAGCGGAAATGACAAAGTTAGCTTTGAGAATAACTTTTTGATCCTCGTCAGAAATCCATTTCCCATTCTCATCCTCTTCGGTTCGGATGAACTCCATGGAAATTATTCTCCCGTTTTCAACATTTACTTTTCTGGGAGATAAAAATGGAATGAATTCACATTTCTCCTCCCTTGCTAGTTCTACCTGTTTATTGCAAAGAGAAAATTCAATTTGGAACATTGAAATAAGTGTTGTCGTATAAAATACAATATCACATAAAAATACTTGGAATTTCGTATAGTTCTTTTAATTTCGATAAAATATGTATTTAAAAAAAGGCTGACATAAAAAGTGAAAAATATGACTTCAGCTTTTAATCAAATCTACTTTTGAAGAGATTAAAAAGAACATGCCAAGTAATAATTTGAAATTACTCGAGTTTTCCAGGTTTAAGAACGTCTCGCAGTTGCTTACAAACTTATGGAATTAATTTATTTTCTAAATATTGTGAATCACTTGGTTAAAAACACTAAGCTGTCATTGCACTTTCAATAAAATGAAACTATGAGAAGAATGACAATGTGGAAAAATATACCACATTTAAGAAAATTAGAAAAATTTTTTAGAAGGAACCATGAAATACCTACTATTGATTGGGCAAAAAAATAAAGCTCTCTTATCACCGAAGTACCCAAATTTTTATGCGAGTAAAAGCATATTATTTTTTCATGTTCGTCTTCGGAGAGTTTGTGTTGGAAATAAAACTATTGTAGACTCAATAGACTGCTTTAGCAGTTATTCAAAATTCTCCATCGTTTGTATGCTTCTCTGCAATATTTTGCTTTTGACTTCATTTTAATGTACTTCAATTATATTCAGAAACTTATTTAATGTCGAACTGGCTCAGAACTGTCGTATGCTGGTTGATTGCTTGTATGTAGCAATAGAGAGTTAAAACCAGCTCTCAAAACCGACGAACTGTAAAAAGTTATCGTTTGCCTTTGGTATTAGAAAAGAAAGACAGAAATGAAAATATATTATTATTATGAATCAAATTTTGTAATAATATAATATTTTGTAATATATCTTGAAATAATTATGTAATAATAAAAGCAGAGCCACCGGCCATCTTGAGCTCTGCTTTTGTTTAGCACTCTCCTTCTTTGATGAAACGAATTGAACTTTGATGAACACTAAAAATAAATAAAAAATTCACAAAAAATTTTTCAAAACTATATAAAACCACAAACTAACAATTTTTTCCTTATAGAATAGCCATTATCGGTGAAAAACAATATAGGCCGAATGGAATCTTTCTAAAATATTTGAAATAATAAGGAAACCGACAATCGAGTTGTAGTTGCATGTTCTTCTATCCGCTTAGATTGATGAGTTAGACTATTCATAATCAGCATATTCGTTGATACGAGTAAAAAAAAAAATTTAGCTCAGAAAGTAAATTCAACTATAATATAAATTATAGCAATATAATAATTACTTCTTCTGGCACTGCTCTTATGTTTGTACAACCTCTTCTAAACACAACAAAAACTTTTCTAGCACCACATCTAATAGCTGATGTTGCACAATCAAAAGCAGTGTCACCTGCTCCTAAAACAATGACATTGCCATAGATCTGGGGTAGTTGCTGTTTACATGCACACATACCTGTAAAAGTATAAGACATGTTAAGTCATATAACTTAAAGTTTCATAAATTCTTCATGATAATAATTAAAAATATTGATAGTGTGTTGATTCTTAAAACTATTAAATGCCATACAAAATTTGGGTTAAAATAATAACAAAAAAATTATGTAATTTATTTAAAAAGTGCAAAAAGCTTCCTGTACAAAAATTATTGCATTGCACTAGAAATGAATGAGTATTTTAAAGAGGATGATATTCCATATATATTGTTTAAAAAAATAATATTTTTTTCTCTAAACACTCATTCAATCGAGGGATTATTCAAAATTATTGAGCGCATTTAACGTTCAATCTTGTTTTAAAGTTATTTAATGTTTATAATTTTGTTGTATTAAACTGTTCTAACCCTTTGTCGCAAAATTTTTATTTAACGTATTTTTTCATTATTTTGTATTAATTTATATTAAAATAAGTTAAAAAATATTATATTTAGTATTTTAATAGTTTATGATTGTGAAATACAGCAAGAAACACTAATGTCTTCTTCTGCGTTAAAGGTAAAATCTTACAAACACAGCTTAGTTATAAGCATTAATTTTTCAAATTTGCTCTTATTTGCTGTTATTTAAATCTAAAAGAACCAGTTATTCATTGTAGAATTTTCTCTAATTTACAAAATCAATTATTGATACATTTGTGAATATGAATGGAGAAAAAATTTCAAACTCCTTTTTTGGATTTTATATTTAAGTACAAATATAATTCCAATATTTAACAGATGTTTTTAGTAGCTATTAAACTGTATTTCTTAATTAAAAAATAACAAAATATATTTTTGCTTGTAATTAGAGTGTCAGAAAAGAAATATATATATAAGGGACACCTGTGTCCCGTCTGTGTTTTTTTCAAGGAAACTCTAAACATGTTAGAATCTGGTACGACTTACGTAGTTTAAAACTGTTTACTATATATTTTTTTTAAAAAACATGGAGTTTTTCCTACCTGGTTTGCTTGCTTTTGCTACGGCGGGAAGAAAGTTCTTTGATGTGTAAAATCCGTTTTCAGGTTTTAGATTTTCGAAAATCGGAATTATTTTGGGTTCTGGTAAACCTGTAAGTAAACATGATAATTATTGTTTGTATGATACATAGAATACATTTAATCTCAATCTACAATCTCTATAGGAATATTGCTTGTTATTATACGTAATCGGGCATCCAGAGAAGTTCGCTCCATATTTTTCAGTGCTCATTTATTGACCATTCAGTTTCATTTATTTCATTCAAATCTATTTCTTAAAATCTGCTTCAACAACTTTTAAATTTATTACATATTCCAAACGAATTATAAGCTTTTAAATCCAAACATTGTAAAGTTCTCGATTCTAAATTTTAAAAATTATCCATAGGTTATCCATAGCAAAATACAATGTTCACGTATATTTTTTAATGAAATTTTGCAATGTTAATGCATATAGGTTATCCATAGCAAAAAACGAGTGATGGACAGATAGGTGGATGATAGAGAAGCAAAGAGAAAATGTTAAAATTTTCAGACCACGTGAGTTGTGTATGAAGTTCGGCATTGTCTAAAAGAAGGATCAGTTTCTTTTGTATTCACTAGTGCTGATGCTTCTGGTGCAGCCCTTTGGGTCAAGCATATTTCGGCCATGATAGTTTTACAATTCTCTGTATGTAAATTCAAACTGTTCAATAGCTACAGTTCCCCAAACTCTAAGAGCTGTCCTCCATGTCCCCACAAGCATTTCAGGGGGATGCATTTCCAAACGTTAATGAGTATTGGGTGTTGGAAGGACATGGGTCCGGGATAGTCTGGTTGGTAGGGCACTGGGACCCTGTCCAAGAGGTCGTGGGCTCTATTCCCGCCGACCGAAGACTCCCCGTGTAGTAAATGGTGACTGATACACGTTAAATCTGTCGAGTCTCAAAGTCCTCCATGTTCCCATAACAAATCAATACATCTGGGGATTCTGATCCAGGAGTTTCCTTGTCTTCTGGATTGGTTCAAAATTACAAGGCTACGGAGTTGAATATTAGTAGTCGTAAACCCAAAAATTAGGTCGGATGTTCAACGACGGATATAAAATAAAATAAAAAAAACTCCAAGAACTGAACTTTTTTGAATATCAAATAAATATAGATTTGTTAAATAAAAATTTTATTTACTTTCATTTTCATTTAAAATATTTAAACTTTTATAGGTTTTTCGTGAAAAGATAGTTACCAATTCCAATAAATATTGCTTTATACTTTTCTTCTTGCAACGATTTCAATGTAAGATCTTTTCCAAACGCTTTATTGCATTGTATCTAGAATAACAAAATCCTTTTTTAAACATAGAATTGGGTTAAAACACATTAAAAATATTCAAATGATCGTAAACTTTAACAATTATTTTCTAATAGTATCTATTTAAGCAATACAGTATCTATTTAAGCAATAAAGCATTGTCTTACATTTACTCCTAAATCTTTCATCATCTCAACTTCAAACTTTACAACATGTTGTGGTAATCTATACTGTGGTATTTCAGAGGAGCTAGAAACCAAAAAGTAATATTTTTTTTGATAAATATATTTGTCCAAAAAATAAATTGATTGTATTATACTTTAAGATAATAGTACGAAATATTACCTTAATCCTCCAATATAATCTTCCTTTTCAAATACTGTTATATCTGTATAACCTAAACGACCTAAAAATGTAGCACAACTTATTCCTGATGGTCCGCAACCAATGATTGCTATTTTAGACCTGTAACTACCTGGAACTTTCTGATCTGGAAACAGATTTGGATCTTTTATCTGTGGTATCTTCATTTCCATAAATGTCTAAAATTACATTAAATCTACTTTTATTAAAATGAAATATTTTATTGCTTAACAGTTACAAAGTATACAAAAGTGTATACTGATTTAAAGTTATAAAATTCAAGTGAGTAAAATAATAAATAAATAGTTTACATTTCTTTACATAAAATTAAGTACCATTTTTGTTCGATAATTATTAATAAGATAAAAGTAATTTTACTATAGGCAATCCTTGTGGATATTGATAATGCTTGAAATTACTTATAAGTACAATAAGTTTCATTAAATGTTAAAAAGGCAATTAACCATTTTCTTACTTTTGATCATAAGCATAGCTTTTATTCTTAATGTTTTAGCTAATGTCTAAACATTCACTTTAGATACTTTTTGAAATTTCAAAAAATCGTGTTTTTTTAAAATTATTTTTTAGAAACAAGTGTTTAAATAATAATTGACATTTAATTAAGTGAAATATTCTTTAAGTCTCAAAAAGGCAATACAAATATCAAACTATTCACCATATCCCCATAAATAGATTAAATTAATATGCTTATTTTTAAGTTTCAGCATTGATCAGTTTAATAATAATTTAAATCAAGCTTCGTACTTTATTAAAAACAACAAATTCATATTTTTATCTTTTATAATTTCCAAGTTGACAATTGGGTTCTTGCAACTCGAGAAGAATAATGCATTATTATACCCAACCGTATAATTTAAATGATATCGTTGCCTAATCACGTGGTTGTGCTCGACTGGTTAACGTTACAGCAATTAAGCTTGGTTTATTATAACGCTTAATTAGTTTCCGGATCAGGCTTAATTGGATGCCTGTAAGCGACGTCACTCGTGTATATTGATCCTGATTGGCTTTTGAATCATGCCATACACGAATGACACAATTTACCCACAATGACATCGCTTGCAGGTATCCAATTATACTGAATCAAACTGGTTATTTCAAGTTAAAGATGAGATAAAGTAGGTGGCATTATGGAAGGGAGTTGTAGTCCTATTATTCACGAGCAAAGTCTAAATATCAAATTGGCTCAATAGGGCTGGTAGAGGTCATCATTTCAGAAAGGTCTCAAATATTAATTATAAGTCCAAGAAAAATTTAATCTGATTTTTTTTTTAAAAAAAGATTCTTCTAAAAAACCTTTTTTCCATTTCCTACTTTAAAACTTCTAAGAATATTTCATCAAAATAAAACATTTTTACGGGGGAAAAACCCTAGGAAAAAAAATGCAGGTCAATCGACGTTTTTTTTTTATTTGTTTATTTATTTTAATATTATTTTTCATGATAAGACCATCTCATTGTCAGGTTAATTTCAAAATCGTCGTAAGAAGCACTGAAAATTTGATGGCCAATAAGGTTGCCATATTTATCTTGATTGGTTTCTTCCCACCAACTGTTTTAAACCCTGCTTTCTACAGATTTTGAGTTTTCGACACTTCATAGTGCCTTAAAATGACAATAATTAATGATGTGCGTTACTTACTTCAACAGCAAATTGTTGGAGTCCACCGATGTTAATGGGTCCTTCTTCTGAGGCATATAAATTGCATCCTCCGACACAAAGATCACTTGTTGGGCACACCATTCCACATGACAACCCAACGGGATTATCAGAAAGAATAAGTTTAGCTGCACCATAATAATTCTAGAAAAGTATTATACAAGGTATTCCTAAATTTGGTTTTCAAAAATTTATAGAATGAAAATGGTTAAGTTTTTTAAAAAAATGATGCAGCAAATTCATGTGACTGGCCATAAATTTCATTAATGAATTTTAATTTTAGTTCAAAATTTTCCAGCAGGTGGTTTTGTATTTAGTAAAACCAGCAAATCAAAGACAAATAATTAAAAATTACATCAAAATATTTCGAAATCTTTTGTCAATGAAATTTGCCTTCGTGGAGGATTTTTTAATACAACTAACTCGCATTTGCGTTGCATGGTGAGGAAAACCTCGCATGGCTAGCCTGACGGCAAAGGGACTAACCCATGATCCGTCTACTACTGGGGATATTTCACTTCAGCACTCTGGTCGGTGCGAGCCGGGTGCGGAATGCGTATCGACCATCATGCTGGGATTCGAGCACGATACACCTCATTGGAAGGCTGACGCTCTATCCGCTGAGTCACCACAGCTTCAGGGGGTATGGAAATCAACAGTGAAAGCGTAAGCCGTCAAAAACTTGTTGAACTAAAATCAAAAACTCGGAGAATAAAATTTCTGCCTCACCACATTAATCTGATTGATTTTCAACTTTAACTGTTTTCCTGTTATAAATATTTGAAAATCGTCAGTGTAATTTAGTTTCCCCAATTACTATGTATAGTATTAGGAATTTATGGAGGAAAAAACCTCTTGGTTTACGACACAAACAACTTGTCATACCCAATGGTAAGTTTATAAAAAAACATTTGTTTGTGGAGCACATGACAAACTTGATTTTAGCCATTCAACCAGTCACCAAAATATGCGGATCATTGGAAAAGTCAGTAAGTTGAGATATTGTATTAGTTAAAAACATTCCTATTCAACTAATGTCACGTTGTTTGTGTTAAATGAATGATTAAAGAAAGTAAACAAGAACGAACTTAAAGCAGACAACTCCCGGTGTATACCCATGCCGATGTTATATGTTTACGAGATGTAATGTAAACAGGTTCGATATTCTAGAAATTTCAATTAATAAAACTAGTTTTGAGTTTTCATTCAATATCCCCTTTCATAATATTTTTCTAAGCTTCGAATTACAAGGTTTGAATAGGAGTGAAAAATATTCCAAGCAATCAAAAAAATAAAATGAAGGAGTAAGCTATATTTTAAGTGTTATTTTTGGCTATTTATTTATTCCAACTTAATCCAAATGAGGATAAAGTGTGCTAAAGTGCTACGTATGAATAAAATAAAGCAGCGTTAAATAAAGCACAAATAAAGGACACGAATATAGTTTTGATTTTATAAACAAATATCTAGATAGTATGTCCATTTTTGTACCTGTATTTCTGCTTTATTTTACATTGTTTTACTTTAACCATCATTCTAAATATCGAAAATTCAGAAAAACAACCATCTAAAAATGAATAAATCTGCAGGCAATAAAAAAAATTCTTGAAAATTTTAACGTTGGCGTAAACTCTATATGTTTTGGTGTAAAAATTCATCAGCAATAATAAACGGAACCTTATTTATTTCGCTTCTAAAATTTGCTGTGCTTTACTTCATGCGCTTAACCATTCATAATTCCTTAAAAATAATTGATTGAAATAATTCATTCATTTCAAGATATTGTATTAATGAATTATTATTAATATTTTTAAACAAAAAATGTAAGAACAATTGATGTATACGATTATAATTACCTTGGAAGCTATGCAAGTGATAAATGCTTTGATGTCAATTTGAGTTGGGCAACCTTTTTGACAAGGNATATATTATTATTATTGACAAGAAAGTTTTTAAAATGAAACTTTTAATGCGAGATTAAACTTTAAATAGGAATAGATTTTTCTGATCTGAAGTGACATGTAATACGATAAAAAAATCATAATGTTTGATCGAATGATAGGATTATCACGTACGAGGGCAATCTAATTTTTCGAAAAACCAAACCTTAAATGTGCTGCTTATTTAGTGCAGATGAAATTTTGAGTTATGAAATCAGGCACAAAAATATTAGGGGTCTAAATTTTTAACTGTTCTCCTGATTTAACTATTAGGACCATATTTTCTAGAATGCAGCTATCCACCATTTTGTGGGGCAAAAACCCAAATCCGTAGAAAAAAAGGTATGTTTATTCGGAGTAAGTACGTTTTTTGTGTCTTTCGTAATTTAAAATATCATCTGCACTGATTAATTAGCAGCATTTTTCATTAATTCTGTAATTCTGATAGTTTAGATCCAGACTCTTCTTTGACAAGGGGCTTCCAGGGAAGTGTGGTTAAACCCGAATATTAGTACTTTTGAACAATGATCGTCGAAGTTTTGAACAAATGTCGAGTATGAATTTTTTCACTTTATTTTAGAACAGAACGAGACTGGGTTTGGTTTGAAAAATTGGTTGCAGATGTATTTTAAATGCGGCTCAATAAATGAATATGTTTTTTATTTGTCTTTTCTATTTTCTAATGGTACTATATCACATTTTTAATTGATTTACTAGTGATTCTGTTAGTTTAGACCCAGACCACTTTGTTTCTTAGAAAAGGTACATCAAAGTTAACCAATATATATAAATAATGACCAAAATCGAACAATACATTTTATGTAAAGCTTATTTCCCCAGAAGTTATAAAAACCCATATTGTATGTCAAAAAATTAAACTAAAATATTTTTAGAGATATTTTCTTTTAATTTTATAACCAAGGAGTTAACATAATAACACTGAAAAAATCATTCTGGCAGAAAAGTAAGAAGTACTTTACTTTAAAACTTAAGCAAATAATAATTTCAAAGTATCTTCCCTAAGCTCTAATAAATGATAGAAAAAATACAAGAAAAAGAATCTAACAAAACTTGAAACTTTCATTTGACATAAAAAATATTTTATACCTAGCTGCTTCTCTTAAAGCTGCTCGTTCACTCAATGTAGTATGTTTTATGTCATCAAAATCACTCTTCAATGGCCTGCATGTCTAAAAATGAAAAAACCAATAAAAAATAAAATTGTTCAATTTTTTTAAAGAAATATTTGAATATAATAAACTTTCTGTTCATAACTATCGGTATCTTTTGGGCATTACAATAAAATTCGGGGAAATTAGTTCCAACATAGTTTGTGAAGCAAACTGCACGTATATTACGTCTTATTATTAGTTATTATCATACTAAATTTGCATTATAGTGTCTCAATAATTACAAAACCGTAAATCAATACCAGAACAAATAAAACAAGTTATAGTTGTTAGATGTTAATAAGACTTTTATGTAATTTCACGGACTACAAAAGGCTGGTTTTTTTGTTTGTTTGTTTTTTATATCAAGGGTACTTATTTTTATCAAACATGTCGTTTTATGATATTTTTAAATATTTTTATCAAACCATGAGTTTGGATTTTTATCCCACACTTCACAGAATTAATTATAATATAAAACCTTAAAAATTAGCTACTGTTTTTATTTCTCATTTTATTTCTCAATCGCTCTTTTTATAAATACATTAAACTGTAACACTATTATTTTATAATACATTGCACAACAGTTTCCGTTATTCATTACAAATTTTTTGCTCTGTAATGCAATTGAACGCAAGCGCCCGCTTCTTTCGACTGAAGAATTTTGGATTCACGCAAACCTCCTGTAGATTTCTTTACTTGCAGAATGAGTGTCAATGCGGTGAAATACTTTTACAGGGGTATGAAATCATTCAACTCGGCTTAAGTTAACCCACGAAATATAATTTTCGTTAAAACATAATCGTGGTAGGTCGTTAATAGTTTTATTATTTTTCTAACAAATTTGACTGGAGTTTACATGTGAGCAACTTATATTCGATGTAAAATTAATGTTTTTATTTTAAATGAATAATTTCAATATTCTGAAATGTGAACAACTTCGGTTCTTCCTTTATTTATTTCTTGTTACACATATGAAAGCTTGTGAACTTATTAGAAAATATAGCTTATAAGTTTCTTTTCAAGTTGAAGAAAACAGATCGCATAAGTTAGCGAAGGACATTACCCGAACCCGCTACCTCCACGCTACGCAGCGTTTGATGGTACGGTGAGATCATTAAAGGAGGCCTTTAGTGTTAATAAGCCTAGATAACTAAACCTAAATTAATTTCACTCTGGAGCTGATTATTTGACCCGTGAACACTCGTAGATAACTCGCGAACAACGTGGTTATTTTTACTTATATTATATCAACATTATGTTATTTATGTCAAACAAGTTAGTGTAGCATAAGAAAAAGAAGTCTAAGTTCATATTAAAATAAAGAGAAGAGATAAGAATTTAACGTTTGAAATATTTGAAGATGGTAAAGAGTTACATTATTAATCTGACTCCTCAAAACTGTTTAAGACTGGAGTCGACTTCTGAAGTGTTTAGTTATCTAGGTTTGAATGTATTTATAGATGAATTTTACAAGATTAAAAAGAGCTTTAAGAAATAGCTTTATAAATTTTGAATGTTGCATCCGCACCCGAGCACTCTTACCATTCAGCCAAATACCTTCTAGCGTGGATGTAGTGGGTTTAAATCCCACCGTTACCTTTGATGATTCGTTGTGATATCCTTCTCTAACTTATGCTGTTTTCTTCAACATGAAATGGACTTATAGACCGTACTTAGTTATGAGCACACGCAAGCATAATGTAATTCAATGAAATATAGTATAATGTAACGTAATATATGTTGATGATGTAATTAAGTTTCAATTTTTCTTCACTTCTTTTTAATTTTGAATCTTGTTAAGAGCACTAGCTCTGAACTTACTAATTATGTTTATTTAACTATAAACTTACATTTTTAAAATGCAATCTGAATATTTACTAAATATTAATATCCCAGCTTTCTTTGAATAAGTCACCAGCTTCACCCTATTGAAAAATTTGTGAAGAAGCACAAAGGAAGATAAAATTAGTCATTTATTTCTTTTGCTACCTTTCATTCATGCGTGAATTTTCCTTGAGTGTGTTCGTTACAAAAAACAGTTTTAATTTTTTTTGTCTCGATGATTAACAGATAGCACAAGTTAGAGAAGGGCATTACAAAGCTACATCGGTACATTCAGAAATTCAACGAGATACGAACCCGACGCCTCCATAGTACAGAGCATTTGACAGGTAAAACAGCTCGGCCACAAAAGACCCAGTATACGCATGTATGTGTAAGATTAACTGAATAAGTTAATAGACTGCAAGAAATTTTGAGTTCTTCCACTGTGCAGGAACAATCAACTCCGTTATCGTAGAAAACTGGCAAATTTTGTTCGAAAATATTATTACATCGTATTGCACAAATGGTATTATGTAAACAGAATAAAATTGTTGAATTTAGAGGGTTTTCAACTCGCAACCAAATTCTTCATAAATGAGTCTTGAAAGCGCATGCAGTTAGTTGCATTACGCACGATGTCTTATCAAAAGAACTTGTAAATTTCGTTAGTGGCGAAAAATATTGTAAAAAACTTGTTATAAAATTAAGTTCAATAAACTTATCTCTTTCTATTGTACTCACTTGTTGCTTGCGTTCGGTACTATCAACAAAAAGACTGAACAGGATTTTTCTTTTTTAAATATTGTATTACCTTCTTTAAAATATGTATACCTTTATTTATAAACTTTAATAGTACCAATTTCTTTAATGTTCAACCGCATTTCCTAAAGTAAGGTCTCCTATTTTTTGAAAATACATAAATCCGTTAATTTTCTGTAAAATTGAACCACTAATATCGACTACTGAATGCATACTGGAACCAAGCATGAGAGATACACTGATAAAAAAAATAAAGACCTGAAAAGAGGAATGTTGAGCACAATGACGCTTACCCTCACCCAAAGACGTATAATAAAAAATAAACCACTCCAGCTAAAATAGTTTTTTTTTTAAAAAAGTGATGCTACACAACTGGGCTTTCTCGTCTTCTCCTACTACTAGTGCCATGACAGTTTTTGAGACATTTTCCTATTCTTATCATAACAATTAAAGACTCGCACTGCTTAATTTCTTCATTTGAAATATAAGTAAATGATATTTGAGCTGAATACTCTTAGATGTATATTTTCAAAGTTGCATTTTCTAAAAATACCGAAATAAATTCTATTTTTTTTAATAAAATTAAAAGATGAACATTTATTTTTTAATGCATCACTAGAGGGCGGCATCAGTTACTATAGTTAAAAGTAACTGATATTGTTCCATATTGTTTTAACTCACTGAAATCAAAGATATCGATTTACTACATTATAAAAGAAAATTTTTATTAAGTGGGCTCCCTTTCTTCCCTTCTTCCTTGAAGAAAGGTAAAAACTATTTTAATGACTCATGAATAGCATAAAAAGCGAGTTTATAAAATTTATTCTTGAAAGGAACAATGAAAAACTTTTATTTTTATCATTGTCACTAGATAGCAGCATCTCTAGGAGAAGGCGAGTCCGTATTAAATTTTATGTACGGTTCTAAAGGTGAAGTGCTTCCTCATTCAAACTGTCACTCTTCTGCAATGTTTTCAGTGAAACACCATTACAATCACACTGGAACCTGGATTTGACACTCAGTGACTAAAATCTATTCCCAGTTTGAAAATACATTTGGCTAAAATGTGTTTCAGATGCCTGAGGAGAAGTATAATATGCAACACTTTCAAAGACATGGCGGGGAGCTCGTATGACATGGGTAACTAAAACTGACACAGCGTCTAGAAAAATGCATCAACTGATTCGGCGAATATGCATAAAAATAGAGAAACAAAGTTTCCAATTGATGTAAAGATTATACAAAATATTAATATTTTTTATTTCTGAAATAAAGAGGAATTGAACACAAAACTAACACTCTGCAAATTTTATCACAGAGTTTACAGATTCAATCATGCCAATAATTCAATACTATTAATAAAATAAAATTTTAGATTTGAGTAACTTGGAGCCATATAATGATACATTTTCGTATTACTCAGGAACAAGCTTTTTGCAAATGTTTTTGGTGAAAAATACCATGATTTTCATGTAAGCAGTAATATTTTTTTTTTTTTTTGCATTTATGGAAATTTTAAAACCTATCTATCTGGTAACTCTATGGAAAAATTTGATGTAAAAATTATCCCCTTTGGAAAAAGTGTAACTTATCATTATACTACTCCAAGTCCCTTAATTATAAAATTTTAAAGTCAAAGACTCAAAGTTAATTGGGAAAAATACTGATATGAAATTTATTTAAATAAAATTCTTACTCCACACTTCTTATCGGAATTCCTTTTCCAGTGTTTTTTGTTTTCTTTAGTTTGAGCACTGGGTACGACACTCGCTTTCGTGTACACTTTTGGATTCAGTGACAGAAGATTCTGAAAAAGTTAGAATATATACAGGGTGATCATTAATTTCCCAATAAAGAGATTTTTATTTTTATCAAACTAAGGTATAGTCTTAGCTATTTGGCACATGAATTCGTCTACGAATGGTTTCTCTGAGAACAATTTTGAGGTGATAAGCTGGTTTTTAAATTTTTCTATCTTCTCTTATTAGTTGTCTTTAATTGCCTACCACATCTTAATTGTAACATTCTATTCACGCGTTGGTCTAAAACTCTGTATATATCTGGTTTTGAGTTATTTATTTCAAATTGAAATCAGTGAAATAAACATGTTTTCATGTTTTAAATTCCAAATTTTTAAAATATCTTCATGCGCAAATGACTTTCATCTTGGCAATATGAAGGCAATGAAGGAAGTGCGTAATCCCAAGGAATCTTAATGACAATTAAATGTGTTAAAATCTTTATACTTAGTGTAATTTGTTTCTTTAAAGAAATCCGCATTTTTTTGGTTCTGCATCTTAACTTTTGTGGCAAATAAATTTCAAATTTCATTTTTTTTTTAATTTAAAAAAAAAATTTAGTTATCTCTTTTTTTTTAATCTTCTCCTATCAGTTTATTTTACGAACAGTAAGACAAATTTTAAAAAAATATGCATTATTTTGAAATTTATAGGAGAATTTTAGGTGCGACTATATTTTTATAACACACTGTATACCTGAATGAGTATTTTTATTTTATTTTATAACCATGTTGAACAACCGACCTAATTTTAGGGTTTACGACTACTAATGTTCAACTCCATAGCCTTGTAATTTTGAACGCAATCCAAAAGCTAGGGGAGCTCCTGGATCAAGCATTGGGAGAAATTTGCCTTCGTGGAGGACTTTTAGATGGAACTTACCCGAATTTGCGTTACATGGGGTGAAAAACCATGAAAGCTTCCCACGTTCAGCCTTACAGTAAAATGGACTCTAACCCATGATTCGTCAACCACTGAGGATATTTTACGTCAGCAATGTAGTGGGGGCGAGCCGGGTGCAGAATTCGTATCGACCAACCATCGCTGAGTAACTTCGGCTCCCTGAATGAGTATTTATAAAAAAAATTAATTATAAAAGGGGAAAAGAACGTATTATAATAAAATGATTTAGAACCGTGGTGACTCAGGGGATAGAATGTTCGCCTCCTAATTAGGTAAACCGGGTTCGAATTCCAGCGATACGAATTCTGCCCCCGGATCGAACTGACGACAGTGCTTACGTAAAATATCCTCAATGATAGACGGATCGGATTAATAGGAGGATTTCGTGGTTTTCTTCTCAGTGTAACGCAAATGCGGGTAGTTCCATCAAAATGTCCCTTACGAAGGCTAGTTTATATCAATGCCTGTTCCAGTAGCTCCCTTGTCTTCTGGGTTCAATTCAAAATTACAAGGATATGAAGTTGAACATTAATAATCGTAAACCCTCGCGTCTCTTAGAGTTCGAAAAGAAGCTAATAAAGTATTTCTGTTTGAATACTCGCGGTGGAACAAGGCCAAGGGCGCCCGCAGAGGGGTGCAAGGGGGTGCACTTGCACCCCCCTGGCTTTTTTTTTTAAACAATTAAAGAGATACAGAAAAATTTTGCCATAAAATTTTTTTGTTAAACATATTTTTATGGAAAAACAAATAATTATTGATACATAACAATTAAAATATTGTTTAATCAAACAAGAATTGTAATCGTCTTGTCTGCTGTCCAAATCTGTTTTTAACTTTTTCAATGAATTCTGAGTCATCTTTGATTCTTTTCTTATGCACACTGAGCATTCACAAACTTGGCAGATATCTAAGCTATATTTTTAAATTTCATTTAATAAAATGTAAATAATATATTTTCTATTAGTTATTCAGTTTAACAAAGGTGTATAACACAAGCTGACTTCTCGCAACTGTAAAACTTCATTAACACAGTAAATACCAATGTTAAGCGTGCACAATCACGTTAGTATACGAAACTACTGTTTGTAGTTATTTGTGCTTCAAAGTCAGTAGCTATGCCAGCGCCAGCGCGATCGCCTCTGGGCAAAATTTGTAAGTACAAGAAATTCGTACTTTTTTTTAATTATCTTGCTAACAATGAAGAAACGTATCTTGAAAAAATGAACAGATGAAAGTATATGTAAAAACAAAATGTAATAGCAGAATATTTTAATTTTTTTTCGGGGGGAGGGGAGGGTAGTTTGTTAGAGGGTTGCACCCCCTTTTATATTATTCTGCCGGCGCCCTTGAACAAGGCCTAGAGTCTGTTCCCCGCGTCGAACTCTTAAACGGTCCACCAAATAACATCAAATCAGCATTATTTCCTGCTCTGCACCTCTTCGTGGGGCGAGGGAGTAACTCCCTTGGACGGCTAACGCAGACAGAGGGGACGGTGGACAAGAAGGCGAGAGTTAAAGAATAGAGCCGATTGATTGAGGAAATGATCGAGAGCTCGGATGAAGACGATTTTGGCCCGCCTGAGGGTTTCGAGTCATCTTTTGAAGAAAACAGAAAGAGTGGTCGACAACGACGCAATGCCTAGTACAGAAAATGAATAGGACTCTGACTGAATTAAAAGGGAAATCCCTCGCAGCGGCTGCAGTCTTAAAAATAATGAGCGTCACTCAAGAGTTTGTCCAAAACATGTCAAATCAAAACGAACTTCTTTCGCACACTAAGGGTGTCCAAATCGAGGCCAAAAGAGCGTTGACGGAAATGATTAAGCAGAGCAATCGAAGGAAGAAGGAGAAAACATTTACCGAAGCAATCAGAATGGGTCGTGAGGCACATCACTCTAAAAAAGCTAAGGGGTATATCTTAATGATCAAGTCAAAGAAGAACTCAACTCCAGAGGTAATGGAAGAGGCTTTGAAGGAAAAAATTGATCCCAACGAAATTGAACTAAAGATCAAAGAGCTCAAAATAACGCATAAAGGCGAATTAATGGTCGAATTAGAGACCCGACAGGACGTGGTAGTCTTGAAAGAGAAAATAGAAGCAGACCTTGGCAAGCGAATGCTCTGCGAAGTGCCCAAAAGGCGAAAGCCGAGAATCATAATTTTCGAGCTACCAGAGGGGACCACCAAAGAAAGCCTCTCCAGATGCCTGAGTGCAAATAATTACGACATTCATGACGGCGACTTTGAAGTGGAATTTCCAATCAAAGCCAAGAAAGGTGTCCACTGGGTCATTGCAATGAAGGCAAAGTGCTTTAAAGAGACCCTCGAAAAAGAAGGAGTCTATGTGGGATGGAAGTGCTACCGTACCAAGGAATACCTAAGACCGCTCCGATGCTATAGTTGCAATAGGCTCGGACACATGGCAAAAGACTGCGGCCACACAGAAACATGCTCAAAATGCGACGAAGCAGGCCATCATGCGGCATCATGCAAAAGCAAACCAAAGTGCGTGAATTGTCACGAGACGAATGAAAGGTACGGCTCCAACCTGAGAACCGACCATAGTGTCTTAAGCAGAAACTGCACGTCGCAGAAAAGAGCAATTCAGAGACTCAAGAAAACCATCGACTATTGGGGCTAGGGCAATGATGCCATCTTGTAAGCCAGATCAGGCGACTCCCAGTCTGCTGCGATTTTGATTTTTTTTTGCTTTGTAATATTTTGATATAATACTTTTGTGTGTTTTTGTAAATAAAGTAAAGGGTTTGGGACCTTCCAGGCCTAGGGCCCTCGATGGATCGCGGGGTGGCGGCGGTAATCCTGCTGTCGACCCAGCTTTGGCTCCGTCTGCGGAGGGTTTGGCACTGCCGCTCTTCAGGTTTTGGACCAGTCGGGCATCCTTATTTGCTCTCGATCGCGACTATAGTGCCCCGAATTCTTGCGTGACTCGGGGCCTTGCCCGGTGTTCGCATATTGCTTGGTCCTCGTGCCGAGCTAGATTTCAAGTCGACGACGAGACATCTCACATTTGGCGTATGGGCATAATTGCCTGGGTCGCTGTAATTAAATTCCTCAATAGTCGTAAACTCAAAATTGGGTTGGTTGCTCCAGGCCGGTTATAAAATAGAATAAATAACAATTCAGTAAAAACGACAGACTTTCGTCAC
Organism: Parasteatoda tepidariorum; assembly: GCF_043381705.1. NCBI lineage: Eukaryota > Metazoa > Arthropoda > Arachnida > Araneae > Theridiidae > Parasteatoda > Parasteatoda tepidariorum. The sequence goes on from NC_092208.1 coordinate 55,136,346, forward strand.
CACTTTTCCGATTTTAAATTTTGCTTTTAAAAAATATAGCATGTCACAGACTCCTTCGATAGCAAATCATTAAGTAGAAAATAGTTGTGAAAATTTAGTTGGCAAATTTTCTCTACATATTTTAACATATGATATCGACTTTTAGAAAAAACACAACAAGATACACACAAAGAGAACAAAGCTACCTTTATGCTAATGTATAATAAATTTTAAAAAAAAAGAAAGAAAAGAAATGAGAACTTATAGGGCACATACATAAAAGGTAAAAATTCAGATAGTCACTTCGGTACTATGAATATGTGCTATTATCATAATAGAAATACAAAAATGTAACATTTAATTTGTGCTTTATTATATGCAGGAAAAAAATATGAGTAAAGGAAGTAGCTACGCGCTGTAAAACGAAAGTACATGCAGAGCCCTCTGGCAGAAAACTACAAGGTTAGCTTTTCTACCTTGATACCATTATGAGATACGAGAAAGAAAGAAAAAGAAGCTTGCAATGTTGCAGAACATAATAAATTCAGAACAAATAGACACCTTGTGGATATTATTGCTATTAAAAGAACGCTAAGAAAGTGCATTTGTTTGTTCGTGATTATAACGTGACGAAACGACCTTGGAAGCAGGAAAAACATTTTGTTATCAAAGCATACCTTTATTTTCTGTGTAGAAGCTTAAGAAAAGTATGAATGAGCATCAAAATTAAAAGTGTGGAGGGATAAATTTTTTATTACCTCTTTAAACTTTTTATGTTGGAAACCACGAACAAACATATACGCATTATACATGCGAACAAACTTAAATCTTCTTTTCTAAGCATTCATATCCTCTAGATGCCTACTTGTTCTAAATCTATAATGTTCCATAATTTTGCAGCTTTCTTTTGACTAATATCACTGGCCATTTACGAGATAGCAGCATTTACTACGTAGTTTTTCCACCATCTAGTACTATAATCAGTCTCGTCCTTTAGCATAACTTTACTATACCTAGACATCAAATGCATAACTTTAGATACACCCGTTCGATGGTTAAAAGAATGAGTACCATGTACATTTCAGTTGAGTCTCAGTTTAACGTCGCTCTGCTTAACAAAAGTCTTTATTTAATGATATATTATGATTCCGGATCCATAGAAAAATATTTATTTAATGACGACTGCGTCTCTCTTTATCGACAAAATTTAAACGGAGTTCAGAAAAACAGGGAAAATGATTGTTTAGAATGTTTCTTCGACTGTGATGAAGATAACTTAAAAACTGATTTAAACCATATAGTTGAAATTTACGAAGAATATATGAAAACAATGAAGATAGTGACGTTGAAAATGAAATAGCAGAGTCACCAATGATACAGATGCAGCAAATTCTATTGATACTAAGATACAATATCTTATCTTATACGGATGATGGCTATTTTACTATGTTCAAAATTGAGATCGTAAGTTAACTATTAGCCTATGACGAGGACATGAGGTCATTCTTGTACTATTTCATTCTTGTAAATGCAATTTACAATAATATAACACTTTATAAAATCATTAAATATCTTTACATGTATTAAGAATTTTCAAAATATTGCAAGAAAGGACATTAGGTAAATCTAAAAGTCGAGAAATAAAATAAAAATTAAGGGGAAAAAAACCCGCTTTCCTCTTTTTAACTTCAATATTTTATTTTGACTTTACACCTACTATGATTAGGTGAAACAACTTTAATATTTCTGATATTATTCTCGATATTTTTATGAATTATTACTATTAAAAAATATCGGACGATTTCAATCGAAGAAAAAACAGATGATTTTATTATCTAACTAATAATTGTTAAAACCTTGAATCAGAATTAAACCCTCTTCTCACTTATTTTTAAAAAAATGGAGTTGAAAATGATTTAATATGAACATAGAAAGTGAAGCTTATTTCCAGCTGACTACTAGCTCATTCCTGTCAATTGGAATGAGCCACAAATCAGACAAGATAAGGAAAACAAGGAACCCATTAGATTAGATTTTAAGGTTTTGTAACTCAAAATGAAAAAAATGAGAAGTCGGCCAGCTATTCAAATATGGCCGTCAATTCAATGAGATTTTTTTTTCATCCGTATTAACAATAATTTAGCTTAGTAGTCAAATTTCCTTACAACATAAAATCTGAACATTAATCAGAAAAACACAAATAATGAAATAAACCTAAATTAGAAAAAAGAAATGTAAATAAGTAAAAAAATAAGAATACTGCGTAATCTAGATTAAAGAAAAAAGAATAACATTTTTAAATTTCTACAATAGGTTATCGAAATATTCTAGACCAGATTAAACAGCTCCTAAGTCGCATTGACATACAATAGGTACATGTTACACGTTGAATAGGTACGTGTTGTTCAGTTGACAAGATATTGCTGACACACTTAGCAGAGTTCACACAGCCGTTTTGGTGAATACGATTAAATAATATTACAAATTCATGACACATTTCATTTTTAAATCACAAACATTTAGAAAACAAAATATTCTAAGTATTAAATAAAGATGAAAACTTTAAATAAATTTACAGCATTACTTTAATGCCTTCATAGTTGACAAACATAGTGAAAATTTTTATTTAATTAAACTCAGAAAACAAACGAATATTTCAGTCCCTAAAAAAATCTACATTCGACAAAAAAGCAATTTGATTAATTAGTTCAAGAATAAAAATTCTCGTTATTTCCTTCATTTGCAAAATATTAAAAACAAACGTTTTGCTAATTAATATTCATAAACATTTATAACCATTCATAAACATTTAAGAAACAAAATATTCTTAATATTAAATAACGATGAAAACTTTAAATAATTTTAACTCTATTTTAAAGCACTCAGAATTTACAAATGAAGTGAAAATCTTATTTTATTCAATTTAGGAAATGAGTATTTCAGACCCTTAAAAAGTCTACATTCAGCTAAAATAAGCAATCTAGTAAATTATTTAATTCAAGAATAAGAAGAAGAAAAATTATTACTTACTTAATTCGCAAAATGTCTGTAACTAACATTTTACGAATTAAGTAATTCTTAAAAAAAACTCATTTTAACTGTCATTTAACAGAGAAATCTGCTGAAATTTTAATAATTATTAATATAAGTTTCTGATAATATCCCTTGGTCATTTCCTCACATGTCAAACGGTAAGTTCGATGTTTATATAATAACATGCTCTATTTAAAACTTTAAAAGGGACTAACATTCCCCTAGGAATTACTAGTAATGAGATTTGACTTTAAATCAATCACTTGTTATCTCGAGGTTGTTTTCGAAAAATCATAAAAATAAAATTCTGTACCTCAATATCAGGAGGATCTCTGGAAAGATTACAAAAACCAGTGGCGGGCATATCTTAATTGAATATAAGAGATATCGTGACTCTGACAAACATCAGGCTCAGAATGAGCACCTTCGATTGACAAATGTGAATCTTTAAGTATAACAACGACCTTTACACCCAGTTGCGATTAACAGAACTTACTCTTTAAGCAGGTGAGATAACATGAGATTTCTTTGCGATCGATTGTGCAGAAGATAATATTTTTTATTCTTCTAGTTTTAAATGAAAGTAAAAAGAACAATGTGTTAGATCTCTCAGCAACAATTTTAGACAATATTTAAAACTCTAAAATAAATTAACTGCATTTGATTTTTTAAAAAAAAGTTTAGATGTCCCAGAATTCTTTCAGGAAGCAATTCTTATAGAAAACACAGGTGTATATTTAAAAATAAAGACATTGGGGTGGGAGATAAATAATGGTTCTTTGCGCTAACTTTAAAACTTTGTAGATCGGAAATCGTTAAAAACTTAGCTGTTGTTAGTCACTTACCTGGTTTAAATTTTATATCTTAACAATTTTCATAATATAATATAAACAGTCAATACATTAAATTAACAAATGAAATACGCTGAAAACGGATGAATGAATACTTAAAAAAAAAAAAGAAAGAAAGGCTCAAAACGATAAGGGGTTTACTACATGTTATTTTAGGGTAGCGTAATTTACAATACAACAAAATGAAATTTGTGAGAAACAGCACATTGATGCATGGTATCTTGTTCATTTATTTAATTTTGATAATGCCAAAATTCTTTCCACTCCTGTCACACCAGCTCATCTTAATGCCACGGAATCTCGTACCATTTATTTCGATTCCCAAATAAACGACATGGGTTCATTACAACATCTCTACAGTGCATTGGAAATGCATTCTTACTTGATTCACTTTTCTCGGCTACTGAGGTTTTTAATTTTCTTAAAAATTACTTTCCCTTTCTTTTTTTCCTCTGATAACTTTACGTTTCTTGTTTCTAACCTTTTACATTTCTAGCGAGTTTTGAGATTGAGCGCACGAATTATGTCCAGTTTTACCACCTTCGTAAGTTATCGAAACAAAACAGTTTTTAATTATCAAGTAATCATAATATCATCATTAAAAGGTAATCACAAGTCATTCCAAAACCTACGAAAGTCATCGATATTAAGATATACAATAACGTTCTAGGGGGAAGGGGAATGCGCATCTAAGAAGTAAATAAAATTTACAAACAAGACCTTTTACCATCGATGATTAACAAATCAACTTATGGGACTGCAGAGTTTGTAAATAAGCACACGAGGCCTAACTAAAAAATTTTAAACTAATATCTTCTGGAACTTTGTCAAAATCCGCAAAATCCCTACTCAAATGTTACAGAATTTTACAGCGCCGAGTCACTGCTTGAAATATCTATATTTAACGAACATATGTTAGTGAACTAAGATTTTCCACTTACTCAGCCAGATTTTTCAACAAAAAATACGCACCTTGTAAGTACTGAAAAAATATTTTTAATCACTTTCCAAAAAAAAAAAATCCTAATTAGGATACGTGCAGTAATAAAAATTACTTCTTTCTTTAGTTAAAAGTTCTTAATTTATAAATATAAAATCAACAAAATGCAAAAACATTTTCAAAGACTTAACATAATCATAACAAAATAACTAGTTTCTGATATAGATTGCAGGGAAAATTGTGAAAATCATGCTTTTTTTGTAATTTATGACGACAATCGACGCTTGAAAGCAAAAATCTCCTTTTGAAAGATAGAAAATTAAGCTTTTTTTACAAGCCCCCCAATAGAAAAAAAGCACCCTTAGGACTTTGAAAAAACGCAAATCAAAAATAAGCACCTTTAAGCAGTTTTTAAAAACACTACACACCCTGTTTTCAATACTGTTGAGTTTAAGCATAGATACTGGGGAAATAAATTTGCATGGCCCTTCTTAAAGGATAAATACCGGAGAAAATTACTTGATTGTGATAAATTTTTAAAATCATGAGTTGGCCTTGAGTAAAAGCATTATGCCAAATGATACTAAATACAGCTTATCTTTGTTTTAATGGGATGAACTTCTAAAAATATGTTTTGCTTATTCTAATAACGCAAAGCCAATAGCAGGGCAATAAATAATAATAAATAAAAAAAACTTATTTTTAGCTTTATTGTGTCGTAATATAGAATTCATTTTTGTGAACGATTTCGTTCAATACTAATTTATTTATTCTTTCACCATGTATGAAGAATGGATATTCAGTTAGTTAACAATGAAACCTAAGTTTGTACTTTTGTTTTATTTAATACATTATTTCCTGAATTTCCACAACTTCTTACTCAACTTCTAATTTTATTTTTGCCACATTTAAGTGTTAAAAAAGTTAATTAAAACTTTACCTTATTCATATTTTAACAATGCATTCATCGACTTTCCCCAATTATAGTTTTCTTCATGTTCCTTTTTCCACTCTCATTCAACTTTCTGAGTCTCACTGGTTTCCACGACCTTGAAATCTTCAAATGAAATTATTGAATGGCTAATTATTTGCCAAGATATTTCTCTGTGACCAGAGAAAAGGGAAATTAATTCTTGTTACTTTATTAGGCCTGAGGCAATTTCATCTATATACTAAATATCAATAATTCTGTATTGAATTGAAAATTAAGTATAGAAAAATAATTAATAGTATTAAAAAATTGAGAAATGGAACATCAATGCACATTTCACATATAATAGTTCAAAATATATTTCCCTTCCTTAAAGAATGCATTTATTTAGAAGCTTCTCAGATACCTTTTGCTGACAAAAAATCCCTAACTGGTACCATTTTTACAAATTGAATAAATTAAGTATTCCATACCATATTTTAACCAAAACAGCATCACAAAAGAAGTATGTCTGGTCCCATGATGTAATGCAAAATCTATAAACTATAGAGGAAGAGAGAAAACTTTTAGTTCATTTTTGAAAAGAGGGCGTAATGCTGAATCGGCTAAGACTTCTACAGTAAAAATTTTCTTTTTTTTTTAACCGATTCATGTAAATTTAAGAACATATAAATTCTGTTGTTGGTATTTTTATCTTAAGGTAACAATACTAATTTCCAGTATAAATACCTAAGAAACAATGGAACTCGCTTTGGTGTTTTTTCCTATTTAATTTAATGTGTTCCTTCATTATTCTAATATAATAATTTACATTCATTAATTGAATATTAAACTGTGTTTTACAATACATTACCAAAAACATAGTTTTAGTTAACTTATTATAAAATTTAGTTGAGCTATAGCAAATAATTGAAAATTGCACCAAATGAATTCGCAATCTTTTAAATGAACCAAATGAATTCGCAATCTTTTAAGGCAGAAATTTGATATACAGCAATTAATTAATTTTTCGTTCTTTAAGTTAAATTGGACTAATAAATAATAACAACATTAATAAAAAAAATCCATAGTCAAAACTTCAAGAGAATAGTATACTACTGCAAATAATAGAAATTGAGCATTATTACAACTAGATACAAAACGAACTTGATCTAATTAAAATAGCACCTAAGCACACTATGTCAACTAAAAATAACAACTTCCATATCATAATTATTTTATTGTTCTTTTCTTTTTTTTGGATAGATCAATACAAATTCCAATATCTTTCCAAGATTTTAGACTTTATACACAAAGGCTTCAAGAAATACACAAATTATTTCTATACTGCTGTGCAATTGAAAAAAACAATGTGATTGACAATAGATTTCGACAAAAGTAGCGTAATAAATGTTTTCTTTCTATTGCTACTGTTATAAACACTTAAATAGAATTTATCATATTTAGTATTTATCATACAAAAATACCAAATACCTAAAAGTCCCAATATTGAATTTTTTGCAGATAACATTAATTTTTCTATTGAGCAGCAATATACAAATAATGAAAATAATATTCAAAAAAGTAATGGTTTTTGAAAAATGGAAGCTTTAAATGCATACTTCAGAAAAAATATAATGCAATAGAATTTGCCTAATCCTACAATCCTGGATTCATGATTCTAATTCATGTGAATACATATATACATAGTCGAACTTGGTTAACCAGTTCATAGATTTAATGGGAAACTTTTTAATAATAGTTGGTTTGATGTAAAAAAAGTCTAAACGAAGTTCTGTTATTGTAAGCATAACTTGAATTTAACATTAAAATTTTCATAAATGTCGAGAAAAATTTTGTTAAAATTGATAGTGAAAAATGTTTGATTGTTTGAGAAAATTTCCTTCCCTTAAAATTTCTCTAAAAAAACGCAATAGGCAACAATTGCTTTTAATGAGTTAAAGAGTAACAATTTGAAGAGCCTCCTTTATCTTGTCACAAATCACGAATTTGTAGCATAGCAACGGATGAATTAAAAATTCTAAATGATCATTACAATAACTTATAATAGATTTTACCTTGTGTTGCTCATGTACTTGCTTGTATTTTCCTCTAAAAATGGCAATAAATCATATATCACATTTTCTCTACATTTTTAGTGTTGCATTTATTAATTAACACACAAAATTGATATTGAGTAAAGAGGATTTTTTTTCCTTAAAAAAAGTTTTTTTTTTTTAAGAGGAAGAAGAAAATGTAGAGAAAGTTTAATAAAACCTCATTGCAGTGCAGCTCTCATCTTTAATAGAGCTACTAAATGTAAACAATAAATAGTAGACCCTTTTTAAGCATTTTCTTGTAGACCATTGTTCATAAAAGCTTTTATTTTTGACAACTTTGCCCAGACTCTGGTTAATTAAGGACCATGATTTAATGAGAGAATTGCTACACTCCGTTCTTTCTTACATAAGCAAATTCGACTGTACATATATGTCTAGAAATATATTTATTTAACAAAAGTAAATCAAATAAATAAACTTTGTCTATTTTAATTTCAAATATGTCAAATATTTGTTGGTTTAAAAATATAGATTATTCAATGATTAACTTCTCTAAATTTTAAAAAAGCTAAACTTCACAATAAGAGGAACAACATACTATTAAACAATAAAAACATCAGAAAAATAAGAGTTCTTTAAACAAATAATTAAGCTGTTTTTACAAGAGAAAATGATAAATAAGCTCAGATGTAATATGCATAGTAAAATCAAAACTCATTAATTACTCTATATTACTATATTCAATTACTATATATATATATATCAATACAAATTCCAATCTCTTTCNACATATATATATATATATATATATATATATATGAACATATACAGAACTTACACAGAAAAAAAAATATATAAATGAAGAATAAGAGAATAAAGTTAAAAACAATCATGCAAAAACTGAATAAACTTTTTTCAAGCCACAGCAGAAGCTTAATTCTAATACTACCACATCATATACTTTATTTTTCATACAAATAATATATTCAAATTGTTGCTTCACAAGGCCAATGGTATAAAAAATTTAAAACTTCAAATAGTTTAATAAGCATGTATACCCAAGATATAGAAATAAATATTATTTTTTGAATGAAATAAATATTTTTACTTATGATTAAAAAAAAATAGACATAAAATTTTATTGCAATTAATTTCATTTAAAAGCCTCTGTATCTGGATTTTATCGCAAGTATACTTTTATAGGTATATTTTATAAGTATACATTTATGAAAAAGTTTTGCAAATACTTTTTCAATACAAATTTTAAAGTACAACTGGCATTAATCATTTATATCAAAATAAGCTAAAGGCATCTTTCAACATTTCTTGTCACGACAATTATCTTTGAATATATAGTTTAGCCTTAATTGGCTAATGCAAACTTTGATCTGTCAATATAAACCATCCATGTATATAAGAAATAAAAACAATTTTTAAAATAAGCCTCCATATTGAAAATAACATATAATAAAATGAACCCTTTCATTACTTTTTGGATAAAATTAAAATTCGACAAATATACAAATAATGAAGGACTTTGCAAGATAATATAATAATCCTCAAAATAAAAAAGAAAAGTGATTTTTCTGGTTTGATTTATGTACAAAACATGATAATTGTTTGAATTGTAAAAATTAGAGCTTTTATAATGTAAGGAATAATAATGTTTTCTTATATTTTATGACTAGAAGAAGAAAAGAAAGAGTATTGTGACCTTAAACCTTAAATGATGAAATTTTTATAAAATGAAATTTTGAGAAATATACAAATAATGATAATGAAAAATGTAAGAAATAAAAATAATAACTCCTGCTTTTTTGTGTGTTGATTTTCTAGAGATAATTGATCAACAAAGGTGTAAAGAGACTTTAAAGTTGTATAAGTTAAATACTATTATGAAATAATGAACAACTAAACAATACACACAATTTAAAATAATTAACAAGCATTTTACACACAATATAAAAATTTGAGAACACCAAATAGCATTTTTATATATAACACAGAAAATAAAATAAATTTGCGATTAACATCTTATTTATAAAATTATACCACACTTTAAAATCACACAGTCAATATTTTATATTTTAAAATTTGAGCAGTATTAAAAATTTAGCTAACTGGTCATAGTTCAGCTAAATATTAAATATCAAATAAGCAGCAGTGGTATGCTTCTTATAGTACATTCATAAAATATTACAAATAAAATTTAATAATGTTTGCTGTATTTTAACAATCATATTTTTAATTGCAGGAAACTTATCAAAACAATACAAAGGAAATACTTTGTTAATTGCTAATATGAAAGAACGTTAATAAATGTTTTCATACATTTTAAATTGTGTGCTTAAAAGTTTGATATCAGCACTTAAACAATGTCACTTTTTTTATGTGCAAATATTTCTTCAAATTTTTCTTTCTGAAACAATAAAATACTTTAATAATTAACACACATATGTTGATGTGCTAATTATTTTAAAGGATTATTTTCCTGCTTAGTTTCAGATTTTTAGTTTTAAAAAAAAAATCATAAAATCAAATTCTGAAACGAAAAAAAAAAATCATTTTGCATTCTGCTTTCTCATAAATCACTGTTTCTTCCTAGTACCCCGTTCACCACTGTTATGACGATCTCTGCAATTAAAAAAAATCACAAAATTAAGAAGCCAGTGAATTAATTACAAAATAAACTAATAAGAAACTTGACAACTAAACAATGCATGCCAGACACTTTTAAAAGCAATGTAAAAATAGCATTAATTTAATCTATAAAATGATGTAGAATGACTAGAAAAAGTTTAAGCTCATTAGTTTATCTTGATATATTTTGCAGGTTATAACTTAAATTAAATGGTCAAAACTGTTAACCAAACGTAGTTTATTTTGCATAAATTTATTGTTTTTCCCTAAAGAAAATAAAACATTTAATATCCATTAATTTGAATATTTTCTAATTTTATAAATTATTTTGACAAGGTTTAAATTTTCTATAGAATAAGACATCTTTAAATGCGTAGATTATAGCATTGATGAAGTTTTGCAACTTTCTGAATTATATCTTTGGTTTTATATTAGACAATTTAAAATTTATTAAAAAAAAATGAATAATGCACACCTTATTTAAAATTGTGTTAAATACTGCTTCAAAACTATTTTAACAACAAAATTGTTTTTAAGTCTCTTAAATAGAGGAAATGTTTCATTTTTGATTCTTATTTTTTTCTTACAGACTTACAGGTTTTTTTTAAATGGTTAATTTTCCATTTTTAATTTTCCTTACGACCCTCTAGATTCTTAAAATGTTCTTAATTTTGGTGACCTATAAATGGATAATAAATCGCTTGTATAAAAATTTCAATAACTTAGAGGTTAAAATTTCTTTGAAATTCTGCTTTTTTTTTTCTTTATTTCAGTATGAACCTTGTACAAGATCAGTTTAGTGCTTTATAATCAGTCTGGCACATTTTAGGCTTAATTGCAGAGAGCCCAACTACATTAAGGCTAATTTAAAAATGCACCATTCATTGCTTAATTAGTCTCGAGTTTTTTCAAGCAGTTTGCAATGAATGTACAATAATAAAGGTTTAATGTAAATAGCCTTTAAAAATTTAGTACAATTAACCTAAGCAAATTCAGTCTAATTGAACTCTTCACATACTTAAAAATTAACTTAAAGACAAGAATGCTATATGCAATAAGCATAAAAAATACCAGACATTACCAGGACAAATACCAGACATACCAGAAGAAAATACTGAAAGTTTATACAAAATTCATACACTACGAAATGCTGGATTTATCAATTAGCTTATAATAGATATATTGTGTTATTTATTATGATTTGCTCATTCTATTTTTCACTGCACAAAAAACCACCAACTTAAAATTCATCAACAAAAAAAAATTTCCAGACTTTATAATTTTTAAGGGCAAAATGAAAATTTAGTTTTAAAGTCATTATCCTGAAAAAAATATCGGACGCATGCTTATTATAGATTCAAATCAGAATTATTCATGCAATAATTCCAACTGCTACTTTATAACAAGTGAAAAAATTCAACAGTTACATTGTTACTAACCTGCTAAGCTTGCAAACTGCTGATGTAGATAATTTAATCATAGGCATTAGTCTCTCCATAATTCTATGATAATTCCGCTCTAATTCTCTTTGATAATCTTTCTGCTCTGGACCAATAAGTGTTCTATTTTTTCTTAAAGCTTCGTTACACCTATGATAATAATAAAAACACAATAATTAAAATACAATATTGCTAGCACACAACATTACTCACTAGTTAATTAAAAACTGAACAATGGTGCAAATAAACATGTTTAATACAATGTCGTTAAAAAAAAAGAATATATATCTGTCAATATAAACCANTATTTTATTTCAACGACTTAATTTTCAGAAAAGGCGAAACATTTATTTAAAAAACTGAAACTTTTAGAAAATAGGAGTTTTTGATAATAAGGCTGAAATTCAAGAGACAGAAGTGAAAAAGGCGGAAATCCGTTACAAAGCGGAAAAATCTCATCCCTGATGTAACTTTTTCATTGCTGCATTGCTAGCCAATAACAGCTGTAGTTCCTATTACTGGTAGTGGTTACAATTGCGAATATTTATTGTAAATACTATATTAATGTACTTGATCAATTTTTTTACTAAATTAATTTATGTTCAATTTATGTATTTGATAATTTAAATTCTTGATATACTTGAGAATGTAAATAATTGAAAATAATTTCAAAAAAACTTTCTAACCAATACTTAATTTGAATTTCATTACATAAAAATTTATAAAGTAGCAGTATTTTATAAGAAGAAATTGCATTACTTCAGTAAAAAGTCTTTGAAGCATAAACGAAGCTTGTGTTGCAAAGCTGTTGGAGACTTTTTCCCATCAATCAAATCTATTAAAAAGACATGAGCAACTTCCATTGGACCCTATAAAAATATTTACAACTGCATCAAAACAATATTTAGAAGTCATTTTTTTTCCAATTACATTTACAACTAAAATAATTGTAGGTAAATGGTATAATATTTAATTACTTTATAAGTAATATAATAAATAGTTCATAAAAATTTGCTTATTTAGTAATAACAGCAGTAATAAATAACAATGATTTCACCCTTTATGTCTGCTAATACCAACAATAAAAATTCTTATTTTTCAAAAAAATATAAATTTTAAAAAATTCATAATTTAAAAAATATTAATTTAAATTATTTATAAATTAATTAAAAAATAATAAGCATTTTTTCGAAATAATTAATGTAACGAAGAATTTTTAAAAATCAAAATTTTTGATTTTAAAAATTTATATTTATTTTATTTCTAATTAATAAAGAAAATTAAATTATTTTTAATATGATGTACTTTTGCTGAATTTCAGACCACAATATATTTTTTAATATTTCATTTTATTAAACAAACTTTAAAACATCATCGTCATAAAATCAAAAAAATTTGCAGAATGAAATATGGTTCTCATAGAGATTATTTTTTCTACTTTGCAGAATATAGAAAAAAAGGTACAAAATAATTGACATCACTACATGATCTAATAATAATTAAAATTACATAAACAACTATTTTATTTAATATATAATTGGAGTTGATTATTATTTATTATTAATTAAACTGGCTCTTTATTAGCAAACACTGCAAAATTATAGAAAGAAACATTACCTGATTTACTGTTGTACCAATACATCCTTGCAATACCATTTGCAAAATTTTGGGATCAGCTGGTTCTTGATTAGTAGCTGCATTTAATTCTTGGGTTTTTTTCATTATATCTTCAATGGCTACTTCAATGGGAGTGAGTACAATCTATATATAATAAAGTAAAAATGTACCCAAAACTTCATAGTGAAATGAACACTGCATAATAAGTTAAAACACAAGATTGTCTCAACATAAGATACATGATTGCAAAATGATTTTAAAAAAAACACCAGTTAAAAAATTCTTATTTTTTAAATCAGTCAAGTGACCATAAATCGCCATAAATTGCCCAGTACAATTCACCAGCATTAAAATAGAAAATTGCAAAATTCTTGTAAATGGAGATACAATATATAATTAAAGCTCTAGTTCCCTGTAAAACTGAGACAATATTAAAAAGAAAAAGTCAGCAATGCGGTTCATGGTCACTATAAGGTTTGAAACCACAATAGGCATCAGAACGTCGAAACAGAAGATTTTTTCAGGCTTTTCTTATAGTTTGGCTAGTGTGTATATTTAATTGATTGTTAATAAAAGAAGATTAAAATCTTTGAAAGACATAAATCTAATTTGTGGCTTTATGTTTGGATAGCCAATACTATGAAGTTAGCATTGTCCATTTCCGAACACAAAAGATACTTTTTAGAATAAAGAAAGGACCTAGAATTCATAAAGTTGAGACTAAAGACTTAGTGGCCTTTTTTAAGAAAGTTTTCAACAAGGGTTTTAATGTTTATTTTTATTTATTTTCACAACTTTTTATTTTACTAAAGATATTTTGATCCATTTATTATCACCTTCATTTAATTGTAGGAATATGGTTGGAAATATTTTTTTGTAGTTAGATAAGGTGTTCTGTTATCCGTTATCCATCCTGAATAAATATTTTACAAACCCTTGTTGAACACGGGGTAAAAAATCATTTTAATATCAATACATATAAGAAACAAATGGAATATTGATTAATTAATGAGAAAGTTGGTTTTAAAAAAAAACATTTGGATAGCTTGTTGAGAGTTGGAAGTATTTGTAATGATTTCCCATTAACTCCTCCGTTAATCAACCATTTTTCCATAGGGTTTCTTGTTTCTATTTGCTTAAATATTATTTGCTTTACGATTTCCTTTATATTATAGAGTTTAAAAGTATATATTAAAAGTAGTGATCATAGAATAACCTGTATGCATAAATTACTACGTTATTACCTAACTTTAGAGTGACTTAAAAACATTAATCAATATTTAGCAGAAAAAAATTAATTCTATGTCATAATATCTGAGTAAGAACAAAAAAAGAAAGAAACAAATACTTTACATACAAAAACAAACCATTTAAATGTTATGTAATTTAAAGTTGAAACTTGTTCAAGGAATCAATCTGAAGAAAACAATGAATACGCTACAGTTACCTGTTGTCGCTCTACTACTTGAATACGCGTTTTTACATAAGGGAATGTATAAGCTGTTGTTAATATGGTTTTTCGTTTATATTGTTCATGTAGCTCCCCATGAGCTCGACCATCTGGAGTGAATGGAGTAGCATAAATAAAGCATCCTGAAATTATGAATTTTTTTTAATATTATAGTTTAACCATAAATCCTACACTTCAGTTAATTAATATAAAACTTTTTCTTTTAAATTTAGATAATAATTTGCAGGAACATCTTTTTAATTGTTAAAAAGGTTTAATAAAATACTTGTTTTAAAGCATTAATGTAAATTTCAACAGTCTTCAAACTGTATGAAACCGTAATAAAACTTACTAATATTGTAGTTTCTGTCAAATTGTGTATTGCGTTCTCTCAGTTGAAACATTTCAAAATAAGGTTCAACATATGTTATTTGGATGTATGCCTGAAATAAAATTATAAAGTATAGTTAAAACAATTAATTTCTTTAACAACCTAAGGAATTACAACTAAGAGTTAGAGATTTTGATATAAATTTTAATTAAAACAATTATAAAATTAAAATTTAATTTTTAAAATGCATAAATAAAAAAAAAACTTTAGATTCTGTTACAGATAAAACTACAAAATATTATGAGCCTTTTGCACTATACTTTTAAAAATACAGAATAAAAACGAAAACTAGATATTAAAAAAAAGTTTTATTAAGATTGAATACTTCTATATGTTCAAAAGTTTATTGAATTAGTACTAATCTTCACATTTTATTTAACAAAAGGGTATTAAATTTATATTTTTGCCATTTAAACAAAGTTATAAACAAGTAAATTTTACTTTTGAGAAAATACAATAAAAATTCCTATTAATGATAGTTAATTAAAGAAAAATACAGAACACACTTAATGCCTGGTATCTACAGGATAAAATGTAGCAAAGTGTTGACTAATAAAAGTTACTTTGGAACTGAAATTTAAAAAAAAATAAAAATACACCAGTTTGTAACATTTTGAATAGAAAAATGATTTTATACCATAAAATAATACCTTTTCAGGGTTTAGCTTAGAACCATCGACAGCATTTGAATCTTTGATGACTTCAACATGTTCAGAACCAAATCTTTCAACATAGAAGTTCTGAAAATGCAATAAAATCCGTCACAATATTATAAATAATTTATCTATGACTACAGTAATGCTTACAAAAATATATTTAAAAATTGACAATAGCTACAAACTTCAAGCCGATGGGAAATTTCAGGTAACTTAGTTAAATAAGGTTCTTTATAAATGAATTCTTCACAATCCAAGTCTCCAAATTTGCTACCATAGAATCCCACACGAAAATAAGTACCAAATACTCTTTTGCCGACCTATAAACAGAATTTTGGGGAAAAAATGTAAAAAATTAGCATGAAAGGATATGAAAGAATATCAATGAATTAGAAATTTATGTACATACTTGTTGATCAATTTTTAGAAAAGAATCGTGCAATTTGCTATGAATGACAGCTAAACTTTTGTAATCATTGTGTGCTTCTGCGATGGGAATCAAGATTTTATAAACTTCATTCACATTTTCATACATTCCACCCTGGAAAGTAATACATATAATAAATTACGTTAACAAATTGTAATTTCAGAATTAAATAAATAATAATTCAAAGCTATTTTGCAACTGAATTGAAGCTTTAATACTTATGCATTTAAATTGCTAAATAGCAGAGTTAGAATAATTGATGATAAATCTTTCTTTTTTTTTCATTTAATGTAAATAATTTTGCATTGAATTTTGTCGTTTTAAACATCCTTATCTAAATGTTGATGTTGAATATTTAAGATATATGAATCTGCTTTTGGAAGGTAGGCAATCTTTCACTTTTAAAAATAACAAAAAATATTTGACAATACAATACAATTCTTTATCATTGTATTATTATCTATCATTTTTCTTCATCAGGTACTAATATCATCATATATATATACAAAATTAAATTTTTTAAAAAACTATTAAAAAAATTTAAAAAACTTTAAGGGCATTATTTTTTATTAAGGTAATATTTTAATGATTTTTAGAGGCACTTTTTGAATTTTTTAAAGTCATTTTATAAGAATTTTTACATCATCAACATCCTAGTCCCGGTAATAAAGATTATGCCTTACCTTTAGTTCCTGTATACAAGCTACCATTTCACATAATTTATGAGTCCATAACATTAATTTAAACTGTCCTCATTAAAGCATTTATTCGCTTGGACTTTTAATGTTCTGTTAAAAAGAGGTTTTCTTAGTTTACTTAATGAATGAACACTGCTAAATGCACTTGGAACCCTCTTCCCTTCCAAAAGCACTTAATTTTCACTTAGTTCATTCATTCACTAGGAACTGTGAAATTTAAAAGCTTGGCCAAATAAATTAATATTGTCAAATAAAGTAAGACTAAAATAAGAGCTTTCAACAAAAAAAATCTCTACTTTGCCTAAAGAATAACGTTTAGAGCTTTCTGCCTCTAAATAGTTAGATTTAAGCTGTGCAACAAAACTCTGAGATATTAAGAGAATTGAAGAATTGATATTTTCAAAGCGTTCAGATTATTCGAAGACTGCTCACACAAAATAATTTGTTTGCATTACAATAGTGCCTTTGCTTGTAATAATAATTAAATAATAATTTTGCTAACACAAGCCTTAAATAAATGAAGGATCTAATCTTGCATTTGTCATTTTTGAAAAGAAAAACAAACAAATCTTTAATTACTTTCTAGTAAATATACAAATCATAGCAATATTGTGGACTGTAAAATAATTTTAATTTACTAGTGCTGTAAAATTGCTTATAAATTTTGCATTAAAAGTCTAATTTTGTATTTGATTAAAATTTATTAGAGAACGTTACTCAGAAACTGCCTCGTAATTACTTTGAATAAAATTTTAGTATGAAAAAAATACTTTCTTCAGCAATGATTCAAAAACTGATAGGTTTTGTGACCCTTATATAACTTTCAATTTTTTAATTTTGTCTTTGACTGGAACTGAATTAAGTTATGGTAAAATAGAACAAAGTCTATGTAAATTTATAGGAGAGACAAGAGAGAAGGTTCAGGTATAGATATATTATAAGCAATTTTGAGATAATATTGAGACCATATAATCAACAATTTTTTTTATATATAATATTTTTTATATTGGGAACATTTTTATATCA
The DNA here is from genome assembly GCF_043381705.1 of Parasteatoda tepidariorum. NCBI lineage: Eukaryota > Metazoa > Arthropoda > Arachnida > Araneae > Theridiidae > Parasteatoda > Parasteatoda tepidariorum. The sequence continues at coordinate 55,154,463 of NC_092208.1, forward strand.
CAAAACTTTTGTAGAAATCATAATTTTCAAAATATTTATCATATTTTACAAAAATACTTAAACTTTAAATGCTAATTTTACCGTATTTCTCATACCTATTAAGTTTGCTTAGATATTAAGATGAATGAACAAAACAAAACAAAAAAAAAGAAAAAAATAGTTCTTACATATCTAAATGCTCATAATTATCAATTGTTATATTTAATATAATGTTACCAATGAGAAGGAATTTGCAGCTCCTTCTAATAGACCAATCAAGCCATTTTCAGTGAAATACTTTCCAGTGCAAATACCCTCTTCATCAGGAGAGACAACATCATCAGAAACAGCACTCTCTTCTAAGACATTAGGGGAAATTTTCTAAAGGGGAAAAATGAAAGTATGACTGCTCTGCAATCAAGTTATTTACTTATATAATCTAAATATATGCTTAAATGTAAAAAATTACTGGCAACAGATTATGAATTTATAATGATGTATACAAATGGATGTTATTTTGTTTTATATACACTTAGATGCTTAACAATATATAGATAAATGAATATAATGCCTTATTAGTTACTTTAACTCATCTGCAATGACAATCAAACATATGATTCAAATCAGCACCTTATTCTTAAATATAGTTATTTAAGAATAAAATATTTTGACAGAAGGCAAACTATAGATGCAATATGCAATCCAATATGTTTATATATATATATATATATATCTATATATAAAACTCATTTATTGTTCAGATTTAACTTGTTTATTAAACTCGTTTATAAAAAGCTAATTTTATAAAAAAAAATTTCACCATCCACTTATTAAAAAAAAGGAAGAAAACAACTATTCAAGTTCCACACCAGTGTTTCCCAACGTGGGGCCCACGCCCCACCGGGGGGGGGGGAATTTGATTGTAAAGGGGGGCAATTCAAAAATGGACTCGACATGAGTTTAAACCTTTTGCTCTGGGCCATTTAAATACAATGCGAGATTTCGNCATAATATAATTTTATTAAAGTAAGGGCCAGAGCCCCAGAATGACAACCTTACATGCTGGTGGATAGGTATAGAATAGCACATTTGACCTTGGAAAGAGGGTTTTTATATCTTTCTGGACAATATATTTAAATGTTAATAGGTCTCAGTAGCGTGGGACTGATCAATTTCCCAAGCTACTAAAGCCACATCATCACATTTTTTGAGATAATTAGATCAATATTATTACTTTCATGTGGGAAAGGTTTTTAAACGTTTGCGCGTTGGATAAATGCTCTATGTAAGAATTATATTTAATATATAATTGTTTTAACATTACATAATATATATATATATATATACAGTAAAATCTTGATCGATTGGGTCCATTAGTTTTGAATGATATGTACAAGAAGATGTAGAAGGTGGTTCAACATAAAATATCAAAAAATTTGTTGAAAATAAATGAATAAGAATTGGACTTGAAAGTTAATAAAAGTACAATAAGTATAAACATTTTAACTGGAAAAATTAAGTTTTTTTTTCTACAAAAATACTTGTGATGAAAAAGATAAATGAATAAATACACTATCCAAAGAAAATATTTGAAATTTTTGTTTTAAACACTTTCTTTTCCCCTCAGTGCAAAAACTAAATTTTCCACATTTGTTGTAGAGTACTTTTCATTTTTTGTTAATTTGTGTGATTACAGAAGGTTTTCTTCATTTTAAAGGCTTTGAGGTTTTCCACAAATGTCTGTACTGGTTGTGGTTTCATTTTGCCACCTTGATCGATATCTCTACAATCATTTTATGAAACAAAAATACCACAAGTTTCAACATTTTCCTCAAATGATGCATAAACAAATATAATGCTTCAGACATTGTCCCCGTACTGCAACAAATCTTCGGTTTTTTTTCATCACTAGCATCAGAAGTTACTAGGTTTCTTCTCAAAACTAATAACTTTTTAATTGTTAGCAAAATATCTAAATGTCAGACTATCTGAATGTCAGACTTAAGAATCCTCTAGTTTAAAAAAAATCTAAATGAGTAGCAGTAACATTATAAGAATGACATCCCGTGATGGTTGAAACAAGATGACACATACGGGTAAATGAAAGGTGCACAATGATGGATTAAGGTTTGACTATATATATGAATGTATTAAAACATCAAAAAATTTGCCTAAATATTAATAAAGCTACCAAAATTTAAAATGATTTAGTTTAAACACAATATTAATAGAGAACAAAATACTAGTTAGAAACAAACCTCTACTTACTTCAAATGTCACACAACCAACAGGTAGAAATGATCGGTCTTCCAGCATGTATAAATATTCTGCAACAAGTGCAGCTGAATGGACAAGGCAATGAGCAGCTTCAACATGATTCAATCTCTGTTTGCAAAACAATTAAATGAATAGTTAAGTTTCATGAATATTAAAATGAAGCAGCTACTAAAAATTACAATTAAAAAATTTTTAAGAAGTAAAAATCTTTTTTAAAGAATCATTTATTGAAATTTAACTTCATTAAGAAATTTTACATGTTTGGAATAGATAAATAGCTTCAGTTTCAAAAGGGAACTTTCAAAACTGAGTAAGGAAATAATAATTGAGTGGTACAAGAAAAAAAGTTTTAAAAAAAACAAAATCAATGTACTCCAAATGCCACCAAACATTTGAGAAAAAATTCACATTACATAATTCTAAACAAAATTTTGCTACAAAATTCTAAACTTCTAAATCAACATGACACCTAAATAAAGAACTCTCAATGTTTTCAAAGGTATATTAGATTTAAACAAACAAAACCTATTCAATGAACAAAGGGTGCTTTATTTCCTGCTATACTCTACAAAGTAAAACAATAGTGTATAAAAGTACAATCAATGTGATATTTAACACCATTTAGCCTATGTCAAGTACCATATTTGTGATTGTGATATTTTATCAAATAAAAGCTATTTAAAAATATTTTCGTAAATTACGAATACTTTTGATCAGACTAATGATCCTTGCTTTTGTTGTTTTCCAAATTATAAACTTATTTTCTTTCATCAATTTTTTTTCTCAAACCTATAGATATTAGAAGATGTTCAAAAGCTATATAGACAAGTTTTAAAAGTAAGCATACGAAACAATTTTGAATTTAAAAAAAATTAAGAAATGGTCACAATTTTAGCATTACAATTAATTCATTTTATATCATATTTACTAAAAGAAGATTCCAAAGATTCAATAAAAATTTACTTGTATTATTTTAAAAGACTGCATAAAGCATAAAACAATGGATTATCCCTATAATTTTATTGCAGAAGATTAATTTTTGAAAATTTGGTTATTTATTTTAAAAATTATTGATTTTGATTAGCACACACTGAACATTTGAAAGCAGAGTTTGATAGCACAGTTCATAATTATTAATGCACATTTAAATTGTGAATAAATTCTAATTTCAATCGAAAAACTTCTGACCCAATTTACAAGCACATTTCCTATGAGAACACATTATAAAGTTCATTTTTTTTGAAAAATTTAAGGAAAAAATTTATAAATGGTCAAACATTAAAAATAATACAATAACAGAACTGCTTCTACTTCTAAAGCGAAATATTTCAAATTTATCAAAGATAACCACTTACTTCAGTATGTTTTTGTGCCATATTTGCTAGCCAGGTAAGCCTTAAGTCAGGAGAGGTTTGATATCCTTTTGCTATACGATACATTAAGTCCATTAACATCTCAGGATCCTCTTGAAATTCTTTCATTTTAACAGTATCAGATAAAATCATATGCAAATTAAAAACTAAATCATGAACCTAAGGAAGAAAAAAATTTAGAGATAAAAAGATTTATTAATATATTTTATATTAGGTTTCAGGGAAACAATAATGTTTGATGGACATACTAAAATGTTAAGCATATCTTTTGGGTAAAGAGTACATTCGTGAAATTTAATGAATTTTATTACCAAATATAAAGTAAACTATTAAATTATGTTAAAATTATTATTCTGTTAAAAAGGAAACTATAATGAATAGGTGCAGTTAAGACATTTTGTTTCCAAAGAATTTGCAGCAAGGCTGGGTTTTTTATAATTATAATGATTACTAAAGTTTAAATTTTTAAGGAACAAAAAATAATATGATGATGAATCCCGATGTCAGCTTAAGATATTAAAAACTGTTTTTCCCTGGTAAAATGACAGAAACATGGAAAAAAAATTCCAAAACTTAAAATTAATTAATTTTAAGTAAAATATACTGATTTAAAAAATCAATTCAGTTTAAATTACAAAAATCTGATTTTTAAAGACCTATTTCACCCACTTGTGCACCACTAGAATTTTTTTATATGTACAATTTCATCATACACTTTTAAAGGCAATAACTTTAGAGGTACTAAAAAAACTAAAATGAAACTCCTAGTTCGAATAAGATTTATTATTAGTTCCCTAAAGAGCAGGAGTGTAGTGGCGCTAGAACGCACCGATACGCCGTTCTAGTACCTCTCTGCTAGCTGTAATGCCATTCTAAGACTTTAAATTGAGTATATGTCTTTTTTAGAATACTTGTTGCAAATGAAGTAAAAACAGTATACACATTAGAGATAATAAAAATATATTTAAGCAAGGGAAAAAAGCTTATTGAAATGTAACAAACCATTACTCATATAAGGGTATTGAAAACAAAAACTGCTCAATTTCATGATAAATCTTGAATATGGTTTTAATAATTACTGTTCTACTCTTCCTTGTTTCCTCTGATAATCTAACGTAATTGATGTTTGCAGTCTTTACTCTTCAGTAATGATTCCTAGACTTTCAATTGCGTTTGGAAATCATCCTGGTTTAAAGATTAATTTGAGACCCTAAATATATAAATTTCTTTCACTTAATTGTTTAAAGGCATTCTGAAAGTACATATTAAGGGTAGTCATTACCAAACATCTTGAGTATTTGGTCATGTGAAAATTTTCAAATATATATTCGATTTATAGAATTTAATCGGTTTTTAGAATTTCTATTTAGTCTCTTCCTATATATATATTCCTAGTGAATTGCATTCTGAGAGAATCAAATTTTATTCTGCAACACTACTAAAGAGAACATAATAACTAATCAACCAAAATTAGTTATCTTAAAAAATGGAATCTTTAATTAAATTGCAGTTAAGAAAAATAAGTGAAGAATTAATGGTAGCAGATACCTGTTCAGGGAATGTAGTAACCTGCAGTTCAGTATCTTCCTCTGCATACACTAGAATAGTTTTTAGTGAATGCCTCAAATACTCTTCATTGAAATTTCTATTAGTTCCAACCAGGGAACTAAGAGACATAGTCACTTGCATCTTCACTCGAGCAAAGTTCTAAAAACAATAACAAAACTAATGTATTCATAAATAATATAAAATATGACTAGTTTTAAACTAAAAAAGAAAATTTTCATTAAGTAAGATTTTTAATCATTCAAAATGCATCTAAATAAGCCATCCAGTGGGTGTGGTCAATAAAGTCCTCACTTACCATGGCTTACATTGAGGCTTGATTCTCAGTGCTAAATGCTTGCTCTTTTAGTGGTTTAGAATCCACACTAATGCTGTGCCTTTTGCATTACATTAGGGTACACAGTTGGAAAGCATTGTGCAGATGCCCAGTGATTATTACCATTATCTGTACTCCAAGCTAAATTATGGAAAAATACTGGGCTAATGCACCATTATTGTTTAAAAATCATCTTTGAGGATGAATCTCAGACTGCCAGTAACAGCCTGTTGGTGAAGCTTTAGTACAATATTCACAACCAAACAAAGTATTCAAACAAACATAGCTTCAACTTCTTTATCAAAAATGTTACTAATATTTAATTGAAAAAGCAAAGTTATTTATTAAACTAAAAGTGTTTTTTTTTTTTTTTTAAACTAGCCAAAATAAGTGAAAATACATCTATTTTCGTTAGAGAAAGAAGGAGAGAATTGTTCAATGAAGATTACTAGTAGAATGATTGCAAATTATGATTGCATCTGAAGAAAATTAGTAAAATTTGAGTTTACCATAGTTAAAAATACCATGTTAAAAATACTGAATCAGATTAAAGCTATTTATGCTAAAAACTGATTACATTATAACAAATTAAAACTATTGATATTAAAAAAATTCTTCAATAAATTTTTCACTAAAATTACTTAAAAATAAATAATTAGAACAAAATGAACATAGAAATTGACTATTTTTGGAACAGATATGAGCTAGAAAATATATAAAAATATATTAAAAAATTTGCAAAAATCACTTCGCATGCAATAAATGAATAAAAAAGCTACTTACATTGCCTATTTCAAAGTTCTGTCTCATCAAAAGATAAAGGGAAGCAGAAGCTTGGGATCTAACATTGCTAATGCAAGAGCTGCAATGCCTCAATAATCGTAGGCAAAGATCAGCACATTGTTCAGTTTCTTCTTCAAATAAAAGCTCTGGAAACTGAAATTGCAAATAAACAATGAATAAAAAATTAGATCAACTATATCACACATAAAATTTTAAAAAAAAGGAAAAAAAATTTTTTTATTAAAATGTAATTGTTGTAAGAAATATTAATAGTCTAATAAAAATATTAAAATGTTTTGAAAAACCTGCAATTTTCAGTAAAGGATTTAATAAAATGCAAATTATCAAAGGTTATTAAAATGGCAATAAGTAGTGGTTGAACACCGAGTATAATTATATTAAATCATAAATACAATAGAAATCAGTATCCCTATCTGTACTCAATAACAAAAAATTGAATAAGTTTCTTTGAACAAAATATAAGTTTCTTATTTGATAAGTATCTTTTAAAAAAGTATAAAAGTTAAAAACCAAACTCATGCTTATAAAAAACACAAATATAACCGTTAATTACGAAAAAGTTAAAAACCTATTTTATTAAGAAGAAACTTACTTTATAGACTAAAGATCTTTGAGTTGCAAACATATTTTGTAATACTGCTGTACTCTGATTGCATCCCAAAGCATGGAGTAGAACCTTTAAAACTGTGCTAAGGACTACCTGCAATGAGTCTGTATGGCAAGCAACCTACAAAAAAAATTACAATTAAAGTGAAAACTAATACAATAACATTGAAAAAAATTCTCTCACAACAGAAAATATAAGAAATTGAAGGAAAATAATAATAATTTAAATTCTAGTCCAAATTACCTGCACAATAAGTTCAAGAGTATCCAGAACTATCATGTTCACTTCAGCTGCTAGACTACCTTGCACTAGAGCAGCAGTTTCAATTTCCACTTTAGGTCTGTAATAAAAATATATAATATAGTGAACCACACTTAATTGCATATCAAATAATCAAATTTCCCACTAATCCATACAAAATTTTGTAGAACTAAAATATTTTATATGAAAATGTTACATTGAGGGGAAAATATTGTTTGATTGATTGAGGGAAAGTAAGAAGTAGAGAATGTTCAATTAAAAGCTGCCAACATGGATAGAAGAAATCCAGTAGATTTTACGAAATATAAATTTTATGATAATTGTTGCATAATGTACTAAATATTTTGCACATAGTGAACTTCAGATTTTTATAGTCATCAAAATAGAAAAACTGCAATATTTTCTAGCTATCATTAACATTAAACATACTTGAAATTTTATGTATTATAATTTTGAATATTAATAGGCATTTAATTCATCAAACATAGTTAAAAGATTTTTTAATTAATTTTAAAAAAAAGTTCTGAATTAAAATAAACTGAACNATTAACATTAAACATACTTGAAATGTTATGTATTATCATAATTTTGAATATTAATAGGCATTTAATTCATCAAACATAGTTAAAAGATTTTTTAATTAATTTTAAAAAAAAGTTCTGAATTAAAATAAACTGAACATTTTAGAACAAAAACAGTTTTGAACTGATTTCTATGAATGAGGTTTGCTTCATTGTGTATTAGTAATACTTATTTAGATATTCAAACCAGCAAGCAATAATTGATACAAAAATACTATTTCAATAGGGATTTTCTTAGGAAACACACTCAATTTTAGGGAATTTTCTAAAATATATAAAAACCAGGAGAATTTTAACTAAAGCAGTAGACCAGGAGAAACTGACAAAATCTAGTAGTCTACTGGAAAATCCAGTAGAGTTGACAGCTATGTCAATTAAATGTGTATCAAAACAGTCACCAATCATAGATTTCTCCAGAAGTAAATTAATATTATTATAGTACCTTACTTATACTATGTATACTTTTCATTAACATTAATTTATTTTTATATAAATTCAAATGCTTCTTTTTATATAATACTAACAATTTTATTTGTAGCTGTTTATTGATCATTCAAATTACTTTATTTCCTCACTTAAAGCATTATACTATGCATTACATGCCATTTAAAAATAAAATTTCATAAAAACATAGCATTCTAGAGTGACTAATGCATTCCTCCTATAATCGAATAATTTACATATTCAAATACAGTTGGCTGAAACCAAGAGTATTCCCTTAAAATTTAAATCCTCTAAACTTGTTACTTTATTAATTATTTGTCCTATTAAACTGAGATACGTATAGTATATAGAAAATACAAGAAGGAATAGAAAATATACACCATAAAAGTATATTGCTCTACTGATCTTTTTCCATGTGTGAAAGTTTCCTCCTTGATACAAAGCTTTCTCTTTGGAAGGAAAAATAACAAGTGAAAAGCTGTCTTTAAGTATTCCAAATGTTCAGTCAGTTAAAGTCTAATCAATAACATTATTTCTTTAAATATTTATTTTATTTTAACATTTTGGTTGCATTTAAAAATAAAATTTTCCAAAATATATATCAGACTCCTTTTCATCAAAATACAAAACAAATTTAAAAATTAAGCAGTTGATTTGAGTAGGTAAAGGGCATCTTTTTCCCATGCATTACTTTATTTGCAAGCATTTTTATTGCTCCAGTTCTCATTAGCTGTAACATTCATATGGTTCTCTGCTTTTTTTTCTTTACAACAGAATTTCATATAAAATTCAACTACTTTGTTCTATACTAATTAAAGAATATGTGTATTAAAATGTGTGCAAAATAAAAACATTGTAAGCTATAAGTCATGCATCAACACATTGCCCAACGGAAGATAAAGTTATGAGAGGGCATCTAAGTATGATAAATATTTTAAATTTTCATGTGCATACATAGGAATTAAAATTTTAAGTAATATTAAAATTTTTATTAAATTTAGCCATAAAGCTTTATAGTTTTTAAAAGGAGACATTTTTTAACATTTAACTTTTTTAATGAAGGATTAATTTGTACAATTGTGACAGATTTGAAAATATTATTTTTCTGTTCCCATTAGATGAATTAAAAAATTAATTGAATCAAGATAAAATAAATGTTTACCATTGCATAATTCTGAATATTAATGTATACAATATATTGTATAGAATTGTATTATTTAGATGTATTGCATGTTCATTGTATAAAAATGTATAGAATTTAAACATTTACCTTTCTGCACTATCAGTAGATTTCCAGATCATCTGATCTTTCCTCCATCTCAATTTATCTCCAACAGTAGGTGATGGAGAAGGAGGATTTCGATCTAAAAAAGGAAAAATTCTCCTTATTCATATAAAAGGCAAAACACAATGAAATATAACCACAGTGCATTCAAAGTCAATAAAAATTGCATAGAAATCTATATTTTCGACGAAACTGTGTAGCTTTTATTTATTGCTTAGCTGATTTCAAAAAAAAATATTTAAACATTTTTAATTTTCCTTGGAACTTACAAGCACTCAACTTTCACAGTTACAATGACAATTTAATACAGATACAAACATTTGCTAGATCACCAAATATTAAACTATAGTTAAGATTTATATCATTTTTATATTACATAAAGTATCAACCGATATAAAAATTAGATTTAAAAATTAAGAACTTAAAATAAAAAATATTCTTTATTTATATTTAAAATGACTTGAAAAAATAAAATAAATAAAAATACACAATTAAAAATTGCAACATTGGAAATAGATTTCCTTTTATTAATAATGATTCTGTTTTCAACATTTTGCTATCATTACATTGCATTTCATAACATTGTATTTACTGAAAACTACTATTTTTTATTTTTGATAAAGAAGAGTTTTAAAATCCGATTTTTGCCTAATCTGAAGCCAGTCAGATTTTTTTTTTTAAATATACTAATGTAATTTTAGAACTATCACTCAAAGCCCCAATTCTGTTCTAGCTAAGATTTGCACCAGTTGTTCTTATTTGATAGTGTTACGGCGACTTCACCAACTGAGCGATTAGGTGCCAATAGGGCAGCCCCTTCTTCATCAACCAATCAGAAAGACTTTGAGATGTTGCCCTGAAAGGGTGAAGAATCTTGAAGAGCCGTTCGGTAGTTGGAAGCTGAGCAGTCTGAAGGAAGGACGCTGATGTGAGGGAGAAAGGTGCAAGGGTATGTTGGCTTTATTTATACTTTAATTTTGTAGCATTGTGAGTGTTAGGGTTTAATTAAGTTTTTTGTAATAATCAAGATGTGTAATCAGATAATCAGGATTAAAATTAATTATAATTTGTAGATTTGTGGTTTTCATATTATTTAAATTAATTTAGATTAACTAATTAAGATTTAGGGATCCACGTGTGAATATACAGGTAATGACATAACTATTAGATCTTACTAAATAACAATGCAATGTACAGTGAACTTCGTATCAATAGAATTTTAGTTCAGACTCATAATTCTGATTTAAAAAAATTCCACATATTAGAAAAAAATCATATATGTTGTAGAACTCATTAAAGTAAAATATCAAAAAAGATTAATAATTTATTTATTTTTATAAAAAGCAAATTTTACACTACACTACAATAATGAAGGAGACACTTTCACTTTTTGACATTTTATTAAATTTCTCAAGAAATACTCAGAGGATTATTTGTAACCTGAAAATTGTTTAGTTCATGTAATTTTGCAAACTTAGCAGCAAGATTTAAAGCTTTCAGATGTTTGAGGGGTCGACAATAAGTTACAACAGAAAACTAGTATGTTTAAGCACCTTGTGCCAGAAAATCAAGCAATAAGCTTGTAACTTGTATCGATTACTTTAATTGTTATTTGCAACAACTGCATAAAATTTCGCAATTCTAGCTTGAGAAGTTATATAAATATAGGCATTTTTACTAAAAAAAAAATAATAATAAATAAAAATGAAAAAAATAAAATTAATTCTCACCTTTTTTGCTATAACTTTAAAAACATTCAGTGAAATTGAACAAAAATTTTGGAGCAATTTAAAATTAAATACAAAAATTTTGTTTTAAAAGTTGAAAAAAGTTCACTTAAAACTATGCAAGATATGAGTATTTAAAATGGCTTGTTTGTATAGCACATGAGCTAAAAAAATTTAATTTTTTTTCTTATAATTTGGTATTTGGCAACTAATAAAAAGGTCTTAATTGAATATCTTAAAAATGTGAAAAGTTTTGGGCAATTTTATATGCAGTTTTTGTGCATTCCAAATAAAGCTCAAAATCCCCAGGGATTTTCCACAAATTTTATTTTGTTCTTGCTGATTGGTTATAAGATAGTGTCATTTGTAATACTACAATATAGTTGGTTCTATTTTATCGGTATTGGCATAGCTTTGAAGTATAAAGAGGTCACTTTAAATCTTTTCTTTTCATCTTTTTTTTATACAGCTCTAGTTGTACCCTGTAATAATAAATCTGGGCTACAGAAAACACTCACTTATAGTGAACTGTTTTAGTGATCCTACCTGAATTCCTATTTAAATATGTAATTTCATACACTAGTGAATTCAAGTGGAAGTGAAGTGAATTCAAGTGGATAAAAAAAGAACTTATTCTTTTGCAGAAATATTTTTAACTAAACAATGCTGTTTGAATAATAATAATTATAAAATTACATGTTAATATAGATGAAGTCATATGTAAAAAAACAAAGCTTGCAATTTCTGAAATTCTAATGTAAAAGTAAAAATTGCAGCAATTACTTATATGAACGAAAATTCTTAATAAATGCAACATTAAACAGTATGTTTTTATTTAAATTTCAAATAAAGTTATCAGAAATTAATTCCTATTTAATACAAGATAGTAAAATTCTAACAGTAAAAGTGAATTATCAAATGAATACACAAAGACATCAGCTAACAAATTTAGAAACAACTTCATTCTAATGTTTTACAAGTTGTAGACAATAGAACTAATTCATAATTATCATTATTACCTTTACGTTTCATCATTTCACTTCTAGCACTTGTATGCCCTAATATAGCATCTTCCAACCTGGATTTCAAATCTGAGGTCTTCTGCTGTATTTGCTGCTGACTACCTCTCACAAGACTTTTTTTACCCTGTTCCACAACAGTTATTTCAGTCCAATATTATTATGTATTAAATCAGAATAAAACAAAATGTATAAGAAATACTCACTTTATAATCAAAGCATGAAATACAGATATACATAATTTCTAAAAGCTGATGCAACCGTCGAGGTTTCCATTCAGCCCACCAAGCCCTTAAAAGCTTTTTATCCACATTCTTTAAAACCCAAAGAAAACACATCAATAAGTGGCGAGTAGCATCTTCTTTAAGTAACTGCTTACGAACCTGGAAAATAATATGTAAGCATTTATTGTTTACAAAATAAGAATTGTTAAAATAAACATTTATCAAAAGTATCAACATATTTTACAAATTGCTACAATGATGATATACAAAACTGAAGGAATAACTTCAAGAACAGGATAAAATGTATTTATATAAAAAGCATGTTGTATAAAAAATGTTTTAATTCATGATGTCAAGTAAATGTGTCACAGATTCTCCAATATATCATTAATGCCAGGCAAATCACAAATTTCTGATACATCATTTTGTTAAAAGAATCAGAAATAAGTTGATAATGGAAGTAAACAGTTATACAATAATGTCTTAAAAATCTATGTTCAAATAAATGACAAAAACACAGATCCTCATCTTCTTCTCCAAAACATTCCATTAGTAACTTAGAATTTTATTTCACAGAAATTTCAACTTAAACTACTTTTTTTTCATCAAAACCAAGTAAAAAAAGTTTATTTCATTATATAAATCCTTGTAACAATATCGAATCATATTATTATTATTGATTCATTTTAGACAAACAACAAATTTATACTCAGAATTTATAAAGATTTAAAAAAAAATTCATTAAGTATGTCAGAACTAAGTCAATGTTTTCTAACTAATAGAATGTTTTAGAGAATCTGGTAAAATTATTGAATGAAGTATAGCTGATAGCATGCATAGAAGAAAATCAGAGAGAATAAAACATAAGTATTAAGTTGTTACATATGAAATGTCGGATTTTTTATTGTAAATTTAAATAACTTTTTTTATAAACTGTTTAATTAATCAAAGTAAAAACAACCACAATCAACACATTTTCGCCAATGTGTTACTAGCTTTTGTATACCACTTTCATAAAAATTTAGCTCTCTGATGTCAATAAAAGATTGGGATCATTTTTTATCTGCTCTAGATTACTGAACGTTTTATCATGGAGAAAATTGCTCAAATGCTTAATAAAGTGATTATCAGTTGATGATATTTCCGGTGGATGTGAAGAACCTCATATGTTAATTCAGCCAACTTATTCGCATTGATCAATGAAACATATGATCATCCATTATTATGAAGCAAATGGGTCCTTTTTGTTTGACCATTGCCGGCTGCATTTAATTTTTGATGCATAAGGTTAAATTTATAACGGATTATTCTGATCACCAAACAGTAATAATTACCTTTTTAGGTTGTAGCTAAAAGTAACTTTCTGAACTTTCACCTGCATCTAACAATTGTGTAGAATTACGCCTATTGTAATCAAGTATCCATTTTTTATCACAGGTGATAATTCTGTTCAAAAATGGTCCTCTTTTATTTCTTAAAAGTGAAAAACTGAAGATTTCAAAATGATTTTTTTTTTCTTTTTCTGCTTTTCATTCAGTTTGTGCGACGCATATTCATCAACTTTTTAACTTTGCCAATGGCTGAGAAGTTGTGTGATACTATTGCTGAACTAACTCTTAATTCTTGCAAAATTTTTTCAACAGCAATGTGAGGTTTCAATTCCATAAGTGTTCTTAATGGAGAATCATTAAGCTTTGACTCTGGTCTTTCAGGTGGTTCATTTTCAAGAATTTTATCCATTCTTCAGTTGTCCGTTCAATAAGAATGGCTTTACCAATTGCAACATTAATATTTTGAGCAGCTACTGAATTGCTCTGATCACTTTTAAGTTCGTAAAGAAAAATAACAAGCAAATCGAGAGAATTCATGTTTAGAAATCAGAGCCTGAAAAGATGCTAAAAAAATTAATGTCTTAGTATATAATAATCTTTATATATTAAGCTTTAGAATGATATATAATTCCATTACAATTCATAAACATTTTTAAAAAAAGGTTAAAGTTGCTCTAAAAAAAACAAATGTTTCACATGTAACAACCTGATAGCAATCAATATAAAGAATAAAGCTAAAAATGAACATTTTAAACAAATTATAATAAACAAAGGTAGCAAAAAATAGAGTTTCTTAAAAGACATATCCTTAGTCTTTAATCACAAAATACAAATACATAGTATCTACTCTGCTTATTAGTATATCAGATACTAAGATTTTACAGAATTGCAAAATTCGCTTATTCTAGTTTTAAAAACGATGACATGCACAACGATGTCATAAGTATGTCATATTCATACTTGACACTGTGCAAGAATAATTTATTATTATTTTTTAATGGCAACTCCTAAGTCTTGGACTGATGACTTCTGCTTGAACATTGGTGATACTGTTGAAAATTGATTGTCATGACAATTGATTGTCAATTGAAAAATTGATTGTCATGACAATTGATTGTCTATTGAAAAATTGATTGTCATGACACTGCCACAATTTCTCAAAATATTAAATACGAATATATTTTTCAAGTATTAAATTTAAAGCACAGTGAACAAGTAATACACATAAATTCAAAAATTCCAACCTGAAACAATTCATATGGTTTTGACAATGAGCTTCTATTAGGCACACTAGAAGTAGAAATTGCAGTAGCCAATTCTTGAGATATATATTCTCCATCATTATCAGTGTCCTGGTCTAGAAATACATAATATATCCCAGATTAACACTGTTTAATCTATGCTCTATTACTGTTTATTATATGTGTGATAAAAGACATGATATAAAATGAACAGATACATGTGTGATACGGAATAGAAAATTATTCTTTAGTATACTTAAAGCTAAAACTCTAGGTAAAGAAAAAGTCCTCAAAAATAAAAGAATAATACATAGCTGAAATTTTGAAATATCTAAATTAAAGTTTCGTAATATAAAAAAAATCTACATAAATTTTAATAAATCTTATTTTTTATTAAAAAAAGGACAATAAAAATAATGACGATCTCTTATTATTTGATAAAAAATTAACTTAATTACCATAACTTTTAAAAACAATGGAGCATAAACGCTCTTCTTTAAAATATATTTATTTCTAATCACTTAATACTCATAGATTATAGACAAATGAACAGTAATAAATACTTGCAATTTAAGCTTTTATGATTATCCATGCAGAACGATTTTATGTAATTTGTTATAACATATTTACAAAATAAAAGACTGGTTTGCTTCTTTTTTTTAGTATTTGAGGATTTTTATTAATTAAAAAAAAATAAAAAATTTAAATAATAAAATTAAATAAATAAAAAAAAAATTTAAAAATTAAAATAAAAAAAATAAAAAATTTTAAAAAGGAAATTGCTTGAAGTTGTCAGCAAACACATGTATTTGCAAACATTTATGAAGTTTATATATTTACAGCACATAAAATGTCATTAACATATTCTTACTTTAGTCAGTCAGAATAAAACAAAATAAATTAGCTCAATAAGGGGAAAGAACTCAGAGTGAGCCTTTGTACAGTTATAGTTTTATTGCAATTTTTTTTTAATCGATAAAAATTTTATTTAAGGCACTGGCTCACTCTAGGCTGTCTAGCGAAATATGCTGAGGATGAATATAGAAATGATAAAACATCGAAAAGCATTTAATTTTGCATACAAATTTTAAATTCTTACTTCTATTATTGCTCTGCCAATCATAGAGTAAAGGAAGAGCATCTAATGTTATTCCAATTAGGGGCAAGTATAAGACAGCAACTCGAGCTTTTTGATCAGAATTCAAAAGACGAGGATCCCACTCATGAAAAGTTAAAATATTTCGAACAAGATTGACAGCCTTTGTATGCAAATGTGTATTACTAAAAAAGAAAAAGAATGGCATGTAATACTAAATAAATGTAAAACATATATTCAAAACTACATAAATTGAACAGTTGAGAAAATAGTTTTGCATATATTTCTTAGTTTTTTATTTGTTATGATAAAACTTTTTTTGACAAACTGGCACACATATTATATTAAAAATGGTTATACATATACATGAATAGATAGATACTAATAAATTAATATATAATAAACAGTAAATCAAAAGATATTCAAAGGCAGTAAAATTTTAAAATTTTGAAAATCAATGATAAAATGACATATTGTGAACAGAATTTAAAACAAAACTTTAATAAGTTAAAGTTAATAAGTGATAAAGTTAATAAGTGAAGCTAGTTTAATAATGATGCAAATGTGATCAAAGACGAAGGCAACTTGCTCATTAAATAAGGGCACTTGTTAAATGCTCCTCAATTTAAATTGTTGGATAAAAAAATTATAAGGCACAAAAATTAACTATAAAAATGCTTACAAATAGGTTCCTTTTACTGTTTTAATTTACCCTGAAAGTTAAAAAAAAAATGTTGGAAATTTATTTATAATTAAACATAGTGTTCTTTTAGCAATTGTTTGGCATGAAACATAAATGGCATTAAATATATTATCAGTAATATCTCTTGAAGAGGATATCAAACATGTTATTCATGAAATTTTGATTAATAGATGCAACATCTGTTAATAAATTACAATGACTGTCCGGAATTTCTTATATATTAACGCTCTAACTTTCTGGTATTTAGTAGCTTATATAAATAAATTTTTGCAAGACATAAAATAATTAGAAAAAAACTTTTTTAGAATTATTATTTTGAAATAGAATACAAAAGAAATATATACAATATAATTTAAACAAAAATTTCGAATTCAACAAATTTGAAACAATTTAAAAATTTTTTAACCCTATTCTTATTCATGTCTTATTTTTAATCTTCTATTATTGTTAATCTTCTCTTATTATTAATTTTATTTTATTATTGTTCTTATCTTATTATTAATCTTATTGTCAATATTAACTTATTATAATACTTATTATCTTATTATATTTCATAGAGAGAATTCTTTTATGCATTTTATTAAAAAAATAACAAATACAATAATGAATGTGATGAATTAAAGATTGAGACTTCCAGAACTGAGCTCATAAAATAGACACAAGAAAAACTTTGCCTGAATTTAGGGATCTTTTTTTCTTGCTACTTCATGAAATTACCTCATTGAATTACCTTTACATCAGTTAGAATAGTTATGGAAGGGCATTTCCGTGCATTCTAATCCAAAAAACAAAATTTGATTCACTAAAAAATTCCTTCATGAAGATGAGGCTTGATGCAGGAGCTTCTTTGCCTTCTGGGTAGGGTTCAAAATTTGAGGGTTACAGAGGTAAATAGTCATAAAGCAACAAATCTTAAATGAATCAGCTATTTGATGCCAGTAATGAAATAAAATAATAATCTCAGAATAATTATATTACTTTTAAGTTCACTTTTAGTCTTTTAATGATCTTAAATCTTAATTTTTAATGATTCTGAAAAACAAAAACACTTACTTCATTGACAAAACAGTCCATAAGTCAGATAACACCAATCCAACAAGAAAATGCTGCTGTCTGAATTCAGTGGAAAGTTCTGTGTAATTTCCTTTTTCTACCAGGGTGCCAGTTGATAATAAAGAACTATGGGATGATGATGAAGCTACACTAGGGCAAGGTGAAGTAGCTGGAGATGGGGTCAAGGGTGTCCCAAAAGGCAGATTCAAGGTGATGAAATGTTCATGACTAGAGATAATTCTTAAGAAATCTAACTTTAATGACATTAAAAATACACCATCTGGCAAGCTCGTAATCTTTGCTGACATTTGTTTGCAATAAACCTGCACAAAATACACTCAACTTTATTAAAAAACTGAAAGTGCCAAAAATATGCTTCAGTAAAAGAAAGAACATTTTAAAGCTTTACAGTGAATTGAAAAAATTCTTTCTTACCTTAATCAAGCAGAAAACATATCCTCGGTCCACAACTGAAAAGAGGTCACACAGAAAAAAGGCCAAACTAGAATTAAGATTTCTTGTGAATTTTTCATCATTTTCCTTATTGCAGCGACTAATAATATCAGATGTCAAAGTTGTCACCTTTAAATGAAATATAAATTTAAATACATGTAAGCACAAGTTAGTACAAAATAAATGAAAGATCGAGAAAAAAATTACAACCATGTGAATTTCTAACGATATGAATAATAAAACGTTTAACAATTTTTATATATTTATCAATAATTATTCACATCAGAAAATTCAAGCATAAAAGTATTTATTGTAAATTAATCTGAGCTTTTAAATTAAAACCAATCAAACAAAACAAAAATGTGGTAGTCAAATTGGAAAAATGTTTATTTATTACAATAATTATTAAGCCACAAAAACTATTCCATTTCTATTTTTTTTTTTTAAATAATAAATTTGATTTTTTATAAATAAATAAATTATATAAAAATAGGTAATTATAATTTTTTATCTATAAATTAATTTAACATCTAAATAAATTTCGATAAAATATAAGGCAATTGTATTTTATTATTATTAAGGAAGTTAGATAAAAAAATGTCTGTTAAAATTGGTGAAAAAATATTAAAAAAGAAGTTTTGATTTAATACCGGCAATAGATTTTATTAATGCTTTATTTTAAACAAAAAGAAATATGTAATTTATTAAGAAAAATTAGAGCAAAAAAATATCAAAATTTTACTATTATTGTCTGTAAGAGGTAGAAAACTAGCTAACATACAAATTGTAAAAACTCATATTTAATGCTTAAGTGTGAAATAAATTTAATGTGAAATGATTAAATGCAAATAGATTTAATGAGAAACAGATTTAACGTGGCATAGATTTAATGTGGAATAGATTTAATGTGAAATAAGGACAATATGCTAGCTGAAATGTTGTAAATATTTCCTTACCAATGTAGTGAGATCATCAAAAAACTGAGCACAAAATCTCATTTTTCTTGGCATATCTAAGCGATTAGAGGCAGCTAAATGTTCTATCATGCTTCTAATGATTAAATCAAAGAAAAACCATGAATTAGAAAGCATTAGTTCTCGTGCTGAACCACTAGATACAACACATTGCAAAGCTATTTCCTCATGGAGAACTTTACGAGATTGCGACATGGATATAGCACACAAGACATTTTCCTGTATTGCCGCACCAGCTCTCATACTTGCTGTTCTATCAAGTCCACGGGATAAAATAGAGTTCACTTCACCATCTGCATCAGCATAAGATACAAGGTCAGGATTGCTGTTGCTACGCCCATAGCAAGAACGCTATTAAAAAATATCAAGCATGAGATTTACATTTCAGTATGAAAGCTTTAATAATTAAAAAAAAATCTCATATATAAACTTTAATTTATGTTAAACTGCAAAAAAAAAAACATTTTAAATATTTTTTTAGCATTAATTATTTTTAGTTTTAAGTTTTTTATTTCATTACATAGATACACAAATTTCTTTAAATGATTTCATTCCTTAATTAACATAAATAAAAATAAACATGAATGCAAGAACCCTAGCAAAAGAGAGCAAGAAAAGAAAAATAATGAGAGAATTTTCATTGCGCGGGGAGAATCGGAAATTACTATATATATTGTCTCATAGATGTTGCAACTTTTAAGGGTAGGTAGCAGTACGTGATCGGATATGTCATTGTACGCCGCTAGCAGTGCTTCCCTATTATGAAATGCTTCAAGGAAAGACTTTGAACAGATACTTTTATTTATCTAAATTAACCTAATTTAATGTTAATTTTATACTTTCTAATAATAATTCTTGAAAATTGCATTGAAATTGGTTGAGTATTAAATTTTTAATCGTAATTAAATGAATTGGCCACTCATTTGACAAGCTCATGGATTCCTTAAATTAGCACAAAACAACTTTTGCATCTACTTGACTGCAATTTTCGACATTAATTACTTGGAAACATAAAATTGACAAGAAATTAACATAATTTAGATTTTTTAAAAAAAACAGTTCAAAGGCACACATAGAAAAATTTCATAATAGAGAAGTATCCCTAGCAGTGTATGATATTTCCGGTCATGGGTTCCTATGCAATTCTCAATCTTTATGATGTATTCTACCTCCCCTAAATGTTTATGTTATATATATGTTATGAATGTTTATATTATGTTATATATATACACCCTGTATGCATACATATATATATATATATATATATATGTTTTTCTTGTAAACCTATACATGTTCTTTTCTATCTGTCTCCCTCCAATAATAAAACAGTAAATGAGAATTGGTACTTTTTGGGACAAGCTGGACTAAGCTACGAAAACCAACTTTTCTGTTTCATATTTTCCAATTATAATTACTATTTTTGCTGTTGATTTAGGGTCAGGGATTCTACTCAATAGAAATAAATATAAAAACAAAAGTAAACCTAAAAAATTGTGGCTTGCACTTCATAAACATTATTACTGCCCAAAAAAAATTTCAAACAGTTTATGGAAATTAGTAACCTGTCATTGTTTCCTAGTAAGTAATTTCTATATTTCTTTAAGAATTATTAAATAAGACAAAAAATAATAACAATATTTGTATTTTTTTTTTTTTTTTTTTTTTTTTTTTTTTNAAAAGCCACAATTTGTTTAAAAAGGGGCAAGATAAATATGATAATTCATTTTATTAAAAAGAAAAGTTTTTATTTATTTATTTACTTTTTTATTTATTATTTTTTATGCATAATTAAGGGAGTTGTAAATAATGATAATGAATTACACAAATATAGTAAAACAAAGATAAATTTAAATAAATAACTTAGATATTCACATGTAAAGGAGCAGGCATGTGTCTTCCAATCGTTCCATACCCCATACCCATGGAATTTGATTCACTCACAGTCGAAGCAAAAAAGGGTGATGCAAGATGAGGAACACTGACTTGATAGGAAAGGTAGGTAACTAATAGTGCTGGCCTATTATGACGGTCATTCTGGTTTTCTAAACCTAACTAAAATAAATAAAATGTATTTATTTTTAAAAAAATGTTAGTCACCATTATGTAAATGGTACAAGAAAAAGTACTTGAAATTAAATTTTTATCTTTCTGGTATTTTAATTTTATTCAAAACTATTTTTGCTTTGCAAGTAACTTGTACCTTTAATATTTTCATAAAATATATCAGGATTGATAGAAGAATCTTGATATATTCAGTACATCTAATAAATGTCACATATATGTCAATTAAGTGTAGTATAAATAATCTGACTTTCTACAATATTCAATAAAAATTTAATTTAAGCAATATATTGGATGCATGTGCTGTTTTGTAGTGTAATTAAAATTTTAAATCCAGAAAGAATGCAAAAAGAATTTTCACACTTATAAAATTATAATGAGTTATAAATAATCCAAATAGTACATATTTTTAAAAAAACTTTAGAAAATAATTTTTAAAAATTGACATTTACTCAATGAATATACAAAAAAGATAAGGTCATTAAGTTAAAATGAAACAAGATATTTCACATAAATTATTAACAAGATTATAAAAAATAACAAAAGTGTTTTAAATTAATTTTTTCCAAAATAGTGAAAAATACATATTTATGTTACACTTAAGAATCCAGAATATTCCCCGTGCTTCCCTAAAAATATACACTGATGGTAGCAGAGGTGAGGGAGGAATTTCCGGTAGTGGAGTGTATATTTCAGCTCCTGCAGGTGCTATTGAATACAAGATCAAAAATCCCAACAACAGTTTAGTTTTTAGGCCTGAGCTTATTGCTATCAGAAAGGGCTTGCAATTTGCTGCTCGGGCAGATTATTCTCAAGATATTTGGATATTGACTGAAATTATTAACAAGATTATAAAAAATAACAAAAGTGTTTTAAATTAATTTTTTCCAAAATAGTGAAAAATACATATTTATGTTACACTTAAGAATCCAGAATATTCCCCGTGCTTCCCTAAAAATATACACTGATGGTAGCAGAGGTGAGGGAGGAATTTCCGGTAGTGGAGTGTATATTTCAGCTCCTGCGGGTGCTATTGAATACAAGATCAAAAATCCCAACAACCGTTTAGTTTTTAGGTCTGAGCTTATTGCTATCAGAAAGGGCTTGCAATTTGCTGCTCGGGCAGATTATTCTCAAGATATTTGGATATTGACTGATAGTCGTGCCTCAATCCAACATATCTCTAATTGGGATATTATCGGAGATCAGACCAGCCTTGATATTTTCGATCTAATTGACAGGCTTTCATCCAACCATTCTATACACTTTCAGTGGATTCCCTCACACGTTGGGGTTGATGGGAATGAGAGGGCTGACTTCCTGGCCAAATCCGCTGCCGAAGAAGACGGTGATCATTGTGGGAAGCTTACCTTTAGTGAATTTTCTTCCCTGGCAAAAATGAAATTAAACAAGACCATAAGAACCCCTCCCAACCACTCTTGGTATTTTGCAAAAAAAAACAAGAAAATCTTTCAATCTTAGACCGAGAGCCCATCAAACTGCCTTTTCACGCTTCTTGATCTGATCTAGATCACACTAGATCTCTCACTTTCAACCGAGGCCAAAAAACTTATCCTGAATGTCATTGGTGCTCGACAGACATGGCCTCCCCTGCGCATATTCTGACTTGTTTGGGGTTCGGTAAAGATGAGGTCCTGCGAGACTCCAGTCTTTTTATGGACTTTTTGGAGGTGTTCGGATTCATGGGAGTCGTCTAGCGCGCCAGACGATTTTGAGATTAGCAACAACAACAAGAATCTAAGTCAACTCAACCTATCATAAATTAAAAAAACAAAACCCTCTACAAGAAACATGTAGAGGGTTAGAAATTAGTGTCTATTATAAGACACTAATTTCTAATTTCTTTTTTTAATCATAAAATTAACTTACTGTAATTGTATTCACAATCATTGCAATAGCTTCAAAAGCAGCTTGACTAACATTTATCACTTGTCCATTAACAACAGGTGGGCGAACCAACAAATAAACCAGTTTGTTGAGCACTAAAGGCAAGAAATTAACTAATGTTTCCAGGGAATTATCTTTATTGTTAGTGATTTCAAGCATACTGGTTTTTAATTCATGTTCAATATTATTTTCAGTAATTCTTGGAGGTAGAGAACCTTCTCCAACCATTCGGCACAAACTGAGAAATCGATCAACGCACGGATCCTAGAAATAGAATTTCACAATACAAAAAATAATTCAATTTTTAAAAAAAAAAAGCATAATAAAAATTATAAGAACATGTAAAGGAAATTTAAACTTATAATCTTTTACACTTCCAAATGACTTAACAGTGGTTAAAAATTATATGGCTTTAAAAAAAAGAGAAAATATTAAAAAGATAAATAGTTCTATTACAATAATCTTAGTACATTATTTGATCAAAATATTCAGAAATTAATGAATTAATGTATGGCATTATTTAAAGCACTTAACATTGATTCCCATTAACTTATAACAAAATTAGTACAAATAATACAACAATACCAGTTTTGAAATGCACACAAATATTTACCTTTGGAAAAACTGAAGACACAGCATGAAGTGTGATGTTGAATATTCCTTTGTGATTATCAACCCATTTAGTGTTGGGAATTTGAATCTAAAAACAAAAATTGTTTTAAGTTTAAAACTTTTATCTCAAAAATACACAAATAAATGCTATTTGCATAATGTGCTATTTAATTACTATGAAAGAAAGAAAAGAAAATATGAACTAAAACTGTACACAATGGCTAAGATCTAAAATTTTATAGCTTTAAAAGCATATTTTAATACTTTGACTATACACCAAAATAATTTTTTTAATGAAAAAATAAATTTATTGTAATTTTAACTGAAAATTAGCAATAAATATATAAATGATGTGTTTATTTAAAAAAAAATGAAGAATATAAGGCTTTCAAGAATGCAGGTAGAGAATTTCTTTCAAGAGAAATATTGCGGTTTAATATGAACAAATAACTAAAACTCTCCATATTAATACATAATATGAATAGCAAAAATTCAAAAAAAGATTATTTAAAATAAAGATTAATATAAAATAAATATTAATTGATTATAAATATGATTAAAAGAAAGATTAATGATAGAGTTCCCAAATACTTATATAATTGAACATATACAAGTTTAAATAACTATTGAAAGCTAAGAAAATTCCGAATTATTTTTCACCACCAATTAAAATGGGTCCAATTAGTCAATAAATTATGATTTTTATTTAAAAATTTCTAATAGATTTTTAGAGGAAAAAATTTCTCTTTAAAAATGAGATTTTCAATAGCTGAAGTGTGAGCAATTGAGAATTGCTTAACATTTGTATCCAGTTGTATAAATATTTTAATTTTTCATAACTAAATAATAAAACATTTTTATCAATATTATAGCATGTTGCACAAAAAAATTATATGACATTATTAATTTTATTTATAAAAAATTCAATGTCATTTATAAGCATAACTTTTTAAAATAAATTATAAATAGATAAACTTATAATAATAGTAATACTATAATACTTACAAATGGAGTTAGGAACGAATAGCTTGGAGGTGGATTTTCCATCATGACGGGAAGGCTAAAATCACCTGTTTGCAATCTTCCTTCCCTAAACAATGGAAGCCACTAGAATAAATATTGAAATAGCCATATTATTTTCGTTTTTCACATATCTAAAAACATAAACATCAAATAATCTCAAAACGTGATCTAGATATATTATTGTTAGTTTCCTGTGATACTGTAAAAGAACACTGAATAAAATTAACAGTTTTGAAGCAAATTGTTACGTAAGCAATCTAGTTTTTCATTTCTAAAAGAAATAAAAATTAAACGAACATCAGCTTAAACTCAAAAAATTTTATGAACCTTCTATGACTGTACCTCAAATTTAAAACATTCATAATGAGGAAACTTCAAATTTAATTAATAAATTTAATTTTGACAAAGTCACAATTATTTTTCCCCAGTCACATTAGCTTATCTTGATGCCCTGGAATCTTGTTTTATTGATTGAATGCCGATTCCCTTGTTAACGACATTAGTTCTTCACCTCTAACGCAAGAAAATGCCTTTCACCCTGATTTGAACCTCTCAACCACTGTGATTCTTCTTAATTCTGTTTCTCATCTTTTTTTTCTAGTTTTGTTTTGTAATATTTTTCCCTTTTTCATTGGCAACTTTTTGTTTTATACTTCAAATCAATTTTGTTTCTTCTAATTCCTGTCAGGCAAATCTTGAAAATGAGCAACTGTTCTTGAGAGCTTGAAACATGTCAACTGTTATTTCCTATTTATATATTTTTGAAGAGAATGAAGTTTTTAATCAGGTAATATTTATAAAGAGGGTTTACACAACTAAATTTCTCTAGCATGATAGTGTGTTCAATAGTATCCTACCTGGTATATATGCAATAATAAAAAACAATGCTTAATTTTAAAAAATAAAGAACAGTTTTTGGAGACAGAAATTTAGATTGCAAATGGTACAAACAATTTATTGAACAGTTGGTGATAAATTATTTTATGGTCAACTTAGATTAAATTTGAACAGAAGAGAATTTTTTTCTCACTACATATTTTTTCAAATTTTTCTACAAAAAGTTTAGGAAATTATTAAATGTTTATTTTTTAAAAGTAAATTCAAAGAAATATAGATTGAATTTTAATTCAGGCAACAATTACTAAGCACATAGTAAGTTCTGTTTATGGAATTAAGAAATCTTCAAAGGTGAAGTCAATTTTCGGTATATTATTTTACTTGTTTACTTCAGTCACATTTTCAATATTATAATGGTTAAAAAATTTTATCACTATTACAATACAATAAATACTTTATTCAAGTCAACAGGTTAGATCTGATTAGTTTTTTAAATAACAGACTGACATAACTTAATAACAGACTAATATATAATAACAGACCAATATATAGAATTAAAATAATTAAAGACTGAAATTTTCAATAATATAAATTTGAACTCATTTAAAACAAAAACATAGAGACTGAAGTATTTTACACTTTATTCGTATGAGGCATAGTCACAGAATTTTCCAAAAAAAGTTTATGTTCATTTTTTAATAGAGCCAAACTGAAGATGAGACTAAATCATGCTTTTGCAATTTTAGTTTAAAGTAACCAAATGAGAAAAATATGAAGTTTGCTTACAATTTTTTTTTTTTTTCATTAAGAGTTTAATTGTTAATTGAAATCTATTTTACTTTAATTTATATTTGATTGCACTCCTGCTAAAATATCTACGTAAAATAAATTAATGTGAGCCAATTTAAGATTAATTAATACATGATATCTTAAAAAAATATTTAAATAAAATAGGCCATCACCAATTTGATCTTTGGTTATTTTTAAAAATTAGTTAAATAAGGAAATTATTGAAAAAGTTGATATCATAAATGTCTCAAAATTTATTGTTAGATATTTGTTAAAAATATATTAATATATTTAATTATATAACATTTGTTAAAAATATATTAATATATTTAATTGTATAATATTTGTTAAAAATATATTAATATAATCAAAATATATTAATATATTAACATAATGAAAAGTATGAAATGGGAATGAGGTGCTCTTTTAAATTTGATTTTTCAGTTTAATTTCAGGCTTTTTTTCCAACCACTAGAGTAAAAAAATTGTGTATCCGCAATATTTTCAAAAGATCAACTTCATATTTAAAATACAAGTTTTATTTTAAAAAGAAAAAATTTCAGCAAAAAATATTCAAAATTCATTTAAAATATTTTCTTGTTTTTTTTTATTAATTATACCATTATTAATATTACTTGTTTAATGCTGCTGTCAATAAGAATAATGGCTTAATGCTGTCAATAACAATAAGAATAATGCAATAATGTCAATAAGAATATTGTTACATTTAAAACTAAATTATATTAAAATAAAAGACAAAAAAAATTTATTCCCATGACGATAATATCAGCATTATATGTTTCTTGCATTTTAACTTTATTTTTTAAACCCTAACACTGTAACATAAATTTACTATTTTATATGTTATGACTTAACATTTAGATATTAAAGTTAATTAGCATGTTAAGTGGAGGTGTAAGCATATCTAATCTATCAGTAATTTATAAACACATTTAAAATCTTTAGTTATCATTATTTTTAATTATGTTAGCATAGTTATAAAAAAGTGAACATTTTCGAATTGTTTATGGAAAAAATTAATTACAGTTAAAAAAAATCACAGTTAAAAAAAAATCACAGTTAAAAAAATTAATAACAGTTAAAAAAAAATTTCTATGAAATATTTTTTACAGTTTAAAATATTTTCACCTGAAGTTTTAAATAAAACAATAAAAAACATCAATTTAAAAACATTTTAAACCAAAAATTTCTTTATTGTTTTTTCTTTTTAACTCGGATTTTATAAGGGCACAAGGATAAGAATTTCTCTAATGAATAAGAACTTATATTGTTACTTCTCACAACTTATCTATATTCAGTTTTTGAACAATATGAATTTCCACATTCATTTTACTTTTTTTCTAACAACTTAAATAAAATAAATTTTTTCAAATTTATGAAAAATTTATTGTTACATTTTAGTTTTATATAATCTTTTTAATATTAAACTATATTCATATTAAACCTGGGATCTTGTTAAACTGATGTTTGCAATAAATATAAAGAAGCAATTGGTTGAGAAAATATTTTAATAAAAATGAGTAAATATTGATATAAATTTACCGTATAGCCAACTAGAGTTTCAGTAGGATTTTGCTCCACTTTTTTTTGACAACTAATATGATAAAATGTAAAAAGAAGATGATGTTGCTCAGTAAAAACTGCAGGTAATTTAATTTTTATTTCATCATAAAAATCTGGAAACCTGAAACAGACACAATAAATCAATAAACCTTGAAACATTACCTTTAAAAAAACAATGAATTTCAAAAACACATTTTCACAAAATACCTGCTATGATAGGTTATAGCTGTATAAGCCTCAGTTAGAAATTCTGGACAGCTGGATTTTCCAAATATAACCTAAAGAGAAGGTATTTAAAATTATAAAATCACTTAGTACAAACTCTAAGGTGACTGTCTCTGCATGCATGGTCTTTTAATGTATGCTTTATAAAAATAGCTTTACACAATTTTTTAAAATAAAATTGGTTTTTACAAATTGCACAACATAAAACAATTTGCAAATAAATTAATATTGTTTTAGACTTCACACTATAGTTGTCACACTATAAATTGAAAATGTTGAGAATTAATATGAAAACTTGCAATTTAAGAAATTGCTTATTCAAAAAAAAAAGATCTGAAACTAAATTTTCAAATATTAAAGCAAACAAGAGGATGGAGATATATAAAGTAGGGACAACCAAAAAATCTCTTAGAAGAAAAAATAAATTAAACCATCCTACAACAGCTAGTTGGCAAAGGAAATAAAGGAGGTTTAGGCTTCCGAATTTTGACAATGTTTTTAATGTTATACATCGACCCCCGATATTTTACTTTCCAGGCAAGCTGGTACAAACTAGTCTGAAGCTGGTTCAGCCTCAAATTGCAATTGGGTATAGAACCCCTCTCATTCTCAATGGCAGCTCAGAGCCTTAACCACTAAACCAAGGTGAACAAAGAGGAAAAAATTTGATAAATAGAAGAGATAATTATAAAATCCGTAAATCAAAAAAAAAAAAAAAAAAACTTAATGAAAACCAGAGAAAAAGTTTCTTATAAAGAAAAACCACCAAAATAGGTATTTAAATATGGATTTAGAAAATTTTCAGACCTAATGCATAAAGTTGCATATTTTAACAATAATTAAAGATATGGAATGTTCTTTTATAAAAATAAAATAAGCTGTATTGTGTTACCTTTTCAAATTATGAATTATTCTATTGCATTAGATTGTAAATTGTACAAAGTTTAAAATTATTGTAATGGAATTTTTACAAAAAATATGAATTCACATTTTGTTTATACACGTGGGAAAAAAGTTAAGCATAATTTGTAAAGGAGTAAAATTATGCTCAACTTTTGGACACCAGTGTACTACAACAATAGAAGACAATACCCTTAAAAAGAGTAAATCAACCAAAGCCAACACTCACTGGCAGTGCACTGTGTAATTCTTCATTAGCCATATACTGAACTTTAACAGAGATATTTCTGGCAGAACCAGGACGATTGGAGAAGTTTATATCTCTCGGATAAAGAAAAAGGAGATTGCGATAAGAGTAGTGTGGAACCAGTATTTCTTTAACTGGTAACTCTAGAACTTCTTTGGTTGGGCGGCCTTTCTCATCGGGATAAGGATGTAACCTAGCTAGCTCAGGTGTAAGGCAATATTTAGGTTCCTCTGGGCAAGGAGCTATATCCAATTTCAAGATACCTTTAAAACGAAAAAGATAAACAAAAAAGTAAGAAAGCAAATTATTTAATGAAAAATTGTAAAATACTTTAAGAGTAGAAAAATGTACAAAACAAAAAGAACATAACGTTGATAAATAATTTTTAAAAAAATATTCAACAGAATTTTTTAAATTTTAATAAAAATACTGGGTTAGACAAAGTTCATTAAAATATTTTAATAATTACTTTAAAATAATGTTTTTTCTCAAACAATTGCTTGAAATACACAAATGAATTTCATAAAAATAAGCAAATTTGTTGTATTAAACAATAATAAAATTAGTATTAACAAGAATGAGTTGTAAAAGTACAATAGAAAACTTCTAACTATAAGGACACAAAACAACTAAACATAAATCTCTTTAAAGTAATTTCTTTAGTTACTTTTTAAGCAATTTGATATCATAATGATCAGTGAACATCAATAGTTTCTTTGTTTACTCTAATTGTAAAACAGAATCAATATACCAATAAATAATAGTACAGCTTACTTAAAAACTTAAATGCTAACATAATATATATGAAATCTTGATTACTTACCAGGTATGCATTTTAAACGTTTTAAAACTGATGAGGGTCGCTTTAAATCAATAAGGAATTTGAAAAGATCTTCATCACGAAGTTTATCAGTTTCCTGAAAAATATAATTGTCAATTTTGAAAAAGTAATTTACCAGGTATTTTAAAATAAAATTTCTAATATGTTCAAAATAACAGAAAAAACAAATGAGGCTATTTATAAAAAAAAAAAATTAAAGTAATAAAATTATAGATTGAAATACTGCTATTTGAAAAATGAAAAAAAAAAATCTCATTACTACAATCATGACTATAAAAATTATAACAATTGAAATTATACTGCATTTCCAAGAGAACCAGATGTAAGTTACGGTAAATGTTAAATCAATAAACAGGCATAAAGTAATAAAAATAAGAAAAAAACATATGAATAAGGATTTATAGTAATTGTTGCTTAAGGTTTTACAGTATATTGTAGTAAATTTTGTTCAGTTTGTGATAGAATATCACCATCAATACAATTTAAAAGTGATAAATCTAATATTTGTCAGTACCTGTTTGAAAAAACTGTTTACTGTTAGGGTAACAGGACGAAAGCTATCTAAATTTGACCCCAAATCATCAGCACTCCAACTGTTTCGCTTGTCATTTGTACTCCTTCTTTCTAAAGATCCTCTACTAAGAGTACTAGAATCAGAAGTTTTTTTGCGCAATGTCTCAAAGCCATTGCCAACAGTTTTGCGATCTATTAAAAAGTATACAGCAAATTAACCATAGTTTCCAAATATATATTCACTATAAAAAATTAATTCGGTAGTATTCAGCATTCATAGATAAATACTTCATCTAAAAAAATGTATAGAAAATTGCTAGGTTGATATTTATATGTCTGCATCAATGTTATA
Organism: Parasteatoda tepidariorum; assembly: GCF_043381705.1. Lineage (NCBI taxonomy): Eukaryota > Metazoa > Arthropoda > Arachnida > Araneae > Theridiidae > Parasteatoda > Parasteatoda tepidariorum. Next base: position 55,185,669 of record NC_092208.1, read on the forward strand.
AGCAGTTCTCACAGATTATAAAACAATGGTTTAATATCTATATATATATAATAAAAAATAACTCTGTTTACATAAACATGCCTGTCTTAACTGTGTCTTGTTACAAACATGCTAAAAATGCTACACAAAAATTAAATTCGATTAAAAAAAAAATTGTGATAGAATATATTTTACAAATGATTCATTTAGTTTGAATTGATTTTAAATAACTAGAAATTCTCCTTCAGAAGATAATCACAGATTACAGATGATAACAGTAGAAGCATTATAGAGCAAGATTTTTTATTTCTTTTTGTAACATTAGCAGAGACAGTTGAACATCTCATCTCAATACAACAGACCAAAACTGTAGTTACAACAAAAAAAAACTTAACTTTTAGATAGAGCTATTTATTTCTACTAGAAAAAAATTTTTATTAAATTATTTTTAAAAAAATTATTTAAAAAAAAAATACTGAAGAATATTAGTAAAAAGAGAAAAAAAAATTTATATTACCCAAGCTATTTGAAGATATGCTATCTCGATCACTTCCAGAATCTTTATCTAAAGTATTTACACCATTTATAATATTCATCAAGTAAATAGCAGTCCAAGCAAATGGCATTCTGTACTTCCCGAGTCTTTCACAAGTCAAAACTGCGCTACTTTTGAGTTTATCTCTGTTCTAAAAATATAATCAGTTCTACCATTTATAAAATGACACAGTATTATTTTTAAAAATCAACATAAATTTAAAATAAACGAATTAAAAACAGAATTTATGGTTGATTAAACAAGAGGTACTTTAAATATCAAAAATTATATGGATATTTAGAGAAATAAATCTACTTATGAAAATCTAGTAATTAATATATCAAACAGCTCAATTATTATTTGAACCTTTTTTTACAGGTAAAACTGATTTTTTCTCTCTTTCTCTTTTCTTCCTTATACAAGTTTTACGGCATAAAAATTGGTCTTAATTCTCTGATTGGTTGATTAAATAAAATTTTAAAAAATCTTATTTTCTCACTGTCCAATTCAGTTTAACAGCAAATTAAATTTCAGTTTATAAAAATATTTAACCAAACAAAATCTGAGAAATTTTGAAAACCAACTATACTTTTGTAAACCAACAAGCCCTGATAAATAATGACATCATAAACAGTGCATGAACTAAAACATTTTCAAATATATTTAAAGAAGTAAATATAATATAAATATATATTGAACCATATAGAATGTACTTACCTTATCATCCTTTACATAGGGTTCAATACATTCGTTAATATCACCTTGTAATACTTTTTCAAGCTGAAAAAATGTATAAAATTGGATATTGAGTAAATAACAAAAATTACAAATGCTGTGAATTTGAATTAAATTATACAAAATTTGAACAAAAATTCAAAAAACATTTTCATAAAAAAATAGCAGACATTATTTATGCCTAGGTCAAATGAAACATTTATGTAAATGCTACAATAAAAATAAGAAAAACTGATAAAATGTTCAAAAATATAAAATAAAAATACAGTCACAAAAACAAACAGATACTATACTAATTATATACATAAACATTAATTTTCTACGAGCAATAAGAAACTAAAACTACCCAAACTCCATAGAGATTTCGTCTTTCTTTTATTCTAAAATTTTAATTGCCAAGGAATATTTATTCAATTTTAACACTGTGATTTTAACACTATGATTTTTAACACTATGATATGATTATAATTTTAACATAACATACTAAAATTTTATATCAATTATGGAAAATATGAAATAGCTTCAATACAGCTCTTGGTAATTATCATCATGTAAAAGCAATTCTGAATTTTGAGATATAACAAACATGTCAATATTTATTATATATTGACATTTAATGCACATCATAATTTATTTTTACCATTCATAAACAATAATCAATAAAATTTGCTTAAACATTTTAAGAATTATGTGGAAAGATATGCTATTTATAAAAATTAAATTTAGTGTCTAGATGACTAGATAAATAACAAAATGATGATAAACATTAGATTATAAATTTCTGAAATTGTATTCCTCTTTCTTGCTTAAAAAAAAAATATATGATTACTGCAGAACAACAGTAAAATATCACATTAATAACTATATATTAAAATTTACCAATAATTACATCTGAATAGTACTCAGAAATGAAAGATTTCAGTAAACTTTGACATTATAATCGTCTGAATATTTGATTGAGTTTTAGAACAAAAAAGCGAGAATTAACATTCTGTTTCATTTTTAAAATAAATAAGCAAAAAAGATTGTTCAAGGCGTATTGATCATTCATTCATCATCAAAATAGTTTTAATACTGAATGGCTATAAATATTCTGTGATAGAATATTGATGACAATAATTTATTTTTTGCAACAGAAGAAAAGAAGTAAAATTATCAACATTGCATAACAAAGAATTCTTTAAAAATTTTGTTAATCTGCAAAAACAAATTAGAGCTAACTACTGAATACTTAGAAATCAATAACAGTTTTCTTCCATCACTGCTTAAAAGTAAACAAAAAATACATAGAAAAACCAAAACTTGTAATAACTTTGTACAGAAGGTTTATCTTGACAGTCCTAAGGCATCATGAATTCGGCATTTTTATAGATTTACATTTATTAAAGTTAGAGATTTTTAAATTTTTTTATTACATTAGGTAACTCACACAAAGTTTTTGACTAAATATTTAACAGTTAATTTATAAATCAGTTTATACAATTATTTTTTTTAAATATTGGTTTATTAGTCACTTTGTTTTACAGTAAGCTAAAAAATAAGGGGGGAAACTATTAGATTAAATAATTAATAAAAAATTAAATCATTTAAGTTTTGCCATTAAGAAAAATATTTCAATTGATTATATTTGAAAAATAAATCTGTCGTTCCAAATCAATTATTACTACTGACAATAAAAAACAATATATATATATATATACATAATTACTTTTTAACATATCAATAGTATTGAAACAGCTAAAATTTCAAACCATGATCCTATAAAAAGTCAAAATTACCTTTATAACAAGGAACAAATCTGGTGATGGATTAGTTATTTGAAATATACAGGATCTACTTAGAGTTGACACATCCTGATAACAAATATGGCTTGACAACATTCTTTTCAAAGGTTCAGAATTCATGTCAAAGTAAAAATTTTCAGAAACCTAAATTTAAATAACGAAACACAAAAATAATATTGACATTCAAGTTAAATAGGTTCTCAAAAGAAATCTGAAACAACACATTAAAATAAATCATAAATATTTAATATAATCATTACAAGTAATAATTATACAAACCTTTCTTTTCTCTTTGGCATCATACAAAGCCATTATTCCAAAAATAGGTTCAATTTCAAGGTCAAGTCTGAAAGCATTAAGACAATTAATTTAACAACATACCTATAATAACAATTTATTTAATAAAATTTCTATTGAAGTCGTGTATTTAAAAATTTCAAAAAATATATATAACAAAATTAAATGTCATAATCAACCCATATATTTACTGAAAGTCACAAAAAATTTCCTAAAATAACTACAGAGAAAAATGACTTTTAAATCAGAAATAAATCTAAAAAAAATTTTTTTTTTTAATTATTTAAGTCCATGAATTATAATTCTCAAGTGATAGAAATCAAAAATTACATTTTAGTTATTATTTTATTTATAAAATGAGTAATGATTTTTTTACATTTCCCACCTATTATCTGATCTGAATCTCCTGCAGATGTTGGCCTCTATAATTAATTCCCAAATTTTCAAAAAAAATTAAGCAACTCCTTAGTAGGTTGTCCTAGGATCTAATTATATCATTAAAGTGTTGCATTAAAAGTAGTCAGCTAAAAAGTTATTGAGATAAAACAATTGAATTTGGAGTTAAAATTGTATAACATGAAATTTTTAAAACATAACCATTGATTATGCTATAGCCCATAAATTTCATCCATGTTTATTTTGATTTCGTTGATTAAATAAATAAATTATTACTTCATAGCAAGACACTTGACAATTACGCGATGACCTATATGTTCTTTGGGCACTTGACCAGGAAACCTTTTTTCAATAAACTCTTCCTATAAAAACAAACAGAAATATTTATATTGTTCCTTTAATGCTCTTTTAACAACGAATTTGAAAATAGTTGTAGAGAGGAAAATATTCAGTTGGCAAAAAAGAGAGAAGGAAAGAAACTTATAAGTTGATAGTTCAACTTCATAAAACTGACTTAGATTAGCATTTTATATTAAAAAATAAATATCTAAAATGCTAAAAAATTTTACTTAAAAAGCATAAATTGATATTAAATTGGACAATTTTAAAAAGCGCATTTACTTTGTAACAGAATTCTTATTATAGAGCAAACATGTTTTCTGACAAATATAAAATTATTCCCAATTTTTTTTAAAAAAAGCGCAATACATCTAACTTAACTTATGTCTTAAACTTTTTGTAAATGAACAAGTAAAAACGATTCACTAAAATGATGTTACATAATAAAAAATAAACATATAAAACAAAAAATTATTTATTTTACTTATTACTTATTCTGTAAATTAATGTATAAATGTTACATATTAAATATCAATCAAGTTTGTTTATTAAAACATAAAATAAAATGTTACAATAAATAAAAATGTGAGGTAATTAAAATAAAAGCTAAGTAATTAAATTACTTTAAAACACATTAAAAAATAACCATATTAAAATTAATGAAATTGTCTAAACTGATTCCATAGCAATAGAGTCCAGGTTAAGTAGTGAAAAAGCCAGTCTTGCTAAATATACTAATAAGACCTATCAGCAGGGTTGGGGTTTTGGACGTCCTAAACTGGTTTTGGACTGTCTTAAAGTGTCCAGAACCTTGAACTTTGGTAAAAATTCTATAGGTGTAACCATTGTACACATAATAATTACATGTATCAATAAATATTTGATATTTTCTATACAATTTACTATAACTTATTAAAGGAAAATAATATAATAGGAAAAGGTTTATAATTTTTGAAGCTCCACAATTCATTGAACATCAAAAGTGAATACCTAATCCTTTAAATATAAATATGCTTTTAATACTGATAAATAATATTTTTGCATAAGGATAAATATGGCAATATTAAAAAATAAGAATTTTTCTTTAAAAAAAATACTAAAATTATTCAAAAATTATCCTTTTATTTTTCACAATTTTTTTTTTTTAATTTTATAATTTCTGCATCACAAGATGATAAAAAAGACATCTTTTTTAAAAAAAAATTGTTTTTGAATATAAATATATTAGTTTAAATTGAAAATACAAAATAACTGAAAAATGTATTCACAGTTTTGAAGGGCATAACATCAGTTTCTGTTACTGACACTGATGATGTATCACCACTATGCTAAAAGAATTGAACATGAATGAAATAAAAGTATTCTTGAATAGTACAATAGATAAATAAACCTGTTTATGACAAACCAAGCACTTAGTCCCTAATATTTTAACCTGTATGGCAAGGCCAAACTTCAGTTATGTACTATTGAATGAGAGGACCAATTGAACTTGATTACTGATTAATCTTCCTTTGTTTAAATTGAAGAGTCAAACAATATTAATAAAACATTATACTTTTAAAAACAAATATTCTCTAGTATATTTAATTATCAATATGTTATTAGTTCTATGTTTATTTTACCTCTTAAATATTGTTCAGATAAAATTGTGACATAATTTGAGTAAAAGGATTTTGGACAGTTTTGGACAAAGGGGTTTTGGACAGGACGGTTTAAACCGTGGATTAATCCATTCTGTCCTAAACCTTGCCAACCCTGCCTATCAGCTATTATTATAATGAAGTACCTTAATTTGTGTGTAATTTTCAATTTTAATTGATAAATTTCTTTTTAAAAGGTATTAAGAAAAACTTATAAATAAAAGAAATTAATATTTTTTGAAAACTTACATCTTCCATGGGTGGATAAAGAGTGAACAATGAATCAGACCGATTTTCTAAGCGCTTGATTTCATTTATATAATCCAAAGCTTCAGACGGTGTATGGTCAAGCAATGATGGAATAAGGGGGTCGGCTTGGGAATTCCTGAGATCAAACACACTACTTGCCCAACTTCCTCTGGGTGTATCAACTAACTGAAATGATTGCCGATTGGATGAAGGAGCAGAAGAATCCTGTAAAATAATGATTTTTTAAAAAAACTATTATTTCTTCAATTAAAAGTTATCATAAACTTACATTCAGACCAAAAATATTCATCAATAAAATGTTCAGCAATTTAATTACGTACTAGCAAATTTGTAAGAAAAATAAATAAATTTATTGTATTTGATATTAGAATTTTTGGAAACAAAAAAAACAAATGCTAGTTTTTTAAAGCTCATGGCAAAACACAATTTAAGAGCAATTAAAATTTTCGAAACAGTAAATTTTTTATAATATAATGCTCATCAATTGAAGGTAGGTAATAAAAATTGATAATTAAAAAGTTTTAAAAAAAATGCTGCTGTGGTTAGGAACTTGCAAGAGAGGTAAGGCAAAACAAAAAGAAGCAGTTCATGTCCAGTTGAACAAATATTTTTATTTACCTAAATCATCTTAATTGCCCTGTTTTCTTAGGAGCATAGTAAAAAATTGCATTCAATTAGGCCCAGAATAATAGCAGTTTAATTGACCATAGATCATTTGACACCAAATTGACAAGTTCTGTAAGATAGTCACTGAGTCGGAAAAGTATGGTAAAACAGCTATTTTAGAACCTATTTTCGTGCAATGTCCAACAATTATAAGAAAACATAAAATTAAGTTTAAAAGTTGTGATTGAAATGCATAATAAACAAAATGCCCTTGGCAGTATACTATGACATTTCCAACCAAGGGCTACTATACATTTCTCAATCCTTATGATATGCCCTACCTACCCCCACCAAGTTTGTAACCATTGCACTGAATCATCCTGAAATATACAAACATTGATATCAGTTTGAATGTATAGCTTATGGTTTTTAAATATAATACCAATGTAATTTTTAGTTTAAAAAAACAATCAACAAAGCATAGAAATAGAATATAGTGTTAGCCCAATATAAAAAATGTCATAAGTAAGTAAACTTTAATAATTCTTATGCACGAAAACTATTCTTACGATTTGCTCCAAGCTTTTTGTTTATGCTACTTGAAATATCTTTGATATTAGGGTTTTAACATATACTCATTTGTTCATTCACAGTGTTATAAAAAAATTTTATGAAAATCATTCAAATGTAATGCTATGTTTGTAAAAAACATTAATTTTGTCACTCATTCTGTATTATACACTTCTTTAAAACTACCACTTTTCTATATGTTTAAAGTAAAGGCATATTTCTCTCAGGTAATACAATAACCTTTCCCAAGAATAGATTTAGTCCAACTTAGCTAATGTATATTATAACACATAAAGCGTAAGATATTTGCCATGAACTATCATTTAAGTTTTTTTATTGCATTTATGAATGAAATATGAAACTGTAAAATTGGTAAGTTTTATGTGTGCCATGTGTAACTCAGACTGATATTGCTTTTAAAAATTATCACGCTTATAGCACTTTGTACTAAAAACTGAGATTGAATGATTTTGAATCTTATTTTATCCTTTTGCTCTGTTCTTGTTTGTATTAATTGATGCCTTTTAATCTAATTTTAAAAAAGTCATTTTTGGTTCAGTCATACTAGGAGCCAAGAAAATTTCTATAATGCTGAGAGAATAAAAATTTCTAATCAACATTTGTTATGAATGTAAGAATCTTGTTTAAGGACTGGTTTTAACTAATTTCAAGATAACTTATTTCTTTAACAACATCAACTACAAACAACATTAATAAATTAACAATAAAATAAGCAAAATTAAAATGTACACCAAAAGTAATTTCGAAGCTTACAGATGTTGTATCTTCTCCTTCAGCAAGAGGAGGTTGTGGTAATGGCACTTCATTGATTTGTTTTAGACGTATCTCTTCCTCTTCCTTATAATCTCTTATAGGGGGAGCTACATCTATTTCAAATTCTTGTCTTGGTGTAGTTCTAGCAGCATTCTGACGATCAGAAGGCTTTTCATAAGGACAATTTGCACAGCTGTACTGCTGGTACCTGAAGAAAAATGCAAAATTCACAAATATTTGTTCAAATATTAAACAACCTAATATATTAAAAATTTATATATACAGACCTTCTGTTAACAACAATCCAATCTGAAGTATAACACTGAATGCAATCTTTAACTTGTTGATTGAGCTCAACACTAAATAAAATATATCTATATTAATTTTGTGAGAATAAATAAATAGTTATGTTTAATTAAAAGCATTTTTCAAAAAGCAAAATTGAAAAAAAAAGCAAATTTTAGAATTGAAATTAACTTTGTATTGTTCTACCACTCAAGAAAAACAACAAAAAAAATGAAAAAACTCAGAAAGACATATTGTAGGAGCATAACTTTTTGTTTGTGATAATTTCAGAGAAAATTTGTATGTGGTCTCGATTTAATATCTATTTGAATTTAATTCCTACATCTTAAACACCAGAGGTTATCACCATTCCATTACACACCTGGCTCCTATCTCCATCTTTTTATTATATCATTCAAACTTGTTTCTTTCCTCCCCCCTAATGATTAAACCACTCTTTTCCAAATGTAATTGTTGTTTTTATTTTGCTGTGATTCTGTGTTTTGACATAGGAGAATGTTCATGTTAACAGAATCAAAATTTTGGGATTTAAGTTGTACTTAATTCAGGTTATTTAGCTTTATTCATTAACAGCACAACGTCTGTTCACTAAGGCAACTCTAAATTGATCCAAGTTTTTTCCAAAAAATTTATATTATTCATGAAAAACAGTAATATTTTTAAATAAAACTTTATATTTAGTATCTGGTACAAGATGAAATATTGATTATGAGATTCTATTTTCAGATATAGGCAACAAAAAAAGGTATCATACTTTTTCTCTTTTCTTTTCTGTTATTTGAGCTATTTAAATACAAATTTGAAGTTATAAGGAAAAAAACTAGAGTTGAATTCCAAAGAAAATTTATTTCTCGCACTAGTTATTATGCTACTTAAGATATATAGTTATCTTTAACATAATTTTTTTAAGGTTTCAGGAATATAAGTTATTTTAGCTAGTAGAAAATTCTTCAGGAAATTTTAAACAGCCTTATTTTATTATTGTTACCAAATTTTTTAAATCCTTATAACATAATATACTCACACTTCATCATCAGGTACAATGTGTCCTAGTGTTCTACATTTATGAGGCAAAATACCTATTTCTAAGTCATCATCAGGAAAATCTAGAACATGTCTAAAAGAATCACAATCAATCTGATCTCTATGCTGGTCTAAAAATTCTTCAAAATCTAGTGGATCCACTACGTCAGTAATAGGAATCTATTATAATACAATAATTAGAATGCAATATATATATATATATATCAGATTATAAATGAAACTAAATATAATGTATTATAAAAGAAAAACTAAAAATTATATTTTTAAAAAAAGTTTCAAATAAATATTAATAGGCTTAACTAAGATTTCTTTTTCTCTCAGCATAATTACTGCCACCGAAAGAAATGAAATGCCATATCTATATCATTTATAATTGCTGCATCTATATCATGTTATAAATGAGGTAAGAACAATTTAAATTTTCAGAAGTGAGGTAATTTATGCTACATACAAGTAACTGGAAATATTTTACTAAAGAAGAAAGCAAAATATGATGTGATAACTATAAGTAGGTTCTAAAATTAATAGTATACAATTCACAATATTTAAAACCATAAAATTATAGAATATGAAATTTAGCTTAACAAAAACTTCATGCAAAAAATTTAAATTATACTTTAACTAAAAGCATGAAATAATCTGACTAAAAACATAAAAATTACGAGAAATTGAAGAAAATTAAATAAATTACATTTTCTGGGAAGATGTTGTTTTTGTGTAGTGAATCTTCTTTTGAGTGCGAAGCAACAGTTGATATCTGCTGTCGAATATCAGCGTTATTAGGCCTATAAAAGGATTTATTTAAAAAGTAATTACTTAAAATATGTCATATGCCTGAAACAATGGGACATACAGAGATTACATTTAATGTAGAAAGCTATAGAGTAGTCAAGTTTATCATACATAGACAATAACAATCACTTAAAACCAGTAAACTATAATTTTCTCATCAGACATTAAACAGAATAGAATGCAAGTTTACACAAAAGACAGATATCAACAACTAAAGATCAAGTAAAATTTACAATAATTGGAACATAGAAATTTTAAGAACCTTAAATAAAAAAAATTTCAAAGAAATGTCATAAAAATCATCAAATAATATTTAAATTTGACTTAATTTCACAAAATATGTAAAAGTAGTTATTTAAACAAGATACATACCATTTTAATTTTTGTGCAAAAGCACGTTGACGTGACTCCATTTCTTATTATTGTTAAAAATCTTTAAAATATTTCATGATAATAAATCTGTAAATTTTAAATTTGACATAGGAGACGGATGAGACAGAGCAAACAAAATAAAAGCTATACAATGGGTTTGTTTGTTATTTACTACAGCTACGGTTATGAACCTATTTTGGCTGCTTGTTTCTGTGCGATTTAACCTCTGAATGTAATTTTAAAAAATTAATTTGCAATTTTAAATAAGGTAGTAGTTGTAGTAGTTGTCATTTACTTCGCACAATGGGCTATTGGCGACGGTCTGGGAAACATAGCTGAGGATGATCCGAAGACATGCCATCACAATTTTGATCCTCTGCAGAGGGGATGGCACCCCCGCTTCAGTAGCCCGACGACCTGCACGCGAAGGCGAGTACTTTACGGTAGAACAGTTTAACGAGGACCAACACCGCACTCCCTCAATCCCTTCGCAGACTGATCCAAGTGGTCACCCACCCGCACACTGACAGCAGCCAGTGATGCTTGACTTTTTCGGTGATCTGCTGGGAACCGTGTCTTAACGGTCAGTCCACTGCGGGAGCAATTTTAAATAAGGAATGGGTCCTTTATTTAGCATCCCAAGTGTATAAGATGAACTGCTAGCGCAAGTACGAATTGCACTACTGAAAAACTCGCGAATCAGCAAACTTTCGCACCCTGTGAAAAAATCACAACCAATCCAATTCACGAACTTCCGATACCCTTCAAGGACTTATGTAAGAACCAACTGATTTTTTAAAAAAAATTTTAAGTAAAATTAAATTCTTATGTTAAAAAAAGAAAAAGTCTTTTGCTGCTATTAACAAAATTGTCATTTACTGCAAACGGATGTACAGCACACAAAAAAATAAACGGATCATTTGAAAGAATGCAACTTTAAATCACAAAATATAACATTTGATCAAAATCGGTCGAATAGTTCCTGGGAAACTGAATTTTGAAAAAGTGATACTTTTTAAAATTCGGTTCACCATCCCTCAGCTATTCGTGTTTATTTTTGTGACTTAAGATTTATAGCTATAAGAAGTATAAGTAAATTTAAATAGTAGAGGAAAGAGTGTTTCGCGTTGATATGCGGTAAACAATTATTAATTAGCTGCGTGAAAGGTCATTCGTTGCAGGCGCATGCCAATATGGGAAGAGGTTCCGTAGAGCGAAACAGAAATCTTTGTGGAAAGTCTGCTTTCACGAAGCGTGGAAAGTTTGGTGACAGGGACAATAATTTTTCTTCATTACAAAAGTTATTTTTAAGCTTACAATGTGTGGTAAAGTGCACCATGCAGTACAAAATACATAGATAACATAAAAAAATGCAATTTAGATGTACATTAAAATGAATCTGCACATTACGGTATTAAAATTAGTGATTTTATCTTCTTAGAAAAACATTTCTGAAAAAAATTATGTGAGGAAAGAAGAAGTATAAAATATGTTTCAATATTAATATTTTGAATTAATTTGCTTGACTCCCGTTGGGCCGAGTCTAGTGCCACCTTTAAACAGGGAGGATTATAAAAAAACTTTATATCTCCTTCGAGGGACAAATGAGGCGTAAAGATCTGAAACGCAGGCATTTGTGATTATATTAAAATATAAAAAACTCATCAAATTTCATTATCCTTTTTTTTACAAATAGTTCCCATCCTATTCACTTTGTTTTGGTATTATTCCCTCTAGCGTAAAAAACTTTGTAGGCGACAATATCTCATTTATTTCATGCTCCTTCCGCATTTCAGGGGTGATTGTGAGAGCAAGTCAAAATTCCGGAAAATTTCTTGAGTTAAAAAAGAAGTTTAAATTGAAAAAAATTTAAACAAGGTTTTTTCCCTCTTTTTCAATATATCTTAGTTTACTTAAAATATTTTTAAAATTTTACACATACCTATACCATTTATACATACCTATGATGACCTGGAGAAGTAATTAAAATTTACAAAAAAGTCTTTCCTTTTTGAGTTTATGATTATAACAACTATTTACTGATAAAAAATGAATATTAATCATGAATATAAGCTTATAAAGTATATCTCTGGCTCTCCCTTACAAAGAAATAAAATAAACAGTGTTTTTAAGTTCCACCTTTGAAAATTTTATTTCCGGAAACTTCTGTGATCAATAATTTTTTGAAACATCTGGACCTTCGATCTCCGGATCACTGTTAGAGAAAAGTCCGGAAATCCGGATTTTTTCCAGAGCACAATCAGCCCTGACATTTTTAACTTTATTCATTTTTAGAAAAATGTTATTCCTCTCTTCCGATCTCCCTTTGATAATAAAAAATATTTCCTAATTTATCATTTATCTAATTCGTATTTAGAATTTTTATTATGACGAAGCAACTATAATAGGTAATACAATAAGGCATCTATAAGGGACCGGGGTCAGAATCGATACTTATGCCTAGAGAGTGTCTCTTACAGGTGGTATACTGCATTTGCTAATCTGAAGTGAATAATCAGCCTGGTACTCACATAACTTTTATATACAGTGAAACCTCCATTATGGACATTTTTTTTAACTCTGTGAATTTTCAATAAACCAGTACGTACCTTCTCCCCAAAACGGACACTCCCGTAACTGGACTCTGGCAGTCATTTATGCCCTTAAGGCTTCTTTTTTTTTTCTATCTCTACAAACCAGACAATAGCTTGCCCAAATTTGAAAAAAACTTTCTGCTTTAAATTGTAAGGAAAAAAATATGCGACTTTCCATCATTTTTAAAGCATGCGATATTTTTTTACTTTATCCACTACTAAAAATAGTAAGCTATTTCCCAACTAAAAAAATAAATCATTCTCTTTTCACATTTCTTTATCTCGGAAAAAAAAAGGAAAGAGGATGATATTGCTCCTGGTCAGTGGCGTAAGCAAGGGAGGGGTTTAGGGGTTTAAACACCCCCCTTGAGCTCACACAAAATGGCAAAAATAAAAATTTTAGTAGAAATTATGCGAGCTATTATTTTTTAAGACTATATATTTTTATTTGCCTTATGCCTACTTTTTTTTCTCACGGTATTTCTCAGAATACTGAAAAAACATTTACTATAATAGGGTTGTACTTTTGAAACCAAATTCACGTGATACTGTTACGGACTGGATCCTTTCTGTCCTTCTACCAGTATAGTTTTCGAGACTGGCTGTCATTCGCGAGGTCTTTACGCGATGATTCTGGAATCCTAGACGTTCAGTCGTCTTTGAGACAATTCGAGAATTTTGGAGATGCGGTGAAAAATTATATAAAAGGGGGAACGGAGTACAGTGGAGTTAGACTAAGAGTTATCTCTGCCGCTTGTCTTTCGGAGCCTGCCGCTAAATCTGTTTTGATTTATCTCAACAAAAAGTTCATTCAATCGCCGAACCGTCCCGCAGTGGACTGATCGTTAAGACGCGGTTCCCAGCAGATCACCGAAGTCAAGCATCACTGGGTACGGTCGGTGCGCGGGTGGGTGACCACTTGGATCAGCCTGCGTAGGGACCGAGGGTGTGAGGTATTGGTCCTCGTTAAACTGTTCTACCGTAAAGTGCTCGACATCGCGTGCAGGTCGTCGGGCTACGGAAGCGCCATCCCCTCTGCAGAGGATCAAAATTGTGATGGCATGTCTTCGGATCATCCTCAGGGTTGTTTCCCAGACCGTCGCCAATAGCCCATCGTGCAGCTCTAGTGCGACGTAAATTAACTACAACTACAACAATCGCCGAACCCGTCGTCGTCACTATTTCGACTAGTGAAGAAATCAGTAACAGTACCATTGGAGATACTGTGCTCGTTGAAGTTATTCATTCCAGCTCGAAACTTTGAGATCGGAGCATAGCGGATATTTCTGTACCAATCCATATATATATATATATTTGCTGTTCTTGGATCTTTAGGATGTCAAAACGCAAGAATTTAACAATTTTTAATTATTTTGCGAAAAAACCGCGACTTGAAATTAGTGAGGTGACATCATCTAGTACCAATGTAAGTTTTCTGTTGTACAGAAATGTGATACTTCCGTTGAAGAAAACGTTTCAAACATAACAAAATCTGATGAATGTGAAAGTGGCCCTCTAAGTGTTACTTCCCACCCATATGACATTGGACTTTTTTTAGAAGATATTACATTATGTTCTTACACTTAAAAAATCAAATTAAAATTTAACTAAACAATGTTGTCTAAATAAAAAATCAAAATTGTCCAGCTGTCTAAATTAGGGAAATAATAGTGCTTTATTACAGATTCGAATTTCTTTTAGTAGTTTCAGAAAATTATGAACACCCCCCTTGAAAAAATTCTGCGTACGCCACTGCTCCTGGTAAAATATTTCAGACAGTAACATCTTTTCATCTGGATTATACTGGTTATGAGATACCACAAGCTATGTCTTAAATGCTCTTAATCTCGCTTCCCCACTGAAAATTTCTTTCTGGAGACAATATTTAACACTGATGATTCATTTTCTGAATCTGCACAGAATTTATCTTCAGAAGCAAGAGAACAGAAATCTAGTCCATTTTGGTGTTCCCATAAATGAAACATTTAGGCATTTGACCGATGAACAATCGTGGATATGACAACTCCATAGAGATCCTGCTGGTATGCATTGTTACAATACATTCATTTTTTTTTCTTATGCATAGTGGGAGGTTTACTACTCAAGTACTAGGTATTACCATGTTTCCTATCAAGTGATGAAGAGGGGTGTAAACGTAATAATCAAACCGTCTGAGAAAGTGATGTAGGACTAAAAGCGCCTATTCAGTATCATGACTAACTTTAATGTCTGTGCAAATAAGAAAGATATACTCATTTTTCTGTAGCTACATCTAGAATTATGTATACATATATCAAATGTTTTCACTTTTTTTTGTATTGGAAATAGTATTTTTTAAAGTTTAAATATCATTGTAAATATTTATTGTAGATTATTTAGCTTTTTCTGCGGGGTTAATCTTCGTTATTAGTGTACCCTTCCTGTAAACTGACAATTTTATTACTCCCCAAAGTATCCGTTTAACAGAGGTTTCACTGCAGATAAATTTTCCAGCCTACCTTTGCAGTTCTCTTTATGCAACCGATGTACAGTGAGTGCCTCCTTTGGTTTCGATATCACGATTTCGAAACTGTCACATTTTCATTGGCTGGTTTATCTAAATCCTCTATTTCATTTCTTTCCAAAAGTGCGTTTTTCCCAACTTGTAAATTATTTTTTTTTCCGTAAGTAATAAGAATATCAAAATTTTTTAAAAAATATAATGCAATTTCTATGCCCTTGAAGAATGTAACTAAATATTCATAAATTTCTTTTCATCTTTATCAGATATTCTTAGATTATATTTTAATTACAATCTTATTTTTTTTTATTAAATATATAAATACAAGATACGCGATTATTTTTTTAGTTTCATGTAAGACACGTTTTCGAAAAGTAAGGTCACTATTTTTATTTTAAGTCATTCTTGAAAGTCTTTTAAGGCATCAACATCTTAGTCCTGGAAATTACTAGACAAATATTGTGGTAAATCGTAGCGATTTTATGACAGTTCATTCGTTTGTTTAAAGCAAATAAAACATTTATGGAAAAAAAAAGCACTTAATTTTGCAAAAAATTGAAACAAAAAAAAACCTTTGACACGTTTACAATAATCAATAGCACTGTCCAGGGATGATTGTGAGCCAAAGTCAAAATTCCGGAAAATTTCTAGAGCATAAGTTTAAATTGAAAAAAATTTAAACAAGGTTTTTTTTCCTTTTTCTCAATATTTCTTAGTTTACTTAAAATACTTTTAAGATTTTACACATACCTATGATAACCTGGAGAAGTAATTAAAATTTAAAATAATGTCTTTCTTTCTTGAGTTTATGATTATAACAACTATTTACTGATAAAAAATGAATATTAATCATGAATATAAGCTTATAAAGTATATCTCTGGCTCTCCCTTACAAACAAACAAAATAAACTGTGTTTTTTAAGTTCCACCTTTGAAAATTTGATTTCCGGAAACTTCTGTAATCAATGATTTTTTGAAAAGTCTGAACCTTCGATCTCTGGATCACAGTTAGCGAAAAATTCGGAAATCCGAATTTTTTCCGGAGCACAATCAGCCCTGACTATCAACACGTCAATTTTCCTTGCGGTAGAGTGGCATGCCTTATATTTTTAGCAGCAAGTTTAATAGTTAATAATTATAGAGCTAAAATTTTTTGTTTGTTCCATCATACTCTCTGAACATTGACAGATTATCAAGTTTCTAAGCCTTATAGTTTTTAGGCAGCTAAACACAAAACAGCAGTGGTGACATTTACAATGTTAATTTCAGAAATAGTAAGACATTTAAAAATGTTTTTCTTTAAAATACTTTACAATATATACTTCATTTATCACCATTTAATTCAGAAATTATGAATTAAATGTTAGCTTTCTTTACACGATAGAAACAAGCACACCAAACAAAATTATTTCCAGAAATGGTTTGTAAGGGAACTGAGCACAATCTGATTTTTAACATGGATATTACATTATTAAATTAAAGGGATTTCAGATTTAACAAATAACTGAAAGTAAGATCTTAAAAATAATTTAATAGGACATGTTTAAATTATTTTGGGAAGTGAGTAAAATTTTAGAATAAATTTACAATTAAATACAGTATAAAAAACGCTTTAATTAGAAACTCAAGATTAATATTTTTGTTAATTAATCAAAAAATTTTAAATAATTTGATACTATTTCAAAAGGGCTTTATTCTTAAGATTAATGCTAATGGCTGAAACAGTAGAGTTTGAAAGAATCACAGATATGAAAATATTCATAATGAAAACAAGCTCGATTTAGCAATTTAAAACGAAATGAAGATTTTTTCCTATTACAATAGTCTTCTCCCTAACGGATGTAGAACCCCCTAACGGATGACAAACATAGAGCGATTAACCAATTAATAGCGGTGCCCACTAAAATATCTATTTCACATAATAATAAAAAGGCATTGTGAGTTGAAATGTGCAATAGAACTCCTCTTAAAGCAAAGTAGGTTTTCTTTTCTTTCCAAATTAGAAATTTTAATAGAGTATTAAACTAAACTAAACTCAGTGGCGCGACAGCCCATAGAGGGCCAAGGCCTACTGTGCCAATCTCAGTTTTCTTGACCTTGGGCAGATGTTCTGGTCAGGTGGTTAGCCGAACATGGAACCCCCAGTGTTTAGTTCCCGAGCATGCTTGGTATTCATTTATCGACCCACTGGAGGGATGAAAGGCTGAGCCAACCTTGCTCGGCCCGAGGATTTAATAGAGTATTAAGTGAAATAATTTTAAATAAAACTTATTACGATAAAGTTACACATATTACAGTTTCTCCTCTCCATTTATTCTAATAAAAAAACACTGGCGCTTAACAGTTGTGTCAGATAACCAAACAAAATAAGCACTTTTAATTCTCTGAAACAATGTAACATTAGTAATCTTTGAAGATGCTAAAGAAATACTATAACTGTAATTCTCTAAAATAGTAATAATATTAAAATTTACTAACACAAAAATAATAATAATTTTATATTTCCTTATAATTTGAAAAGAATTATCCAATTTTCAATAAAAAAAAATATTAAGCCACTAAATTTATTAAAAAAATAGGTTTAATTAAAAAAATATTAAGCCATTATATATTTAAGAATTTGAAATGAGATAAAAATAAAGGAATAAAATCTTTCTAAATATAGGAAGAATTGACAACTACGATATTCCATAATAAATTTCAAATTAAGCATGGATATTTGTCACAGTCAATTTGAATCAGAAAGTAAGAAACAAAGATAAAAAGATCCACAAAATTTTATTCCCAGATCTTGGTAACAAATACAGGCTTTATTTTACAGTCCTTAGGAAAGGATAACAATTTTTCCCTCAAATGCTTTGCAAAATTTGTGTGTAGTTTAGAGTAGTTGCAAAGCTGCAGATGATATCAAAACTAAGTGATACAGGCACTGAATGTTTGCTGACCAAGTTCCTCATGCAGTTATCTTCACTTATTCGAAAAACAAAATATCAACTAAAAATATTTTGTAATACGGAAAGTAACAGAGGAAAAAAGAAACTAAGTAAATAGCCAAATTAAATATAAATTGCAAAACTTAATACAACTTTTATTTGTTTCAAACTTGATATACATTTTAAGCAATTTCCCCAAACACAAATTAAAAAAAAAAAAAAAAAAAAGAAATAAANAAAAAAAAAATGAGATAAACCTAAAATGTATAAAACAATTATATGTATATCAGCAGTTACTGAGGTAAGGTAACTGTAATAACAATGAAAGCCTTGTCAAACTTATTAAAATATAATAATTTTAGGATATCAAAATGTTACTTTATATGAAACAGTAGCAATAAGAAATAAAGTTGCATATGTTTAAAAAAAAAAAAAAAACATTTTTGATAAAAAGTACAATAACATTCAAAATCTAATGAGTTGTTTTTAAATATAATAAAGTTTAAGAGCGCTACATTTCACACAGGCATTCTCCTTTAAAAAATTCTTCAAAACTTTTCAACGAATAGCACCTCAACTATAACCAGGTTTCAATATTTGGAATGCAAATTCAAGAATTTAACAAAATGTACAATTAATTGAAACGTTCTGCTTTGTTCCTGTTATAAGTAACAATCAATTTCACTTAGAAATGCAGCTGATACAGCTCATAACGGCACTCCAACAAAATCTAATATGAATTCATTTTTTTTTATTGCATTACGTTACAAAATTATGTATGAATAAGTTGCATTTCATGTTTTAGTACAAAATATGGAAGCATAAAAGAATAGAGATGCAAAACTAAGTCGTCCCATTTTGCAGTTGGAGAATACTGTCTTCACTGTACATAAAATTTATTCAATGAGCCTAAGAACTTTCCCAATTGCAATCGTCCGACCTACAAAACAAATATAACAATAAAATAAATTTTCGTTTATAATTTACTTTTAGAAATGAATAACAAATATAAAAACTCAAATGTTACCTTCGTCTCTTAAAGTGAAACGACCCATTTGGGGGAAATCTTTAAATGATTCAAGGCAAATCACACCAGCACATTCTAACCTCATAATGGCAATTTGATCTTGTTTAACAAACCTAGGACGCGTTTTTCCTTTTTCTCCTGATTTTTTATCTACAAGGCAAATCAGTGCCTATAAAATATAAAAGAAATTACAATTACCTCTTAATTATAAATATATAAAGTAAGATTTATCAATAAACCTTCATGGCTGACATTGATTTTAAAAATATAAGCAATTAGAAATTAAAGTAATGTAAATCATTTAAATTATAAAATACAAGCATTCATTTAGATAAATGTTTGAGAACATTAACTGAGCACAAGAAAAGTGAGACAAAGAAAAATTATATTTATAGAATATTCAACAGTAAATCACCAGGGATGAGAGTAGTCAGAAAGTAAAAAAGAGGAAATCCAAGAATATATATATATATA
>NC_092208.1:55206534-55228003 GCF_043381705.1 Parasteatoda tepidariorum
AGATTGAATTTTCTGTTTATCTTTGAAAATCGTAAATAAATATAATTATTTTACTTCAATGACTGAATTTTTAAAAAAAACGGGATATTTATTTAAAAAAACGAAACTTTTAGAGAATCGGAGTTTTTGATAAAAAGGCTGAAATTCGAGAGACAAAAAAAATCTCATCCCTGTATAAAGGTCAACCAGTTTTATCCCAAGGAAATGATTTTTAGAGAAACTTCAGAGGGAGGAAAAGGGACTTCAACAATTTCCCTCCGCGGAAAATTAAATTCCTCATAAAACATTTTAACTTGGGCAAAAAAAAATTTCAGCGGAAATTAGCGGGAAAAATGGAAAAATCTGAGAAAAAGCGGAAATCCGCGGAAGAATCTCATCCCTGAAATCACTTAAATACGCATAACTATCTTTTACCTTATCTGCTGGGAAAGCAAACATCTTTTACGGGGTCATTTCAGATTAGTAATGTCCAAAACAAACAGTCCTTTCAAGTTTGCAATTTAGAGAGCTATTTAATCTTACAAAGATCCACCTTAATTTTTTCTACTGGAAACTTATCTCTCAAATGACTTATGAGGCTCACATGGACATTAGAACACACCAAATTAGAATGTTAAACTATTTGAAGGCGAGAACTCTTGTGGCTTTCAAATCTCCAGTGTATAAGAGCTAATTGTATGTGGCTCAAAGGTGGATGAACTTTGCACCAAGGAAGGCCCCTTTATGGTGAAATTTTGAAACCCAGACAAAAGCTACAAACAAAAAGACGTGAAGTGTTCACACAGTTTACAAAGCCACTAAATTTTTTAGCATAATATTTATTTTATAGGTCTAAGAAACTTTTTAAAAAATTTTTATAATGAAATATAACTAAAAACAAGTAATAAAAATTGTGAAGCACTAGCTATTTCCCCCCTTATTTTCTGCATATAACATAAAGCAAAATGTCAGTTCTTTAACTTCACAGATTAACTTTAACTCTTGTATGGAGTTTTATCAAGTTTGTAATTGGATAATATTTAAGAATTATATTATAAGTAAAGACATGCATGATTTTTTAAAAAAAAACTGTAGTAGGGAAAAAGTGCTTGTAGTCGTGACAAAGATGAAACCAAACAAAAAATGATAAAAACTTACTTTCACTGATACTTCTTCAATTGCAGCATGAACATGTAAAACTGCACTATAACCTGGACAAATTATGGATTTATGCTCAAGAATAACAACCTAAAGAGTAAAAAAATACGTATTTAAATATTAATGCAAATATGAAGCATCTTATTCAGTTCTCCTTCAATATTATATCAAACCAATTTAAGAAACTATCAAAACATGGATTTAATGGTTTATTTTTATTTCCACCTTTCTTTAGATAAGCCTAAACCTAAAATCTGCTAAAATGAACATATTTTATAGTAAAGTTCAAAATGAAAAAAAAAAAAAAACTGTTTTTTTTGTTTTGTTATTTATTATTATATTAAATTGAAAACTATTTATGCCAGTAATAGGAATAAGAATTTAAATTATCAAAAATATTTTTATAAAAAAACTATTTTCAATACCATAGAAATTTTTAAATTTTTTTTTAAGATAAACTGAAAAATAACATACAAAATTCAATAAAGCATCTTACTACCATTTATGCTTTTGGTTAGAGTAAGTAGTAAGCATATTGTAAAATAAAATAAAAAGTTCTCCTTCAATAATTACATTACACCAATTAAAAAAAAATCATCTATTTCATTAACACCATTTTTTAGATAAGCATGAACTTAAAATCTGCTCAAATAAACAGTTCAGTTCAGTTGAATTGTAAGTGGTGTTCCTTAATTTATGGTAGTTTAAGTACAGTCATAAGAATTTTGATTGCTTGCTGCTTGCTAAAGCTGTGAGTTTTCCAAAAGACAGTTCTGGTTTACCAAAAGGATGACCTTCCACACCTGCTGACCACTCTTCCACCCTTACAATAGAACATTGCTTGAGAAAAAAAGATTTATGTTCATTTAGGTAGAAGAGTATACCAAGAATTAGAGAAAGGCATCTTTATCCCTCTCCCCCACTAATGAATTCCTGCTGGACAACTGAGAGGCCCCTATTAAACTTTTCTGCTCTGGAAGATAGTGGAAGTTTTTCCTTTACTCCCATATAAATCTATGTATTGACAGCAATGACAAACTAAATAAAAAGAATTGAAAATAACAAACGCTTAAGAAATCCATTGTATAGTTTGAAGAAAGAAAGGGCAAAAAGGGTATGGAGTCTATTACATCAAGGCACTAACTTACTTCAGGGGGCAACAGGGTGGATCTGTTTGGCTAAAAGGGCAACAGGGTGCTGCGCCTTGTTAACCCTGCCTAGAATGAGCTCTGGTTTAAGCTTGTGGTGATAAGGAGAAGAGATTTTTACTTGACAGGAAGAATAAGCTAAAACATTGACTAATGCATGGGTGCCACTCTAAAAAAATTTCAGGACTGAACTTACTTTATGACTAACACAGTCTAGCAATGCTCTACAGAATTTTCAAAAATTTGTTGTTCAATAACTGCAAAAAATACCTTTCCATGAGAATGACCCATATATTATATCAATAACTTGTTTGTTCTTTCTAAAATTATAGATTTTTTTTTTTGTCCTAGCTGCATAGTTTTTTATTTTAAAAAAAATTCTCAATGTGAACATTTCATTTTTTTAAAAACATTTCTAAACATCAGGGGAAAAAACTATCACAGATTTAGATTGAACATTAGAAAATGTTTAAGTTCTATCATTCTAATTTTTCATTAAAAAGTCCCAGACTAACGCTATATAAGAATTAGGCATATGATAGCGACATCTATGGAAATAAAGAAAATATTAAGAAATATGTACATTACTGTACATAATATGTAAATTACATTAGCTAGATATATTTTTCTAAATAAATAGAGTACAAAACAGTTTTCGAAAACAAACAAGGGCTTTTTACTGACTTTAGTTTTAATACATAATACTTTTTTTTTGTTGCTACTAAATGCACAGAAAGTCATATGAAACAATATCTGGAAACCCAACTAAATTTAAATAGAATAAAAAATAACTTTAACTCACTTGAGCATCAAAAACTTTTCCTATCCGACAAGGATTGGTAAAATCACACAAGACAAATCCCGAAGATACTTCCTGTAAAATACAATAACTCAAAATTAGGAATAATAATAATAATAATAAAAAAAAAAAAAAAAAAAAAAAAAAAAAAAAAAAAAAAAAAAAAAAAGAGAACACTTCAACATTTCATAAAATATTGTTTTTAAAAACAAATAACAATATTGTTATAACATTACTATAAAAATGGCAAAATACAAGTCTTCTTATAGTAGTATTTATAGTGGTCCAATATACAAAAAGTAACAAAATGAATTCCGCCTTTAGTTTTAACTGTTTAATTATAAGAGGATCATATTTACCAGATTATTAATAAAAAAATATACATCTAAGTAGGAGATAAGGAATTTTTCGAAAAATGGAATAGCTTTCCTACGTAACTATATTTCTAGCACACTTAAAAATGACATTTTTGGAGTTGAGCAAAAAAGATCAAAGAAAATTTTTTTAAAATTTAATTTAATTTAATAACATATTTATGGACTACAGTTAATTAAGTGTTTACATAAAACAAATAAATTTAGTAAAAATTCCTCAAATTTAACTTAAAATTTAATTTTGAAGTAGAAGTATCTAGTTAGGATTCACTGTTACTTTTATTGCAAAAATCTTTCTTTTTTCGTTACACAAAAACATTTTTCCCTTGTTAAAAAAATAATAAAAATTTCATGAATAGCTGAACACAGAAAATGATTCCTTTAGAAGAAATAGAACGTTATAATGAGAAATAAATTATAAATAATAAGTTAATATAGAACCAACCTCTTCTTCAACACCTTTTAGTTTGATTTTAACATTTTCACCAGACATCACAGATGCAACTTCATCTTCATCTGACCACAATTGTAGAACTTCTACAGCTTTCTAAAAATAATATAGATGCACTTTAAGATAAAAATTAAAAAAGCATTATCAAAATGCATTTAATTCACAGTAAACACAATAAAGGCTATACACAGCAAGGATTGGCAGATAAAGTTTCATGAACCTTAAAACTTCCAGATCTTCACTCTAATGAGCACGAAAAAAAAAATTATATCTATTCTTCAGTGTAACAGAACTCTCTTACAGTAGGGATGCACAACCGGCGGCTCGCCGACGGTTGATGTGCGGCCCGGGGGAGCTTCTGAATGCAATAAAAATACTTCTTTCAATGTGGTTTCTGTTTAAACATAATAAATTTCCTTTAATTAAAATATTTAATTCAATTTCATATTACTCCATGAAATGCGTATATTTTTTGCACTTGCATTCTTTAAGTTTCTTTTTGGTTAAAATTTATATATATATATTTGATAAATTGTGAAAGATGGAAAAAGTGTTTCAAAATAAAGTATCAGTTTTTTTTAGTTTTAAATAAATTCATATAATTAAAAGTATTTAATTTTCTGCAAACATGTTATTAAGTTTACTGATAAAAATATGTAGTGCTTAGAACACTAATGTTTCTACAAAAATTATCATATTTGCCTATAACATGACTAAATATGCGTGCGGCCCTTCATAATCTACCTGCTGTGAAAGTGGCTTTCACTCAAAAAGGTTGCACACCCCTATCTTACAGGATTCCAGACCTACCAACCTGGAGAAATTAATATTCAGGAGTTTCCTCAGAAAGAATTCAGATTACAGGAGGGGTAAAATATGTATGATATGTGGCATATTTAACAATTCTAATGAAATATTTTAAATAAAAAATTATATGAATACAAAAGAGCAAGATATTTTACAAAAAAAAAAAAAAAAAAAAAAAAAAAAAAAANAAAAAAAAAAAAAAAAAATGTGAAATTAATAATTGAAATATAATATTTATAATAAACAGCAAGAAATTTTTTGCGTGTTTAATGTGTTTTTTCAAATTTTTTTAACACATTATTTTTTTTAAACACGCTGAGGATAGAATTATTTAACTTGACTCTCAAAAACTGATTACAGTGATTGACAATTTTAAGACTGGTTATTTTCTAGGTATGACATAGGAATATTCCAGGTTTTTGTAAAAAAATTGCAACTTTCTCTGATTTTTAGAGCTAAAATAAAATTCCCTGACAATTCCAGGTTTTCCGTGTTCTCCCTGACCTGTGGAAACCCTGTGTTATATATATTTTTTAAAGGCATTTTTAAACACTGTCACTTTACATAATAAACAAAAATTAACAACAAATGAATTAAAAAACAAGCATCCAAGAGTCATTAAAAAGGTAAATAATTACCCTATTAGGCATAAGAAGCAACTGCTGAGATCTTTTAGCATTTCCAGCTTCTACTTTACCCAAGACTACAGTACCCATGTCCTGAAAAAAAGAAAAGAAATGAGGCCCTACTAAAAATAATCAGAAAACTTCATATTTCTACACCTACCTTAATTTTTCTTTTTACTATTCAGTTAAGGTGCAATTTTAATTACAAGTCAAGCAAACAATTGCATGACAGAATCACAACACAACTCTATCTCCAATTTTCAAACAGACATATTTTTTGCTTTTAAATAAACGAACTGTAGATTCGAAGATAAAATGAACATAAATAATGCAGCAAAAAAGTAAAGCATTCTACTCAACACCACATTGTGGGCCTAGAGTAGGTGATCACTGGGGCAAAGGCAATTTCACAACTAATGTCATGAGAGTGGGAATAAGGTCAGCACTGCACCACTACTTCTCAGATAGTTGAGTGTCACAGGCAAAAGCTATCCAAACTAGCTACTAGTATATAAGAAGTATAATAACACAAAAACTGATTTATTGTTTACAAAATTTAAATTAACAGATTTTTAAGGTATACATTAAATTCTAAACCGGCATATAATATTAATTGTATTACACATGAATTAATATTAAATTTAATTAAAAAAAACACTTAGGCAAAGGTAGCAAATTAAAAAACACTGAAGTTATATACTTTATTATAAAATGACAAAATTAAATATAATAAATGAATTATGAATGAGTAATAAAAACTAAATTAAGGTTTAAGATTAGGTTTTTAGAGGACAAAACTCAGTTTGATTTTTTTTCTCAACAATTTAAAAAAACAAAAGGCAATTTTTTATTTTATTTTATACTAAGCCTATAGGTATTTTTAAACTTATGTTATGACGTCATAATTTCTTCTTCTTTTAAAACTATTTCTAAATAAAGTTTTTTTAAAAATTTTTTAGTTGGGTTTGAGAAACAATAAAAAAAAAAATGTGTTTTGTAGCGATTTAGAAAACTGGAAAAATCAGTTACCCGGAATAGCGATGGTCCCAGATAACCGCTTCTCTACTGTATATATTTTACAGCCTTAAAAGTTTTAAGGAAAACAAAGCTCAAAGAAATAAAGGAGCGGTGACAGACAAAAGAAGGGCTGTTATCACATAAGTTACAAATAAAATAAACCAACAGAGCAGACAATTATAAGATTTGAAACAGGTATTTGTGAATCATACTAAATAAATAAATAAAATATACAGAGGATTAAGAAAATCCAAACCTTATATTTGTCCACAACTGGCATTCTAAAAGGTCCTTCAGTAGGTCTGTTTAGAGATGGCAATGAATCTATATAATCTAAGAATGATGGCCCACTAAAGAAAGAATTGTACCTTAATATCTAATAATAACAAAAACAAACATAAAAGCAATTGAATTTAGATTAATACATTGTATTAATGAAATTTCTTCATACTAATTTTAATTTTGGAGTGACTATAGAATTCACCAGCAATTAAAAGCTTAATTATAAAAGTTTTTTCAACTTTTAAAAAGCCTTTTTTTATAGGAAAAACAAAACTTAGAGACATTGAAGAATTATAAACTGACTAGGAGCCAATTCCCTAACAAAATTATTAAATAAAAATAATGTATTCATCTGTTTGCAATTTGCCATAAATTGCCTAAATACTTTTTATCTCAAACATTTTATTTCTTCATTTTTTTCTTGAAATGATATAATGCTGGACAATGTTTTTTTAACGGAGTAGGGACTTACTACCAGAATTACTGTTGCTACTAGCAATAACCAAATTCAGCAATTTTTCAAGGCTATGTTAAAGATTTACATGTATGAAAATGGAATCAATAGATTCAAGTTTTATTAAAAGGTACCTCAATAATACTTTTATCCATTGACCCATTGCACCCAAATTTAAAAATAGTAAGATCAAAGGATTATTTAGTGTATGTAACAAAAATACGAAAGAATACTTTCAACTAAAAATAAATTCCATAAGAATAAATTGTAATTCATTCATTTAAAAAAGTAAAATCTAATGGTAGATTGATAAAGCATTCGTTTATTTGAAAATAACTAAAAATAATCTTTATTAAAAAATATGTTGAAGACTTCTTTATTGCAAAATTCAAATATTTAGTTTTCGAAGATCACATGAAGGCAAAAATTAGACAATAAGTTCACTTTGCTGCATTTGTAAACCCACCCTGATTTCCTAAAATACTCTAAACTATCACAAAAATTAGTGAAGTTCTTTTTAGTTTTTTTATTAGTTAAAAATTACTTGTAATATAATAATGGTTTAAATAAATAATTACAACAAAAAATATGATTCTAAAAGTTGAGTTGGTACTGAAAAATTCTTACAAATTATTCACTTTCACAAATTAGTTACAAATTTTTGGAAATACCAAACTACTTTTATATGATTTAAGATAACATAACAAATATAGAACATTAGTTCCACAAAACACTAGCCACATTAAATAAAATTCACAATTCCAAAAATTAATAAATAAATAAAATAAAAACTTGCTTTAAAATAAGCATAAGCATTGAACATCAGTTAATACAAATTAGCGTTAACGCTAGATACTCACCGAAACCATGGGCATACTTTATCGTCAGGAATATATTTTAAAAAGGCTCCAGTTAAACCAGAGCAAGGCATAAAAATAACATCCACTTTAGGATTGAAGCCACATTTCTTTAGATAAGGTATTAGTTTATCTTTACATTCATTGTATCTAAGAGGGGGAAAAAAAGAAGTCAAATAAAACATTATTTAAGGGATTTTTTTGCTTTAAGAACACAACATTTCCTAATCAACAAAATCATATAAATTGTTAACTTTGAATAGTGATACAAATGCAAAATTATTGCTTCGTTTAAGAGAAAACATTTCAATTGAAAAGACTTTAGCAAATCAGTTTGTTCTAAGCTAGTAGATAGGGAAGTATTGTATAGAGAAATTTCTTTTCCTAACTTATGAAAGGATCTTCAGTTTTACAAAAGACCATTTATATGTTTTTTTCCTTCTTTTCCAAAAAATAAGTGTTAAAATAAAATTTATAGCCAAGAGGAAAAATAAAACCAGTTTTTATTCTCTTTTAAAGCACAAGTGATAAAATAAAGATACTCAAAAAAAAGAAGGAAAAAAAAAAAAGAAAAAAGAGTAGTTTCTTTTAAAACTTAAAAACTCACCGTTCTTCAGACCACTCTACTGTTGGATCATCCATCTTATTAACAAGAATAACTAGATGTTTAACGCCAGCAGTTTTAGCTAACATAGCATGCTCTCTTGTTTGTCCACCTCTTTCAAATCCAGTTTCAAATTCACCTTTCCTAGCCGAAATTACCTGTAAGTTACATAATTCAAAATTTAAACTTCCATTTTTAAATGATAACTACTAGAAATTTTTGAAAATTATAAGTTAGAAATGCAAATAGCTTAGAATCCTTTGCTCTGATCTTAAAATTTAAGCCTTCAAATGTTATTTTTTAATATGTTTTCTGTTTAAAACTTACAACAAGGAATAAAACATTTCCATTTCAATAATTAGAAAACTAAACAAATAATTGAACTATGTAAGGATTTCAATTCCTTAAAAAGATGAGAGCTCTAAAATAAAATATTAAGATAAATGAAAATTTGTTTCTTCTGCTCAAAACTACAATTTCTACTTTAATATAATGATTGTTAATTAGTTCCTATTATTAATACTTACATAGACATGCATATACATAGCTGCCAAACCTTCTATAAAGTTTCATATTTATATTAAAAGTGACTAAAAAAAAACAAAGGTATTTCTGTTTCATTATAAGATTAACAAACTGAACTTAAAATTATTTTAATCATCATTTTATTTAAATAAATTAAAAATATATTTGAATGCATGATAATCGCACAAGATGAGTCTCGCGAATATAAAAATATTTTTTTGAGTTCACATAATGATATTACTGAACAAACCCTTCTAAGAAAAAGCAAAAGTTGGCAGGTAAATAACTAGATTCTAACCAAAATAATCACGGAATTTTTTTTCCCACTCAAACTTTCTGTTTCTCGTGTTTTTCTCCAACAAATCTGAGTAAAAAATGTTATAATTGGGCGTGAATGAGAACTTAGAAAAAAAGAGGGTGTCGGTAAAGGTGAAAAATTACTTGTCAATGAGATTTTGTCTGATCAGATCTGAGAAAAAAAAATTTTGGAATAAATAATTGATGATTATGGAATTCCACAAATAAGAGGTAGAATCACATGCTTGACTACCTGAGCACCATAATGCTAAAGATGCACCGCACAATGCAGAAGAAGCACCCTTTCTGTAGAACAATGAAAATATATTTTTTTATAGTGTAAAAAAAAATAAATTATTTTTTAAAGTAATATGTTCTAAACTAGCATTTATTTTGTGGAGGTAAGTTTCAAGATCAGCCTGTGAAGCCAAAGTAACATTATGTATCATTACGGATGTGAGCAAGTACCTGACCGTGCTTTAAAAAAAGGGGGGGAGGAGAAACAGATAACTCTATAACAAGTGGGATATTTTAAAAATATCTACACGTAGCTTGATTTGAATGCAAGATACATATTATAGAGCTAAGCCCCACATCCAGATGTTCGTTCGCCAGAAGGGTCTCCTTTCTGGACACTTTTTTAACTATCAATTTCATTATAATATGAAAAAAATTGGATATCACAAAAACGAAATCCGGTATTTTACTAGAGCGTAAAAAGAAATTGATATTTTTTATTAAGTCTCTCAAAGGATTATTAAAATGAAGAATCACACAATCAATTTAAAAGTGCAAGAAAATTTAACATTTAGTAAAAATTGTGTATTTAAGATTAAATTATCATGTTCATGACTAACGTGGGTCATAAAGAGGTTACTCAAAAGCCCTATTTGGAAAACGTGGATCATTATATAAAAAAATGAAATTGAAATTATTAAATAAAAAAATGAAATTGAAATTTAAAAACAATGTGAAAAACCCAAACTGCTGAAAATGGGATTGACAAAAAAAAAAAAAATCAAGCACATCAAAAATTCTTCAAATGCTTGATTCAGAATCTCTCATGTATGAAACTATGCATTAAGAAAGTATGAAAATCCATAGCAATATGACAAAAATGCAATCGTAATCCACATGGGATTGCGTGTGAATCGTCAATAATTGAGAGCGAAATTTGGAATTCGAAGTTTGCTGAACGAATAATATGGTAAAGAATTCAGATTTTAAAAACCAAATAAAAATCCATTAATTTCTTTTAACGGCAGGCACTAAACTTCCGTTCTTCACCTAGGAAGATGCCGGAAGTGTCATTAAACGTTACTCAGTGGTTACCTGTGAACCTAAGTCATGGAGGCGAGCAACATTACCCATGCTACACTCTCACAGCTACCAGGGGAGGGGCATATTCATACCACGGAGAGCAACACACAAGGAGAAACATCTATGCCCTGAGCAGGATTCGAACCCGCAAGGCTTCACAGCCAGGCATACTGACCGCTCGGTCACCGAATCCATTTTAATAACTGCTAAAAAAGCACAACAAAATACAGCAAATCGAGTAGATCAAGAAACGATCACCAACTGAAATGAAGAGTTGAAATTTGCGCTATGTTATAATGGCACATTAACAAATCGAGACCTTAAAAACCATGTGGAAATCTGCAACAATAGTGCAACCACGAGGATTTATACATTGGCAATTGAAATTGAAGTTAATTAATTTTTTATAGAATAAGAATGTTTTGATGCTTGTTCACTTTGAAGACCTTATACCCAGTTATGATTCCTACAAAAATATGCATAATTAATGGCGATATAATTAATGATGATCCACATTTATCGACTCTATTACCAGCAATAATTATCACCAATAAAATGTAAGAATTTTTTTTTTAAAAATAGGATGCCTTAAAAGATAATAAATTACAAAGTAACTTTAGCTGAAATTCGGGCATAACATTAATATGGGTATATTTTCATTAGTTTTAAATAATTAAAGGTTAAAGATGACTTTACCCTCCCAATATTTCTGCCTAACAAAATTTTTTGATTAGCTATAAATATCAGAACAATAAAAAATAAGGTGAGAAAAAAAAATATTTAGTGAAAAATTGCTTTTAATTTTAATAAATATTACATTAAACTTATAACTGAGTATAATTGTAACAGTTATATACATTGCTACTCAAAAATGCTTTTTCACACCAGATTTTTAAATAGAGTTTTAAGCAAAATTATGTAAGCTTGCTGGTAGATAAAATGCATGCGTAATCCACAGAACATTTTCACTTAATTGGATGATTGTTGTAGAACATTGTCAAGCATTCTGCCATGCAACATAAGTTTTTAACCGTTTAAACCAGATTTTGAAATTTGCCACCTATCAACCCCAACCTTGTACTAAGGAATATAAAGTTAACATTGATAACTGCTGGTTTAGTATAATATTGATTTTAAAAGACAACCTTACCCTTGATGACAAAAAATAAATAAAGAAATTAAAAACTGCACAAAAGTCAGAAAAACAATCTTACTAAGACAGCCAAGTCCGCTTGACAAGCACCCCCAATCATGTTTGGTACAAAACTTCTGTGCCCTGGAGCATCTAGTAGAGTGAAATGTTTGTTTTCAGTTTCAAAGTAGGCTCTGCCAACTTCAACAGTTTTACCTTTATCTCTTTCTTCCTAGAATATACATGCATAAAAATTTTTGTTTATTACTCTGAAAATGAACAATTTAAATGAAACATTAATAAATAGAATTATTTAAATGCAAATTACTAGTTTTCCTAAAGAAATTATTTACCAGATATATTAAAAATCCCAGATGCTTCGGACATTATCAATTTGACAATTAAAATGCACTATTACACCAGTTTAAAAAATACAGATACATCTAAGAAAAAAGGTTTAAGAATTCGTTTTGGCATTAAAAATATTATTAAAAACCCTCCCAGTCATTATATAAGTGCTATTTAAGTTTATGCTTCATTTTTCCAGAGGTTAGCCTAAGTTTTTATATAGATATGATTGATCAAAATAGTCTCTGATCATATCAACATGTGGCGAAATTTTCTCCCTTTTTATGTATATACTCGACAGTATGTTACATTATTAAGAAAATCTGCTAATTTATTTTTTTAATTAGTTATCTTTTCCCACACTTGATTCAGGTGTTCTAGGTGTTTAAAACACCTGGAGTATATATAGATATTGAAGAATCACAAAGACGAAATTTGATAAACACTATCATCATATCTAACAGCAGATTTTATGTTTAAAACACGATATCTAATTATAATTACCTGATTCGTATCTAGTGCCCAAGAAAGATACCAAGATTCTCTATTTTTCTCTTTTGCTTCTCTCTCATATTTTTCTAGAGTGCGTTTATCAACCATACCAGTTAAGTACCTAAAATTAAAATCATTTACAAAAAAAATCTAATTTCTTCTTCCTTTTTATGAAAATCAAATTGAAATTTTTGAGGGTTAATACTCACAGGACTTGGCCTCCTATTGTTGATTTACCAGCATCTATACAAAAAAAATAAAAACAGATATTAAGCTTCATTTAATTTTAATTTCAGCATAATTAAATTCAACATAAGATTTTCTTAAGAACAATTTTTAAATTGTATTATTTTAAATAATGCAAAATATACACAAAATTTAATTAAAAAAAATTTATACTACTTGTAGCATACTATACACTCCCAAATAAAGAATAGAATAGGTTTTTAGAATTTCTCTCTCCCTCTCTCTTTTTTTTAAATTCAGTTGCCTAACTCCTAACATATTTTTTTAATAACAGTTCTAGATCATAAACAATCTAAAAGTTCATAAAAGTTCTGTTTATAGCAGTTATCAGAGGAAATTACTTTTCATCAAAAGCAAACTTTCAAGCTTTTCATCTGAAATCTGAACAGCAAATTTTTTCAGTTTTAGAGAAAATATTCTTGCGCTCTGCATCGTAAAGCGGAATGCATAGGATACCAAACATAACATCTGCGATATGTTTGAACTAATTTTTTTTTTTTTTTTTAAACAGTTCATTTTCTAATTGTCAAACTGACACCCACAATAAATGATTCTGAAAAGAAATACATTTATGTGCTGTTAGCAGATATTTCTTACAATTTTTTTTTAAAACTTCTTTAAAAAATGCAGATAAATTCAAGAATATACAGATAAAAGGGAGAAATTATGGGAGTCTTCGTTAAAAAAAAAGGAGATTTGTCATTTTAAGAATATTTAAAGAAATTATGTCAGAGAGTAGACAGTATATTACTATGCATATCTACCTGATTTGCTTAGCACAATTTTGTAATCTTTATCTTAATACATGTGTTTATTTCTTTAGGTGACAGATGTCAACACAGTCAAATATTGTTTCCTTAATTTTTTTAAAAAAGTCAATTTTGATGCAAATTAGTTCAACTAAACTGCTAATTATAATATTTTTATTAAACAAATAAAAATATTAATAAACAAGAAAAGAACTAATCAATAAATTATTAGTAGGATTTTTTTTTATACATAAAAAATTTTACACATCAGTATACAAAATGTTCTCATTCTTTATAAATAAGTTTTATAATTGAGAGCCATATTTCCTTTTGCCCACATGAAAGATATTGTAAAATATGCAAAAAGGAAATAAACATTAAGGGAACTTAACTTTTGACCGGCCATCTGATTAAACAATTGGGTTTATATTTTCAAGATTTTGATCCCCCCCCCATTCTGAAATCCTAATATACAAATCTGTCTATTCAGAAGAACGTTTTGCACCCGAATTTTAAAACTTATAGATAAGCACAAATTAATTAGTATAACATTATTATTATTATCAGTATTAATCAAGAGCGACTCTTAATTAGTGAAAATCCAATCATTAAAACATAAGTTACTCAAGATATTTTTCTTACAGTACAATACTAACACATTATAAAATAATGAATCATATTTATAAATATTTTTACATAGAAACAAAAAAGTTTAAATCAAAAAAATAAATAGACAAATCTTAATATAATGCAAGACTAAGTTTTTTTTTTTTTTTTTTTTTTTTTTTTTTTTTTTTTTTTTTTTTTTTTTTTTTTTTTNTTTTTTTTTTTTTTTTTTTTTTTGCTATTTGACTATCTATTGTAGTAATGAGTTTATAAAAACTAAAACCAAAAAAATTACTCACCTACATGACCAATGAATACAACATTAACATGCTCCTTTCTTACACCTTCTTCTTCTGCTTTTAAAACTTTCTTTTTACTTTTTGTTACTACTTCAACTTCTTCAGCTTCTATATTTTCATCATCTAGATCCTTATCTTCAATATCTACATTTTCCCAATCTAGATATTAAGCAAAATAATTAGAAATAATAGTTTATATTAAGGAGAGATTCACACTGCACCTAATTGCTCTACACGCACACATATTTGATTACATACAATGAGAATGCTTCATAAAGAAAAGTAAATTTTATACCTGCTGGAGAATCATCACTCCCCCCTCCATCAACATCCCCTCCTGGTTTAAGATCTATATCCATAGGTAAAGGTGGTGGTGGATCTATTTAAAACAAAAAGAAAACATAAATTACTTTAACATTATTTATAAACAATTAAATCTCAGGGTTGAGTTTTTATCAAGGTAAAACCAGTTTTTACCAGCAAAAACCATGGGAAAAACTGGGTAAATACTATTAACCCATGTTTTTTACAGATATAATGGTTTATTATATATAACTAATAGGAATATATTTCCATATTATAGCTAATATTAAGAATTATTAGATATAAATTTATGCACATATATGTATATCAGCAAGTAACAAGCCATTAGTCAAGTGATAAGACAATGGTCACTAACCCTAGCGTGGGTCAGCAAATCAAATTGCATCGGGCCGCCCAAGGAACATTAAATTTTCATTTTATTTACTTTGGTGCATTTCTATCCGTTTATGTGACTTCTATCGACAAGAAGCTATTCTCGAAGGAGACATCACTAATACCACAATCATCTAAAATACAAATAATCAACGTCCGCATCTCATTCAGTGCGCCACAGAAAAATTATCAAATGTTGACCAGTCCGAGATTGTAAAATGGTTGGGGAGGTAAGGTATTCCCTAAATTGTAATTGTTTTTACATAACCAGGTGAAGCAAATCTTCTCACCGTTAAAAATTGACCAACTAATAGGATTTTAAATATAAGCCAATAACGATTAATTAAATCTTATTTATAAATGTCATCAATGTAAACTTTATTACAGCTACATTTATATACAGAAAATAACCGAAAAACTCAAATAAGCAGAATTTTGTGAAAAAAGAATCAAATACTAATTTATTTCTTTTTGAAAAAGAATAGTTGGAATATTAAAAATTCGACAGTAGTGATAAAATAAAGATTTATCTTACCAATCTTTTGTCATTTATCTTTATAAAATTAGATTAGGAAAAATTTACACATTTCACTTTGAATGTTCACTTTAACGATCAAAACTTTCCAAAGTCATCACAAAGTCTGAATTAAAAAATTTTTTTTTTATGTATAAAGATTTCAAAAATCAGAGACACAACAAAAAGGAATATCAATGATGTATACACTAGAAATTAAGATAAAAATGTTACTATGAAGTTATAAGACCAGACCACTGACAATATATTAATATACAAATGCTTCATTTTGTACAAAAGTTAGGTAAATTTATAAATCAATATATGATAAACATAATGGCAAAAACAGGCCTGCTCTTAAGTGGCTCAAATACAAAATCGGGGTGGGGGGGAATAATGATAACTATAATAACAATATAAAAAAAGACAACAAAATCAAGACAACTTTAGTGCAGAATATTCTTTGAAAAGAAAAATTAAGCAAGAAGAAAAACCAACTAAGAAGTTATAATTTACAA
Source organism: Parasteatoda tepidariorum (assembly GCF_043381705.1). Classification (NCBI taxonomy): domain Eukaryota; kingdom Metazoa; phylum Arthropoda; class Arachnida; order Araneae; family Theridiidae; genus Parasteatoda; species Parasteatoda tepidariorum. Next base: position 55,222,833 of record NC_092208.1, read on the forward strand.
AACTAAACAACTATCAATAAAAAAGTTACAATTTATAGTCTGCCTTAGGAAGCACTTTTTTAAAAACTTTATCATAACCAATAAACTAAAATTTAATTCCAAAAATTTGATTAACTCTTAACTTCAGAATGACCTTTCGATAAAAAATATATGATAGTTTCAATCATATATTAATATTTAGAGAGCTGATAAACTTCATTTATTTTGTGGTCACAGAATTTAAAATAACTTTCATAAACTTGATGAGAATTAATCCTTTAAATAGTTTAACTCAATATAGTTTTGACATCTGCATATTTAAAAATAAAAGATAAACAAAAAAATACATTTGGTCTATTGTTTTAGATGATATTATACTAATTTAGCATAAACATAATTTTTAAGTACTAAATTGCTTAGCTCAAATACAATACAAGATTGGATGATGAAAAAAAAATTAGAGTTAGCAACACTCAAACACACCATCTGGGGAGAAGACAGGTTCCATGTCCTGACCTTTTCCCCTCCCCCTCCTCAGTTGTATAGGAATGCACTATGACATTTTCATTTTTCTAAGCATTTTTTGTATTTAATTGTCAAAATTATTTTTAAAAATTCCACAACGCCTTTTTTTGGAACTATGTTCAATGTAGCTTACAGAGGTTGCTAAAAACGTCAAAATGTGTTTTATTGGGAACATCAACAAAGTTGTGATCCTTTGAAAATTTTTAGAACATTAATATTCTTAAAATGATCACATATTATACTGCAATGTTTAATAAAAAAAAATATTTTCACTAGTTCAGTTTTTTTTGTTTCAGTACTGCTTTAATATACATTTTTATGAAGTTCACAGAAATAGCAGAAACAATAGAAATTTTTCTGAGGACATGAAAAAATTCTCCTTCCACAAAACATACAAGAATTTTTTTTTAATAGACTGGTAAATCTCAAACAAATCTATAATACAAAAAATTACATAGTTTTTCTCTTTTAATTCTAGCCAACCTATGAAGGGTTTAAAAAAATACTCAATAATTAGACGAATTTGATTTATTTCCTCAATCAATATACAAGGTAAGACAGGTGATTAAGTTACAAAAGTTTTACTTGATCTTGTTACATGGAATAAATTTAGATCTTGATAACGAATATCAATTTAGACAAAGGATTAACAAACAAGGGTGATCAGTCATGTAAATAATCCTTCGCAACCGTAGAGGGGTGCAGGAGGTTTCAGGCATACTCGCCAGAAAATATAACACTTTAAATTAAAATATTTCTTTATTTAAAAGCTATTTTTTAGTTCACTTTATAAATAATAGTAACGTCTAACAAAACTTTGAATATAGTCGGGGGTCTGTCCAGGTCTAATTTACTACCGCTTTGCGGTACCTTCACAAATTCAACTGTAGGAAAAACGGTAATTTCACAAAATACTTTTTCTTAAAATTTTATTTTTGTATCCAGTAAGAAACGATAATTTTATATTTTTCTGTTGATTTTCAATGTAATTTTTAATTTTCACAAATTATGTCTAAATTTTAACAAAACAGGTGCCTCTCAGAAAAACCTAGACAGATCCCTGATAGTTATTGTAAGATAGTGAGTTACTTTCGCTTCTTAATATATTTTTGTTTATTTATTTCAATATAAAAAGTGTAAAGTGTCAATTTATTACCTTAATTCTACCTTTTCATCACAATTGCCAATTTAATTTTTTAAATTAAAATAAAATGACAATAAATATTTGCACACCGGGTTTTTTTTCTTCGTATTAAAATTAAATATTTTATGGTTAAGTCTAAAACATGACACACTCATAAATCTTGAAGGGCTCTTCTAAGTCCATGTATGATAGTGAGGTTTGTTAATTCAACAGGGAGGCTTCAGTGTAGTACAATAAATGAAACTACATTGAGGTTTAATATAAGACACTACTGGTGGAAACTGATAATTTAAGTTTAGAAATCGGTGGTAATGCTTAAGAATATTAAATACTGACAAACCTTTCTTTTAGCACCTGGTGGATATATGAAATTTTTTGAACTAGTAAAAAATTTCATTTCACTAATGTTTTATGACTGAGCAATAGGCAATCTTATTTAATGTACATTTTATTTTGAAAAAATAAGGGATAAATTATCCAGTGAATAATATTTATAAACAGGCACTAAATATATTCCGAGCATTTGCCTTATAACTGAGATATTAATACCTCCGAAAGTGAATCTCCTTCAGACTGTACAATAGATATACAAATCCTTTTTCTATGTCTACACCATCACATCCAGTTTCATAGGCTCACTCACTAATAACTAGCATCAGAAAATGAGATTTAAATTTATTTCAGTCTTTGTTTATATATTATATGAGTTGCTAGCACCAGGATCATTTACTATTTTTATTAGGTCAATGTTTGAATATTTGTTAAATGTTTAAAGATATAAAAAAGTTTGGATTGAACTAAATATTTTAAATATGGAAGGAGAAAGATCTTTAAGTTGCATTAATAACAAAAAACACTTCTAGGTCAAAGAGACAACAGAGTAATTAGGAAAAAAATAGATTGATGTTAAGAAAAAAAAAGTAAGCAGTACTAGTAATATATGCTAATTTAAATGATAAAGTGAACCGTAAAACAATATTGTACAAAGGGTTTTCACAAGTGCACACTTTATGGTTCATGTACAAAATACTTTAAAATGAGGAGGAATGTGTGAAATCTTTGTCCAATATACATAACTAGGAAACATCTATTAATTGAATCAAGCAATTTTAACACTATAAAGTAGGTTCAGATTCATTTTCACTACATTGAAAAATTACCTACTCGTATGATATTATGACCAATATTATGAACAAGCATATTAAGTAATTTTTTTAAGCTGTAAAATAAAAACTAGTTTCAAAACAACAGAATTATGTGTACCAGGATTTGGCTGTGTTTCACTTATTGGACTTTTTTCATCACTTTCTGTAGGAGATTGTGCTTGAGCAGCAGCTAAAGTTGCAAATGATGGAACGAATGGCGGTGCGTCCACGTTTAGTCCCAAAAAAGGTTTTGATAAATCTCCTTCCTCTCCACCATTCTGAATAATATTATCCGAAATATTTTCCCAAGAATCTGGAGGTCCGTGATCTTCTGGAGTTTTGTCCATCTTTTATGTTCAATATTTTCAGTAAATATAATAACAAATCCACCAACACGGCTTCATTGAAATCACTCCAATAGAGGCAACGCAATATCCGCGTGGCCGTCACTGCTAGCACAACTTTACTCCTTTTCACTCCGCAATGCGTTCGCTTAATTTAACTTCAGAACTATTAAATTTTTGAAAAACAATTAATCTTACTTTTGTAAACATCATTTTAATTTTTAAAAATCACTGATACATTTTTTTACCGAATATTTAAGTTTTAAATATATTAAGTTATTTTGGGGTTAGATTATGATTACTACGGTGGCTACAACGCGGCTGGCTGCATAAATAATTCGCTTTATTGTTTTCTGTTCGAATATGAGTAGATTGGAATGATATGTCCTTCATTCATTCTTGATTTCGTAAATAGTTAAGTTTTTAATAAATATTTGAATGGCGCTGTTTTCAGCTAAACAACTTCTAGATGAGTTGATGGGACGTGACAGAGATTTAGGTTTAGAAGAGAAAAAAAATGACTTTACTTGGGACGGTCCTGATGTAAGTGCTATTAGCCCTAGGGGGGACTAGTTTTTAAAAATTGAAATCAATTTAGCTAAACTTTACAATTAAATATATTTCATATCTGAACCATGTTCGTACAAACAGTGATTGATATGCATTTATTTCTATAAGCACAGTTTGTAACTTCTAAACTAATAAGGCAAACTTATAGGGATGATAAATGATAGAACGCCGCAAATTTTTTTTTGCCTAAGAACTGATACAATACCAAATAAATATTGAGAATCTTAATTTGTACTATAATGGTTTTGTTTTAATTTTTGTTTGAACCCTATAAATTTCTTTAAGTAATTAAAATATGTATGTATTATTTTACACTTTATGTGAGTATTACAGTTTTTTTTGTTAGAATTTATATTTTCTCCCCCCTAATATTTATGTATAATTAGTTGATAATATTATTGATAAAAGTGAAAATTTTTGTTTAGAATAAGTATTTACTTATTTTCGTTTTTGAATGAATTTATAATTATTAAAGGTATTTAATTTTCAACAAATATGCTACTCATCTTTTTGATAAAAAATTTAGTCCTTACGAACATTAATGTTTATTTAAAAATTATATTTGCTGCCAACATGACTAAATATGCATGTTGCCCTTCCTTACTCAAAAGTGGCCCTTCACTCAAAAATGTTGTGTACTCCTAATGTAGAGGATGTTTCGGTATTGTGATCTGTCACGCAAACTATAATTGCCAAAATGCTAAATGGATTTTAACCTTGAATTTTTTTTCTTTCCTAAATAATAGAAATACCTTTTGAGTTGGTCCTAAAGTTGTAGGGTGACCTGGGGTAATTCCTGATCAAAAAACGCAAACATCTATTTTGTGAAAAAACTATTCGAAATAGAATTTTAATATTTACTGGAAGTTTGATATGAGATGAGTCCAATGCCACCTTCTTTTGTTTGAAAATCTAATTAGAATTTAAAAGATTTTAAATATTTAGTGATCAGGAATTACCCCTGGTCTTGATCATTTCTGGGGTAATTCCTGATCACTTCTGGGGTAATTACTGATCACCAGTTTTTGTTGTAAAGGGGCTGCTTAAAAATAATTATATAATAGTAATTAACAAATAAGACATCAAGATCAAACAAATAAACCAAAAAGATATGTTTAAGCAGCTAATTAAATGATTTATTTAAAAGCAAGAAGAACGATTAACACTTTAAAATTTCAAAAATCTTTGCATTGTGCCACACATTTTAGGCAATCAGCCAACTCATTCTCATGTTCTTCTGAAATATAAGAGAGTTCCCACATGGGTTACTTTTGCTGGATATTTTAACTTCATTTAGGGAAAGTGTAAAGTTAAGTAAGGTATGTCAACAGCTCTGGCAGCAGCTCTCACACTGAAATTTTCATTTTCAATCATTAAAAGAAATTCACTAATTTTGTTTTCTAGAAGCTTAGTATCCTTTTTAGGCTTATAATTTCTCACCATATTTATACTAGGCTAATTTAT
>NC_092208.1:55228034-55309606 GCF_043381705.1 Parasteatoda tepidariorum
CTAAAATTGAAATTTTACAGATCAGTGTTTTCACTACAGCGCGAGAACGCGAGAATCTCGCATATTTTTTTCTTTTCTCGCATTAAAAAATTATTACTGCGAGAAATTCGCGCATTCTATAAATCAATTTCAAAATTCGCGAATTTCTCGCATTTTGGAAGAAGCTTCGAATTACGCTATTTAGTACACATAATCCGTTTCACTTTTCTTCATGAATCTTTCATTATTTTCAACATTTGCTCCGTTATCTAGCTTTCCTATTCACCAGTATTGTTCAGAACCTTTTCGAACAACAGAACACAACCACGGAACCCCTTTCGGAACACATTTCTCTGCAACCACGTGTTTACCGTAGGTAAGGTTTTTTCATGTAAGACGTTCAAATTTTTTATGCACTAATGTAAGATGGACAAATACCTAGTAAAGGCAAAATCTTCTATGATGATGCACCAAAAATATTCAATGCTTTAAAAAATAGAAGACGTTAAAAATGTATTATAATAAAAGAATTGATTTTTTTTTCAAGTCTATTTGTGTTTTTTTAGTTTTTAGAAATCTCACTAAACTTTCTGAAATCTCACCCTGTTTTAGAGAAAGGGTGAGAAATTCTCACCCATTTTTTTTCTATGATGAAAACACTGGTAGGGGGCAACATTTGATATAGTTTCCTATAATCAATTATAATGTTTACAGTAGATGTGAAACAATTAAACAAAAGCTCACACTATTTTTATATCAAAGAAAAACAATTACAGTAGATGTGAAACAATTAAACAAAAGCTCACACTATTTTTATATCAAAGAAAAACAAAGTGACTCAAAATATTTATTATTAAGAGAAGGAGGGGGATCTTTGCAGAAGTGTGCACATTTTGAAACCCATCTTTGAAATGGAAAATACAGAAAGCAGTTTAAAAGATACTTATTTTGTTAGATTAAACAAAAAATTATTATTAAGTAAATGTAGTTATACTTTAGTAAAGTGTACAAGCATTCCTGTCCATGTCTTAAATTTGAAAAAAAATTTGTTTTTTTAAATAAAACTTAGGTGATCATTATTTACCCCAGTAACAGAGTGATCGTGAATTACCCCGGGTCACCCTAAAGAGAATTCTGCCACAAATCACAATATAGAAATCTTCCCTTAATTTAGAGATGAATGCTAAAACCTCAGATCTTGCTACAGGCTTTTTAATATATTTGTTTTTGAAGTAATCTGTAGTAAAGTTGGTAGATCATGGTAAAAGGTAAAGAATTTTTACATTTTAATTAAAAAATATTCTCTAATATTCCTAAATATACTGTTATATTTTAACTCATACAATAAGTTAGTTAATCAAATTTAATTTTTTCTTATAGATTTGTAAACATTTTCTCGTGAAATTCTGTCCTAATGATCTTTTTGTGAACACTAAAGCAGATTTAGGAGCTTGTCCTAAGATTCATGATGAAAGACTAAAAAAAGAGTATGTATTGCAGTTTATATATTTACGTTTACTTTATTAAACAAAATATAGTTTTCATAAAGCTTGTTTTAGAATGTAAGTAAACAGTTGAAGGTCAGAATGTAACCTAGCTAAAGGTCTTTTCAGTGCAAATGTTTGCATTAATAAGCGTTAGAAACTGATCTGAGCTCTTCATTGTGTAAGTTATCATTATCTTAGATGATCGTATTCTCTATCAGCAAATCTTGTTCGAAAAATTAATTGACAGATATGCCCTCTAAAGCGGATTTTTAAAAAAAATGATCCAGTTGTTCATTTCAAATATTAGTTTTTTCTTCACTCATTTAAACTTTTGATTTCATAAATTTATAAAATATTGTATATTCATTCTAAAATGTATCATGAGCCCCTTGGCAGAACCGTAGCGACATTGTCGCAGAACGTTACAGACTTCTAGCAGAAAGATTTTTTTTCTAAAAAGTAAAAAATTTTACCTTTTTTTTTTATTTTTTATACAGAAATTTGCATGTAATATTTGAATCATGCATAGATAATCACTTTTTGACGCTCTCAATTTACGCCGATAGTACCGTAAATCAATGTATGTTTCGATTGTATTTTCGGCAGTTATTGATATTGATTTTTACGTGGATNGACTTCTAGCAGAAAGATTTTTTTTCTAAAAAGTAAAAAATTTTACCTTTTTTTTTATTTTTTTATACAGAAATTTGCATGTAATATTTGAATCATGCATAGATAATCACTTTTTGACGCTCTCAATTTACGCCGATAGTACCGTAAATCAATGTATGTTTCGATTGTATTTTCGGCAGTTATTGATATTGATTTTTATGTGGTTTTTTAAACATCTCAATATATTTCAAACAATATGGAAAATTCGAATTGTGCATTTGAATATTTATTTTTTAAGGCAATAATTCTATCGAAATTTTGGCTGTTGATTTCTCCACAGTTTTTTAATTCAATATTTTTTATACAATATAATTTATTACAACAACCTCATCTCGAAATGAAACACGCATTTGAAGAGTTTGATTTGATTTCGTTGTCTATCTTTTTTTTTAAGCAATTACTACTACAGAATGTTAATTTTTAATTATTTTTTATTGTGATGATTATTTACAAAATGCGAAGAAGTAAATAATTTGTTTGTTTCCCCCTCTCCCCAACAAAATGTGAAAATATCACCCATAATATTTGAATAAAAAATTATTAAGTGTTAAATAAAGAAAAATCATTCAGTTTTTTTTTTTTTTTTGTAAACACAGTGTATTTGTTATTAATATAGAAACATGCATGTTTTTTATTATTAAAAGTATCTTGCAGAAAGATGTTAGTGCTAGAGAGTTTAGTCGCAGATAGCTCAAAAAAATTCTGCCACAGGGATCATGAGACAGAACTGATAATGTTACTAATTTTTACCTCTTTTTCAAATGCTTTAAACGATTTTTATCCAGTTTATTGATCAAATTCTAATTTTTTATTGTTATTTTTTTTAAATAATTTTTTAATACAATAAAATTAGTTATACTGATAACTTATGTGTAATATAGAAAACTGGCTAGCAACTAACAAAGTCAAAACGGAAAACATCATTTATATAGGTGTATAGAAATAAAGAGAGGAGGCTTGGCAGCAAAATCTATTTTGCTGCCAAGCCTTCTCTTCTAGCATATATCTTCTGGCTGATACCTATGACAGCTCATCGACTAGTCTGTTGTTTGAGCAATCGAAATGGTCTATCGGTAAATCTGTTTAATGTTGCATATATCTGTGCTGTATCAGAATCACTTTTGATTTTTTTAGGTATGAAAAGAGCTCCCGTTTTCAAAGGATGGGCTATGAAGATGATTTTTTAAGATTTTGTCAAAGTATGTTGTCTGATGTTGAAAAACGTATAAGACGAGCAAGGACAAGGTTAGCACTTAATAGCAAAGAATCAAATGTGAGTAAATAGTTTACATAATTTCACTCTTAAATTTGAAGTGCAAACTAAAATTTAAAAAATAAATGGTTTACTGTATTTATATGTTAGTATGGAGACTACATAGCTTAATTATTAATTATGTGTACATATGTTAAGATAGATAAAATAGATCTTAATCTTATGCTAACAGATAATTAAAGATGCTTGTATAAATTTATTCCTTTAAATTATTACGGCTTTGCAATTTTGAAATAAGTAAATAAATCTATTTATATATATAATTTTTTTTCCTGCAATAATATGCCAATTAGTACCTTAAATTGAGTACGTTTTTAAGGTATGGACCATTGTGTTATTTGCCTTAGCTAATTGTTTTATTATTCTTTTCTGTTGTTGCTGCTTTATTTTAATCTTTAAAATTTTATTTTGTTTGAAAGCTAATAATTTTATTGTTCAGGCTTACATTGGAAGTTTGATGCTAATGCAAGTCACAAAGAATGTATACTAAAAGTATTGCAAAACTAATATATAGCTTGTTTTCTCTTGTTCAGTATTACTCTTATTAATTAAAAATATGGATGACTTCTTAATAATTTCCAGAAATGAATTCAAAATTTGTGAAATTTTCCTGCATTTAAATGTTTTTTTATTTTTATTTATAAGTGTTTATTTTAACAAACTGCATAAAATGACAGATAAAAATAAAACTATAATTTGATAATTTTTATTCAGTATTGTAAATAATATATTTTTATGTAAGTGAAAGCAAGAAAATTATGGATAGAAAGCATTCAATTTTTTTTAATAATCTTATTCATTACATTTAATCTGCTTCATTTTTCTTATTCTAATAAATGAAGGATTGATATTAGTTTATGCACCCAATTTTTTCAACAATGTATGTATTAGGCTACTAATTATATTACATTGCATTAGGCTACTCATTACAATATTACTTCATGGTGCTCTCAATGAAGTTAGGAAGGAAAGTTATTATCAAATTAGAAATAAAATTTGATTAAATAGATGTTAAATTGTTTATTTTTAGATAAACTATGTTAAGAATGTAATTTAAATCTACTTTATTGTTACTGTCACTTTTTAATGTTTATTGATTTATGTCTAATATGTTTATGCATACTAAAGCATATTAATATTTTTAAATTATAAATTTTCAGATAAATCAACCTCCACAAGTGAAAAATAGTGATGATGAAAAAGTTAATGTTTTAACTGAAAGGATCAATGCGCTATTGGTTCAGGTACAATTATTTTATTATGTATGATAATGATTGAATCTTCTATTATTTATTTTGAATTAAATCATCTGAATTTTATTTGAACTAGGTTGAAAATTTGGGATGTGAAGGAGAAGTTGAAGAAGCTCAAAGTATAATGAAACTTTGTGAACAGCTTAAAGTTGAACGTGAAGCTCTCAGGAAGGCTTCAGAAGCAAATCATTGGTTTCAGGTAGAATATCATACATGCATTGTAATAATATATTTGTAGAAAAAATCAATGGAAGCTTAAAACCAGTGATCTCGGTGACTTCTGTAAAACCTTAACAATTTGACTAATCAGCAGAATAAGAAATGAAACCAAATAAAAATAATGTTTCAAAATAAATTTTCCTCCCCCAGCTGTAGAAATTATATTACCAAAACAATTATTCTTTAGAAATTTCAAAATGTCAAGGAAGAAAAATAAATTCTAAAACAGAAATGTTTGACCTCAGTTAACTTTACTTTGTGTCATAGTACATTAGTAGATTCAGTAGTCAAGAAATTTTTTTGTAGTTAACTGTAACCACTTTATTGTAAGTGTAGTTACAACTACTGTGTACTACAACTACTTTTTAAAAAAACTGCAGACTACACACTACATTCAAAATGTCGCTACTTTTAGGGGAAAAAACTTTTTTCCTAAACTTCGATTTACACCCATGTTAAAAATGGTTTTGATTAAAAAATAAATATTAAAAATTCTTAAAGAAATATCATTAAAGATTTGAGAAAAAATAATTTATTTCATTTTATTTATTTACTTATTATTTATTTATTTAAAAGACCATATCATAATAATTTCAATAAAATTATAAATGCCAATTAACCAACTCTGTCTTATTCTTCTGATTTTTTTTTTTAAAAATTATCTCCTAAGATATTATTGATATAAAGTACTAGTTATTGTATAAAAATTCTTAAAAGTGTTAACTAGAAGAGTTTTTTTTAACATACTAATTACTAAATATATATATATAGTACAAAAAATTATGTTATTCATCATTATGAAATGTATTTGCTTTGAAGATCAGAAGTAACATGACTTACTATCTATATTTATAATTTACTTTCATAACTTCTTAGCTGATCAATAATTTTTTTAATATATTCACTATCAATATTTAGACAGCAGAAATTGCAGCAGCCCAAGAAAAACAAATGGAAGTTTGTGAAGTATGTGGAGCTTTTCTTATTGTGGGTGATGCACAGCAAAGAGTAGATGATCATTTGATGGGAAAACAGCACGTTGGCTATGCTAAATTAAAAGAAGCTGTTGATGAAATATTGGTTTGTTATTTTATTGATTTCAGTTCATTATCTGTATTAAAATGTATATAAGCTATTTTTATTCTAAGGCTGAACTTTATTATAACTGTTTGTATACGGGCTTGCTCATTATTGAAATTTTTTCAGCCTTGCTTATTCTTACCTTCAAAATACATTTTATGTCTGCATAGCAGTAAGCAGCACTGAACTGTTGCACATAATAGGAATATTTTGAAAAACCAGTTTAGGAGGTAACCCAAGTTCGAATCCCAGCAATGGCTGGTCAATATGAATTCCGCATTCGGCTTGCACTGACCACAGTGCTGACGTCAAATATCCTCAGGGGATCATAGGTTAGGGTCCTTTTGCCATCAAGCTAACCATGGAAAATTTTCCTTTCCATGTAATGTAAACACTGGTTAATTCCATCAACAACAAGAAATCCTACACTGAGGCTAATTTGTCCCAATTCTTGATTCAGGTGTTCCCTTGTCTTTAGAGCTGGGTTCAAAATTACAAAAGTTGTATATTTAAAATTTGATTTCTCAGAAACTGTTCAACCAATTTTGCTTAAATTTTGATTTTGCCATGTAAAATTACATACTTTAAAATGATGTAAATAATTGTATACCTTACAATTCAAAACTATTGTTTAACCATTATGACTATTATTTAACAAGAAATGATAAACATTTACTAAAATTTATTTTTGCATGGAATTATCTTTGAAAAAATCAGTTTTATAATTCTGTGCAAAAATTTTTCAAATTTCTTGAGATATGGAGAAAAACACAAAAAGTGAAATTAACATTAAAGAGTCCAAACTTTGGATCATTCTCCTAGCCAAACTATGGGGATCATATTTCCCAGATATAGGCTACCCCCTATATTTTGGGGATCAGAATGAAATCTGTTGAAAAAAAAGGTATGTTTATTGAGAGAAAGTGTTTCTGTGCCTGATTTTTGAAACTTAAAATATCGTCTGTAGTTAATTAATTAGCATATTTAAAGTCACCCCTTCAAACCATTATAAAAGAGTTATAGAAGATTAAATTTCGATTATTAGAGTTATTCAGGATGGTCCGCTTTATTTTTGTCGCACGGTACAGAAATGTTAAGGCATTTGATTTGATCCTCAATGCAACTGAGATTATGTCACAGTGAAACTCTTTACATAAAAAGCAATGTAAAGTAAAATAAAAATATATATATATTTTATAAATGGAATTTTTAATATTAATAATGAATGCTGGGATGTATAATCAATCACTTGGAGGTATTTTCACAGCATATCTTATTATATCATAGGAGAAATTCCAATCCAATGAAAATTAAAATTTGTCATTAATGTAAGAATAAAAGACTAATTGTCATTTATATAAGGGATAAGTTCATTTAACATTTTTCATAAAACATGAACATGAAAAACATGTATTTCACTCCAAGATTATAGGCTATATATCTCAATCACAAACACTTGCTCCATACATAAATTATTCTGCATGGTCTGCGATTGTTGATTTTAATAGTTACTGCTTTAGGGATGTGTTGATTGATTTGTGTAGACTTTTTTTAATTTTATTTATTAATTTATAACGATTGTGTTTATATGTTTAGGACAATCGAGAAAAAGTTCGTGTTGAAAGAGAAAAGTTGCGTGAAAAAGAAAGAGAAGAAAGACGAAAAGCTAGAGGGGAAGAAGATAAAAAACGAGAAGAGCGTAGAAAACGCATAGAAGAGGAACGTAGGGAGACTGAAAGACATAGAGATCGGTCTAGAAGAAGCAGAAGTAGAGATCGAACTCACAATAGAAGACATTCTCATCGTAGTCGAAGTAGGGATAGTCATTCTCACAGTAAAGGAAAAGACAAAGAAAGGTGTTTATGGTGTTTTCATTTTAATAAATTAGACATTCATTAGTTGAAACTATGAAATTCTCTCTATGTTAATAAAAAAAAACATCTTCCTGTAATGTTGTCATTATAACTGAATAGGTAACTTTTATACCTTCTCTTGGTGTTAAACACCATGATAAATTTTCCCTCAATACATAGTATTATTATTCAGTAACAAAAGAAAAAATGTTTTCTTTGTAGAAAAGTAATAAAACGAAATTGAAATTGATACATATTAGTTCGAGTGCCAAAAATAACATTGTAAATATTAAGTAATTTAAAATATGGTGCATATCACTTTAACCTTTTGTGGATCAGATAAACAGAGTTTTGCATGTTAAGCATATAACAAGCAGATGGTTAATTCTATGATTTATTTTCCGTAGAACTTTTTGGAGTTATCACATTTAAAATTTCTATGCTTTTTCTAAAATTTGATTTGAATTCAGGATGACATAAAATGATTCTTTAAAATTTCATGAAAATCTAGAAAGAATGAATTTTGAAATAATTTTTTTGTTGATTGAAATAGAATAACTCATATTAAACATAAAGCGTCTAAGATATTTTAAACTAAAATCTAACACACTGATCTAACTTTTAAACAAAGAGATTATAGCAATTCATCATTTCAAAAAAAAAAAAAAATTTCTTTTGATACACGGATTTTAATTACCCCTGAAAATGGTAGGTTTTGGGGAAACTAATTAAATTATGTATAAATTTTCTTTTTTTTAATTACATAGATCTCGAAGAAGGAGTGGGAGTTCTGAAAGAAAATGGCATAGATCACGTTCCCGTGATAGTGGACATCGTGATAGTCGAAGATCAAGATCTCGTTCTACTGACCACAAAAAGGATAGAAGAAGTAGAGATCACAGAAAAAGTTCTCGTATGTATGCTTATTAAGATATTTAAAATTAGCAAATGTGTGTGTAGTGTACACATTAGATGATTCTTTGTGTTTATTGAATAATTTCAATTTATATCTATTTCATAGCAATGTAATTTTTAAGTATTGTCCATTTTTTTCTTTATAAATTGTCAGTATTTTCAGAAAAATCTAGTGAAGATAATAAAATATATCAAGTAAATCTTGAGTAACTTAAAAAAAAAAAATTTGTTGTGTGCTTTGGATACCAATATAATAGGCGTATTAAAAGCTTAAAAATTTAAACCTCCACCAAATTAAAATTTTTAAAGATAAAACTGTTATTTGCAGATTTATTATACATTAAAACAGCAACATTTAAAATATTTATATTTTGCATGGTAAACTATTTTAATTTAAGAACTAAAATAAAGTGATTTGGCTTGCGCACAATAGTGCAAGCGGAGTCAGAAATGACGAGAAAAAAGTTATGACATTTCTTCAAGGACACCTAATTTATCTAGGTTATGGGGGGAAAGAAGATAAAATTAGTGCTTACTTGATTAAAAACTTCATTCGCATCAAAAATTTACAAGTTGGAAATCACAGTAGACATGTTTCAAACGCTCAAAAACAGGCTTCCATTTTCAAGACTTGTGAGATGTCACTATAATTGTTGGAAATATGATCAATAATCGTGTCAAATTAGCCAAATTTAGCTCTTTGCTTATTTCAGGTTAAGTCACGGGATGACGTCATCAAAGATCAATGTTGGAGGTTCATCGGGAGTTGTAACAAACTATTCTCGTGAGACAATGTTTTCCTCATGGGAGAAACCAGTTACTACCCAACTCTTCACCTACTTGTAAGATAATTTATGCAAGATGCTCAGTAGCTGGTGATTGGTTGATGATGTTGAATCTCTATGTTTAAAAGGCCGAGACTTAACCATGCTCTCTCTCCTTTTGTTTTTGATCTAACTAGTATGTTAGATACTCCAGAGGTATAGTCCATGCTACGGCACAAGAATCGATGATGTGTAGCTTATAGGGTTGCAACTTTTTTCTAATTATCTTTTCTTATATTGTCACTTGTCGGAATCATTGAATAAATTTCTATTTCTGGAGCTGCATGTGGAGTGTTTTCCCACTCGCTAAAATCTATTTGGCTGTCTATTTGTCTGAGGATGCTATCAGGGAAAAAGAAGGCTCGTAGCAGTGTCTGTCAGTCATTTCCAATTTGTATAGTTTTGAAGCGAATGAAGTTTTTAATCGAGTAATATTTTGCCACTTCAGTTTCTAAAGATTATTTAATTAAAATTAGTGCTTGTTAATTTTGCCATATTAGGCTAAATTAAACTAAACTACTTTTTTTTAAAAAATAACATTTTCTTTCCATTTCTTGTATTAACAACAGAGGAAGAGAATCAAATTTCATGAGCACTTTCTCTTGGTGCAGATCAATTGTAATTAAAGGCTTTGATTTCTCAAAATGTAACTTCCACCCTGTTTTATCTAAGTTAGTTTTGTCTATCAATAAGTTGAATATTATAAATGTGCATATAAATAAACAGGTAGAAATTTGTAAGTTTTGAAAATTCTATATTTCCTGGTATTTAATTTTTATTTTAAAATTTTACTTTTAAGATTTATTTTAAAAAGATAGACATACTTGAAATCAATAATATTTTCCATAAATTTTTTTTTCTGAAGATTACTTTTTAATGAATTTAATTAATTTTTGCATGCAAATATTTGTTTTTTAGTAATGAAGTAGTCTGACTTATATGTTAATAAAAAATGTTTTAATTTAAAATATCTGATCTGAAAAATAACTTCAAAAGCTAAAGCTTTGAAAATAATAGATATAACAGTTGTTACGGCAATCAAGATTTGTACTTTGACCACAACATCTGTTGCCACTTACATATATGTTTTGAATGAAATAAATTGTAACTGAAACTCTTATTGTGTAAAAATTTTCATGTCTTAGTGATTTGAGCTTTTTAGCAATTAAACATTTTTCATAGAAATACAGTTTTCTCCTAATATACTAAAGCTACCTAATGTTATTTACTAATTTTTAAATTTTTTTACATACATATTATTCAATTCTCATTAATAATGGTTTTATCCTTCCCTTAACAAAGTGTTATTTTAAATGATCAAATCAGCATCATGCATGTAAATATGTTCATCTGAGAAAGATTATATTCCTTATTAGCTTTGGAAAATATCACCAGATTTTGAACGATAAAGTCAACTCGTATAAAAATTTCAGTTTTGATTCTTGGTCAAATTAATTGCAAATTGCAATTTTATTTTTATTTTCCTGCTCATAAAATATTTTCTTTTCATGTAAATCTTTAAAAAAAAGGCATTAATAACTTTAATTGGAATCCACTTTATCTAAAAAAGGACCCAAAACTTTAGAAATTTCTCTATCAAATCATAAAATGAAGAAATTTTTTTAAAAATTTATTATAACTTTTGTCTCCCAGATGCACAAAGTCAATACAGAAAAGGTGGGAAAATGCAGTTTTTTATCGTTAAAACAGACTTCATAAAATGTTTTCCTGTAAAAATCAACCTTTCTCATCATTTTTATTGAAAAATGGACTCGAGTGACTTCATTAATGAATGATTTTAAAACTACAATTCTAGAAAAGATGTGAATTTTTTTCTTGCAAAAACAGCACATTAATTTGCACAGTCACAAAAATAAGGCCCTGGTAGAAAGAACTGGGTCATATGCTTATTTTAGATTTGAAAATTATAGATTTTCACCAAATCCTGAGAAAGGGACTTAATTTTTACGAATTTACTAGTTAACACTACTCTAGTTTGTAACTAGATAGATTTTACTTCACTGTCCTTTTACAAAGAGTCTAACAATTCTGAATTATGAGTTTTGCCATGGGTAAGCAAAAGATTCATTTTTTAATATGAATAAGAAAAACTTCACATATTTCTTTCATTTAAAGTTAGAATATTTTTTCATTTATGTATCTGTTATGTATCAGTTATTTTTCCTAAATTATTTCAGTGATGCATAAATGAATAAGATTGGGGATTTTTTCCCCTACATCTTTCTGTCAGACTAGGAACTTCTGAAAAATTTTACATAAATAAGAAAAAGGCACAGGGGAAAAAAAAAACTGCATAAATATTACTTCATTGTTCAATATTACATCACTGTGATAGTTCTTATACCTGAAATTTGTTTTGTGCTAGTTTAAATTTATTAATTTCAGCAGTAGTTTTGTAAATATATTCATATTTTGTAATGCATTAAATAAAATTAGCATTTTTGCACTTTATTATTTTAGTTCTGATTCAATTAACATAACATTTTACAAGCGAAATAGAATGAACTTTTTAACCTTCAAGGATATGACATTTAGCTTGTTAACTCCTGTTGTACCAGCTTTCAGCAATAGGTTAAATTCTTGCAAATTATGTAGTAATAATTTTTTTTTCATTTAAAACCTAAAATAAAATATTTATAATAATATTTTTTTTATTAATTTAGATGAAAATGGTGAGCCACCAGAGAAAAGTTCTAGATCAGAAGAGGGTAGTAAAGGGCGCCATTCCTCAGGTGATTGACCTCTGATCTAATGTTGGTTTTGACAGGTAAGTGAACATAACCTATTCTATGATGCTCCTTAAGTGAAGCTGATTTCCGGCATCTTTCTATTATGCATAGGTGTTTGAGAAGACTGGATTCAAAGCAAGATTTTGAAATGCCGACTTCTAGTTCAAATAGCAGGTATTTGCGACTTTTAAACGCGAAGAAGGCAAAATTAAACTAAAAAAACAATTTAATACTTTAATTGGCTATTTCAATATTTTCATAAGTATTTAAAATTTAGCTTTTAGCACTTATTGCTAATATTTAATTTTTTTTTATTATTGCCAGTATTTAATAGTCAATAAAAGCTTAAACTAATATTATGATCAAAGTAGCTGTAAAATCAGTTCAATTTCATTACATCCTATCGTGTTTCAAACAGCTTAAATATGTAAAGTTAAAACAATATGAAAATACAGAAACTAAAACTGTTAGATATCTTTAATGTTAGTATTTCTTAAAAAAAGAGCTGCTGTAACTGTAACAATTTAACTTTCTTTATCAAAGCTTTTCAAAAGTAATTTATATTTTTATTTAATGCTCCTCATAAAGTATATCTTAATAAAAAAAAATTGTTTTGTTTTAACTTTTTTCTCTTAATTATGAAATGTTAGGAAGAACTGATTTTTTAAAAAAGTTGCATGTTTAGGCTGATATTTTGGTAGATAATTGTGATTAAAAAATTTGTTTGTCTCTTAAAGGTTTTGTCCTTAAAATGCTTTTAGTATGTAAATTAGAATAAGAAATTACTGAGTATATTAAGAGTATTATAAAATTGAAAATTGTGCAGTTAATTAAATCTTCCTTGACTGTTAAAAAAATGTTATATACCAGTAAATTGAATAGGCAGTCAGCAATTTTCTTTTAGTTGCTCATCATTAGCTTTTATAATTAGTAAAAGTGTCAATATTTTTTTCCTTTTTGCCTGATTAGTCATTAAGATTCAATTAGTCATATTACAAGTAACCCTCTGCTTACAATTCTCTTCGAAAATTGATTAAAAATTAATTAAAAAAAAAAAAAAAAAAAAAAACGCTAAATTTATCTTTAAAATTAATTTAACTTTTATATAATTTTTATTTAACCTAGGTACTTTTAATTTATTTTATAAATAAGTTAGATCAATTTCTTAGACTTTAAAATCTTAATCAGGAATGACTTTCCTTATTCAAAAGCTATGCAAGAAGAGAAAGTATTTCCTATTTGTTTACAAATTTAAATAAACTTTAAGAAAATTATGTATTTTCTAATTATATTATCAGTATGAATGAAGCTCTTTGATTATAAGTTTTTAGTTTAAACTTTTATAATGGTGTCCTGGGGAGAATAAATAAGCCTTGTCTAAAATCGTAGTAAATTCGGTGGCTTGAAATAACGTGAATTTACTTTCTCCAAACATTAAATGGAATAAAGTGTCAAATCCGTTTTTATTCCTCTACCTATCCTTGGACACCTTTTAAAATTATTCATTTATATTAAATAAAAAATAGGCTCATTACAAATCGTTTTTGCAAAATACCCCTAACACTTGTAGTTCGTCAGTTTAACAGGTATATATCTGTGTTATGCTGTGGACAGCCAACGGACCATCTCGTGGTTTACTCTCTCTTCTACCCGTTTCTATACCTGGAGCCTTTTATGACAGGTGACATCTTTTATTTTAAAACTAGTGACGTTTGGAGAAATATTTATTCTCAGCATCTTCTCAAAAATATCATTACATTGTACATTGTTCTTTATTTTTGTTTTGATCTTATTAATTGATTGTATATAATTTACATATTAACTGAAAATCTGAAGTTGATGCTACCAGCAACTGTCTTGGACCATGTTTTTCTTATTTGACATGTCATGTAAAATAAGGTATTTTCATCATTATTCTTTGTATATTTTATATCTAGTTTTGAGTTCGTATAATCCTGTCCGAAGGTTTTTTTTTTCAATTCTTGAAATTGTTTCAATATAACATGTAAAAATGTTTTTTATTTATTTATAGGGTATGTAGGTATTTTAAAATTCACTATAATAAAATATATTTTTGTATATAAAATCATCACCCTTTTGAACCAAATTGTGTAATTACAAGGCTTTGCAACATCCTTTCCTTATTTAACATTTATTTTTAATAATATATAAAAAATAATGAGGAAAATAATTTTACCACACTTAATTATTCATTAGATTGGAGAGTAATAATTTTTACCTAATGAGGTTTTGAAACTTATCAAATTTAACTAAAAAATTTAAGATATTAAAAATTTATAAAGGACAGTCAATGTAAAGTTTTTAAAGGTTATGAATTTTTTTTTAAAAATTAAGTTCGATTTTTAGTTGATATCATCTTTAAAAAAATTAACAATTAGACATATTTTCTATTCCTTACATGAAATTTGATTTGAGCATTGCAGTTGCATACAAGTAATGTTAATTAAGTATAGAGTATACGTACTATAGTAGTATCATGAATAAATTATAGAGTTGAAATAAAATTTAAAAATTTTTTTTTCTCATTGCAAAGTGACTTCTTTCTTTAAATATAAATAATAACAATAATAGGATTGTTAAATATAAATAATAGCTTTGATTATTAAAGGTATTAAAATTGAGGTATAAAAAGTTTGATGTTATTCTAGAAATGACAAATAATCGAATATTTTTATTTATTTTATTTTTGATTAGGAGCAAGATTTATGCAAGAAAACATTATACAATTTATGCCTTTTAATTCAGCAAGAAAAGTATCAGTGCGAAATTTTTGCCTAAACTATATTTTCTGTTTCAGATAATTAATAAGGATATAGCGAATATTCGGCTTCAAAGTATTTTTGCCAAAGCTTTTTTTTTTTAATTTGGAAAGATTTTTAAAGAATCATCTAAAACTATATTTTCTACTATAGAAATAGTTTTTACACATATTTGTTAAGTTCTAAAACTTGCTCACTGCTTGCAAATTTATGCTCTGCAAGATCAAAGTTTTCTTAATTTTTTTTTTTTTTGTACTTCTGATTATATTTAGGCAAGTTAACTTAGGTGTTTTTTAAACGATTTTTTTTTAAGAATTTTTGTTTCTTTTTTGCTGTTTGGAGCATTTCTGACCAGAATTTATTCTTTTATTTTCACTTTTTCCTGTAATGTGCAACTTAGCAAGTAACATAGAAAACAGTGGTTTTCAACGTTAAATTATATTGTGAGAACTAAGAATAATTTTTTCTGTTACTCTTTTGCTTCTTTGAAAAAACTTTTTTAATCAGCATTTTTATTATGGCACAGCATTTTTTAAAGAGCATTTCTAATGAATGCTATTCTTTTATCATTTTCTTTTTCGAAAAATACAGCAAGGTGAAAAAGTTAAATTGAGATTTTTAGCATTTGATTTTTTGTAGATTAAGAATGTTAAGGATTGAGATCAATTTTAATTTTTTCTGTTTCGCTTTTGGTTATAATCTTTTACTTTTATGGGAGTTTTTATGATAGTGCGCATTTTATGAGTGTTTCTTTTAAAATATATTTCTAATAACGTTTATAGCTGTTAGTCAGTTTTTTATGTATAAAATATTTCTTATGAATAACTGTTATAAGTTTCTTCTCCTTACCCCTTAACAATAATATAGCAAAGTTTTGATTCATTTTCAATAATGACTAAACTTAGTTATATATATATATTTTAAAATTTCTTCACCTCAAAGCTTTTCTTTTTTTCTCCCTCTTTGAAACTGTGTGGAACTTATAAATTAAATCAATATTTTTCCATTTTCTTTTAATTTTTAATTAATTATTATAGTTCACAAAAAATCTTTAAAATCCTATTTAAGACTAAAATAATTTTTCTTCTAAACGTGTTGTTTTTTACTTTTTGAAACTTAAATATTTCCAAAAGCACTTTATATTCTCTGTTTAAAGCAAATATATTGCTAAAGAACTCTCTTTGTGAGGTATTTTAGAATGATTTTACTTTTAAACATTTCATAAAACATTTATTTCTAGAATAGCATCAACTGTTAATCAGTTTTCAAAATAACTAAAATACATTTTTAGATACAAAAGAAAAAATATCTTACAGAGGTAGTTTAATTTTATAAATAAACAAACTGTCCATTTTTAGTTACTTTACTTAATATTCTCTGAAATAGAAATATATGTCCGATACAAATACATCAATATACACGTGAACATCAAGTATCAAACTCCGTAATATACTTGAACACTATGATGGCACTTGAATAAAAATCATAAAAACGATGAATCTCTGCAAATCCCAACCACAAGTGAATATTTAAAAAATAATATAATTTAATATTGAAAATTGTCCATATTTATACATTTTGATTTAATAAAGTTAAAAGGGATGTAAAAGTAGGAATAAGATGTTTACCATTTTTTAATTAAGCCGATACTTTACTTAAGGTTTAAAACTCATTTTTCTTAGTTAGTGAAGTAACATATCTTAATGTAGGACTTTCTGCCAGATAATTGTTGTGCCACCTTGTCATCAAGTTACTGAAGCACCAATGAAGATATCCTGTTGGGACCTTAACTAGAGGTGGGCTCTAATGACACATTTGTGTAACTCCACCTGTTCCCATTAGATCAGGGTTGCTTCTGGTTTGCCATTATTGAACTTGAAATGCTTAAAAATGTTCTTCTTTTTTCCTTCTTTTATTCTCCCTTTTCAACACACATTTAAGGAGTATTTTTTTAAAAATTCATTTATAGTTTGTAGGGATAAAAAATTTAAAATATTTCTCAAGGTTGAAATATTGTCTATATCAAATGTCCATTTTCCATAAGATTACTACATATTGTTATTTGTGTTTTTCTTTTTGCTTATATCCATACTAATAAACTATCTTTAAAATGGGGTACATCAAAATAGAAAGAAAAACCAGGCCTACAATAGCTCATTTTTTTAAAAAAATGTTTTGCAGAGCTTAGAACAAAGACTATGATGAGCAACCTAAATTTATCAAGAAATAAAAATAAGTATGTTTTTAGCTAAAAAAAATTGTTATCTATTTGCTAGTAAAGGTTAAATAAGCATACATTGACATGAAATCTCATTCAATAATTCAGATATGCTAGAACTGATAACCCCCTAAAAACTATTTTTTATTTTTATTTTAGAAAATATTGTGTTCAGTTTTTAAAATGCCATAATTGTGTTTTTTCAGCATTTGTCTTAACCCTTTAAATAGGTACAATCTTGCTTTCTCACCTGAAAAAAAAAAGTTTTTTCATGTGAGTCCTTGAAAATGCTACACTAAGCAGAAAGTTTTTAATCATACATTACGTGTTGTGCTTATGTAGTATCATAACCCAGAAAGGAAGAAAGTCGTAATTTTTCTGATAAAACTTTAATGGGAAAAATTAATCTAATTACTTCAAACTAGTCAAGTAAGGATTCTTTGTATAGTAACAAAGTAATTATTTAAAAGCATTTAGAAATTAAAGATTATTAATGTTAAGTTTTTCCCCTTTTTCATAATATAGGATACTAAAATGAAAATGAATGTTTCTGTTTTGGCAAACCAGAAGTTCTAATAAAACCAGTCTTATTTAATTAGGGAGGGTAGAAAATTTATTATTATTTTTTGAAATTTGATTATTGTTTTTATTCTAATTTATTTTCTTATTTTACAGCCTCTAGAGATGATCTTCCCAAGCAGAAATGGACCATTCCTACAGGTGAAAAATTTGTCATCTACTGTTGTAAAAGTGTAAGCAGTAGTTGTAGTCAGTCCATAGCTGTAACTGTATATTATGTTTTCATGTAAAATCTATCATTACACTTTTGTTTTATTTTCTGAATAAATTTCTGGACTCTTATTTCAGGTAGGAGTGGGTTATTGTTTATTACATATTATACAGTAATTAATGATTCTATCTTGCTCTGCCAAACAATGGAACCTGAAAAACAAATTACTTTTAATCTCAACATATAAGAACATACTTACAAATTATTTTATTATATCGCATTGTGGGTAAACGGTAGACTTTAAGAATATGATATTCAACATGAAGTACAATTGTAAACTTATTGCAAACCCAATTTTCGATTTTTAAATTCGAAAAATGAAATTTCCTCATTGGCTTAGTGGAAACGATTGTTTCAAAGTAAACTATAAACCAATCAGTTTCGTCAAATATTTTTTAAATAGCTCTTATAGCTTCAATAAAAAAAAAATTTAGTTTATTGCACATTCGGTATTACTGAGTTATTTTTTATTAAGCCAGGTTATCTCAATGATCAACGTTATCATGATAGCACAAGCGAATTATGTCACTAGATTTATATTTTTAAGGTTATCTGAAACCATGACGTTAACTTTATTTAAAGTTATTCTTTAAAAACATGCTGTTATAAAACTAAATTTTAAAAAAAAAGTTTCAAACAGAAAAGCAAAACTAAGGGAAAATGGTGCCAATGATATTAATTTTGCTAACAGTAACAAATTGAAGTAAAAAAATAACCTTTGTACAAAAATTTAAAGTTAACGGAGAAATAATATTTATTTGTTTAAAATAGCATAAAAAGTCAACTAACTATAATTGATGCTTAATTTTGGTGATAGGTATTACTGACATCATTGCAATTGGTGCAGTTATAATAGGTACCAAATATACACTTATATAGGTACAAAATATTTTGTGAGTAAATTTGATGCCGATTACAGCTGCACCTAATAATAGAAATTTTTATGATAGATTTTTTATAGCCCCCTGAAGATGTAAGTACAGGAGAAAATTGCTTGATTGTGGAAAATTTTTAATATCACGAGTTGCCTTGAGCAACAACACTATGCCAGATGATACTGCCAGTCTATATTATAAGATAAACTACTAAAAATGTGTTTTGCTTAATATCATAAACAAATATAATAAAATAAAGAATTTGAGTGTGCGTCCGTATACTGGATTTGGTAAACCGAAAGCTCTAAAAAGACAAGATTCTAATTGAGTAAAAAAATTAAGAAGTCTTATTTTTTTAATCAAAGTAATATTTTAAATTCAAAAATGGAATTTTCTCATTGGCTTAGCGAGAACCAGTGTTTTAAAATAAGCTATGGACTATTTTCAACTAAAACGATTTTATATTTTTTAAATATTTTAAAGATAACATCAGTAATATTTGCTAGCTTATATCTTTCATAAAAAATTATTGTTCATAGCTCGTTTTCATGTACTTAACTATATTTTATTTGTTTTACCAGGTTATCTGTTAGATCAATGTGATCGTTGTAGCATAAGCAAACTGCATCACCAATTTATTATTTTTAAGGTTATCTAAAACCTTGTGTTTATAGTTATGCTTTTAATATTTGTTTTTATGTAATTAAGTAATTTAAAATCAACAGTAATTGAAATAAATAAAAAAAATTAACTGAAAAACAAAATTAATGGAGAAATGCTTTTAGTTATAATAAAAATGCTTTATGCTAATTCTTTTAAGAATCTATATTATATAAAACGCTAATACGTACGTATGTATCAATAAAACCCATGATATTTCTTTTCTCGCGCTGGCAACAGTTTTCATTTTTAATTGATAGGCTTCGGCGCGCAAGAGCACGTAGTGAGCATCATATGTCTAATCGGGTGAATTCTCACCGAATTATCAAAAAAATTCTCACAAAATTATCTTCATCGAAGCCGATGCTTTACATCCGGCGTTCAGTACTATTTCATATTGTTTTACAACACATGGTTTTAGCCCTCTGGTGGGAAAGACTTTAAAACAAAACTTACAACAGTTACTTTTCTCAACAACTGAAATTTAGAATAGTGTGATTAAGAAAAATATGTGAACTGTTTGCAATTTCAAATTAATATTGAAATGCACAGGTTTAGAATTTTCTACAGTTAAAGTTTTCGGAACTTCAGTGTTCAAAAAAGTATACAAAAGCTAGACGTTAGGAACATATCCAATGCACGAGGCAATCCGAAATGAACTGCGAAAGTAGTTCCGGGGGTTGGCGAGCGCCAGCGAGCAGGGGGCGAAGCCTCCTAGTAAGTAAAAAAAACGCCAATATTATTGCTGACACCAATATTTAATTTTGGTTAAATACTAATTTAAGTAAAATAATAGGCTATGTACTAAAAGGCAAAATTAATGGATTAATGTTATTCAGTTCGTTTAAGAGGCGTATTAAATCTACAACCTATTATTGATACAAATGATGTGTAATTAATTATGGTTATAAGTACTGATTGAAATAAAAAATTAGTTATCCTTATGAACTAATAAGAAAAATAAATGGAGAAAATGTACTTATACTTTATGGGGTACCATAAAAAGTTGCCATTATATTATTAGCACAAAATATAACCTTATATAGGTTCAAACTATTTAAAAGTTAATTTGATGCTGATTACAGCTGCTTCAATACTGTACATTCTTATGATATATTTATTATCTAGAAGATGAGTACAGGAGAAAGTAGCTTGACTGTGGTAAATTTTACATATAATGAAATGCCTTGAGCAACAGCATAATGCCTCATGATATTGACAGGGTTCCCACGGTACTGGAAAAACCTTGAAAGTCCTTGAATTTGGTTGAAAAAAATCAGGGCCCTTAAAAGTCCTTGAATTCTGCCATAGGGTACTTGAAAAGTACTTGATTTTTTAGGAATTAAAATACTACTAATTTTTCTTACAGAAGAGTAGTAAAAAAATAAATAAATTCAAAGGAAAATTATAGAATTTCTGATAGATGTAACTTTTAATGCTTGAAGTGAAAAGGGGTTAAAGAAGATGTAAAACTTTTCTCTCCTAGATTTTTCGGACAGATTATTGTTCATCTCTCTAATGTTTTGAAAGCTGAAATTTCTAGCAAATTTTAGGTTTTGTAGTCATAGTTTTCAAATGATATATAGTTTTTAATTGATTTAGAAATATGTTCAATGTGTTAACTTCATTATTACGCCAGGTTAATATTGTTATCCTATTTGTTCTTTTAATTTATGTACGAAGGATAATTAATTTTTATCATCTATAATAAAATTTTTACATTTAGTTTTTACTGCTAATAAATAAAATTTAGTTCTACAGGTTTCATTGATTATGAATAAACATTGTGATTCACATTAAACTAATTCTTGATTTACGGATCGGAATTCATATAAAATGTTCTACAAATTGCGGTTTAATTGAAAGTGATTAATGGAACGCATATCTAATAACTTTAAAGTGATTTGCAAATTAGTCATCGGAATTCATATTAAGGTATTTTATAAATTACGCATGATTCTTATTAAGTAATTTATCAATCATACATCATGATTTCAATTAGTTATTTCTGAATCATATAACATGATACATGTTAAAGTAATTTTAGAATCATGCCTCACAATTCTCATTCTAGTAGTTTACAAATCACGCATTGCGATTCACAAACGAGAGATTTAAGAATTACCACCCACAATTCTCGTCAAAATGATTTAAGAATCACACATAGCTGTTCTATATTAAGCCCCTTTCGAATCACAAATTGCAGTTTGCATCATAATGATCTCTATTCACATGAAAACTATTAGCTAATCACACAACAGAATTCACATTAAGGTGATTTATGTATATCACATTGTGATTTATGTCTTGTAAGTTCGTGCATTTTGTATAATTTGCAATTCATATTATTCTGATTTTAGAAACACTGCATTTCAATTTACAAATCACACATTGTGATCTGTGATTTACGCAATCTTTGAGACTTACTTCACCTTTTTTATAATTTTGATTTACATATAGTATATCTAGATTCGTATAAATGCGGTTTAAAAATTACGCTTAATGATAATTATGCGTATTCACAAAATTTTAAAAACCACGCTTGACATTTTATGGATATATTTTAAAGGAAATAAAGCTCAGTAAGTCCTAGTTAGCTATCTGTGAAATATAGTTCTACAATAGATTTTATTATGTTCAAAATACAGTACTGATATTCTGAAGTAACAAAATGGAAAATTTGATATTAAAATTGAAACAAATATGTTAAATAGATATATTTTGATAATATATCTAATTATATACATTTCCTGTAACCTAAAATTTGATCTAACATATTAAAAAAAAGTATTAATAACCGTGCAATTACACAAACTTTATCAATTATTTACTATGCTTGTTTAATGTAATTAGCATTATACATTCATTCATTCTCATTAATTCTAATTCACTTCATGAAATTTTTCATTAAAAGTTTCACTGATGCTAGTTTTTAAATGTTGGCTAGTATCCTATGCCGATTGGAGTTTTTTTTTTTTTTTTTTTTTGTCGATTGGAATTTTTTTAAATGATTTGTAACAGCAATGCAACTATCAATCATTCATGGGGTCATCTTGTTTCACAAGTGATGGTTATACCCTCTTTTACTATCCTAGTGATCCATTTTCCTACTAGAGATGAATGGTTTAATTCTTGTCGGTGGCTTGAAGGCAAATGTCTAATATGGTACACTGATGGTTCAAAGATTGGTGCCAAATCAGGAGCAGGGATTTATTGCTCCAATGACGGTACCAAACTTCATTTTCCCTTGGGAAACTATGCCACTGTTTTTCAGGCTGAGGTCCCTGCCATTATCTTGTGCTGCACGATATGCTTAGACAAAGGATTTAAAAATATGACTATCCGCATCTGTTTTGACAGTCAGGCTGCTCTCTTATCACTGTCAGGGTGTAAATTCTCCTCTTTGTTAGTGAGGGAATGCTTCTTGGTCCTCTGTGACCTATCCACTAATAACAGGGTATCCCTGCATTGGATACCTGGACATATGGGTATTGGTGGAAATGAGCTAGCTGATGAAGCGACACGACCTGGCTCTAATGCAATTTTCTTGGGTCCTGAACCTGCACTGGGAATTTCTCCCACTTTATTTAGGCATCCATATTCAAAGTCTATGGCAAAATTGCCCATGAGCAATGGCGTGCTGCTGGTCAGAGACAAGCTAAGGAGCTAAAGCGTGTCTGTCCTAGTGTACGTCATAAAGAGCTTTTAAAGCTTAATAGAAACAGTTTAAGGAAGATCATTGGTCTTCTTACTAGACACTGCATCCTCAGGAGACACCTATACATAATGAGAATAGAATCCAATTCTCTCTGTCTGGGTTGTCATCTTGAAGAAGAGACATCACAACACAATAAAAAAATTTTTTTCTTGTCAACTAAGCATTGTGATTTAAAAATATACAATTTCTGCTTCTATGTAATTGTAAAATCTGGTTGACATGTACTTTAGCATATAATAATAATGCCGAATAGGTCCTTGAGAAATTTGATTTTAGGTCCTTGAAAGTCCTTGAATTTTTTTAAAAAAATTGAGTGGGAACCCTGATTGAATACAGTTAGTCTTTATTTTGATAACATGAATCACCGAAAATGCATTTTGCTTTATATAAAGTAACCGAGAAGGGTAACAGATAATGAATAAATAAGAAACATTGGAATCATTGTAACATTATTATTTGTTTGAATGTTTTGTGTACAATTTTATGTTGGTGATCAGTACTGATTAATTGACACTTTTTTTCATCCTGTATGAGGAACAGGTATTCAGCTTATACGGGTAAGAATTTACAATACATGATTGCCAAAAACTATTCTTGAAATTATAGGCCTAAAATTAAACAAGTAAAGCTAACTGATATTTAGATTACTGAGAAACACCTAATTTAAATTTGACGTTTAAGGGTTGATGCCTCAAATTTTTTTAAATAGAAATTGTCTTTATTCAGAAAACTAAACAGATATTTTAAGAGAAAAACTGCTTTACAAAAATATTTAGTTTTCATATTTACCTTTCCAAAATCACTTTTTATAACAGTGTCAGTTGATCCTTCATTTAAATATGTAAACAAAACACCTGCTGCCACTCTAGCTTTAATCTGAGCTTCGTCTACAGAGTGAGCCCATTCAACTGTTCCCCACTGTTTAGTCTATAATTCAAGTAATATATGTACTATTATTTAAGCTATGAAAAAGTTAATTGAAATAATGTAAAGAAACGTACCTGAAACAATGTTTCAAGCCTAGATAAGGCTACTGCTTTTTCAACATCTATGTTGTAGTTAATCACAGCCATTGTCAAGATAAGTGACTTTAAATTTTCTACTGTAAAAGTTATGCCTGTAAACACATAAAATGTAATGTTATTAAAAATCATATAATTTTTTTAAAAAGACAATTATTAAAAATCTAAATCCTAAATATAATATATTTTAACAATATTATTTTTCAATAAAACAACATGCCATTATTAATTTTTTTTGAATCAAGAAAATTTATTTTTGATTTAAAAAAAAATCAAATATATATAAATATATACATAAAATCGAGCGAATTTAAAACATTTGTGTCTAGCATGTATGTGCACGGAATGCATTAAACATAACAATGTTTGCTTATCTAATGTTTTTCTCTAAATTCTAAAAATGTACCAATGATTCTTACACAAGATATCATTCTGCTAGCAAAAACAAAAAACAAGATTATTTCATACTGTAAAGATTTTCACTATGATATGTATATCACATAAAATATTGAATATAGAGAAAAAAAATTATCTAAATACATAAAATTACAAATGTGATAGTAATCAGAACTGTAATAAATAGTAGACATAAACTTATGGAATTAACTATGCTTTATTTCTTTGGCATTTTAATTTTTACAAGATGAATGCTTGCTGAAATACGGGCAATTTCACTAAGGTTAAATTAGTATAAATACATTTTAGAATGTATTATAATTACTAGCTTCTTGAAAATCTACACATTTAAAAGTTACATTTATTATAATTATAGTATTATAATACTGTATTCACTTAAAAAAGTTGAAAAACAGTTTAAATGATTGTCAAGCTTTGAAAGTACTGGTAAATTGAAATATTTATGACTAAGCATTGTTGAAGTAGCTTTGATGTCACTGTGAACCAAAAGTCATGTGATCACGAATAACTACAAAACAGTAAGGCAAAAGTTGGGATTATACTTACTTATAATCTTTTCAGAAAATTTGAAATTATTTAAAAGAACTGAGAAGATTCGGAAAACAATGTAATATAAAAACATTTAGATTAGTATTAGTTTTTATTTAAAAAAGTGAAACCTTTCAAAAAGCTTTACTGCTGTCCCATCTACCACATAAAAATATTAAGTTGAGAAAGAGCAAACACATCAAATAAAAAGCTATTTTTGTTTCATTTATCCCAATATATGGGGGAAAGGGAATTTTTCTCATAAAATATTTCAGAACAATATAGTAGTGTCTGACAAGAGTAAAGGAAAAAAAAAAAAAAAAAACATGTAGATGNAAAAAAAAAAGACACATGTAGACATTTTATTTACCTACTAAACACCATGGGTTATAAGATAACATGTGTTTCTTCATAACTGCCAAAGCCTGGTCTGAAACTGGAACTCCACTAACATCATTACAAATGTCTACTTTAACATTATATCTAAAATTTAAAAAAAAAAAAAGTAAGAGAAATCAACATCAATAGCATACATATTTTAAACTGCTGATTTTTTTTTTTAATTGAAAATATTAATTACCTATTTGTGAACCATGCTAAAACTGGGTCCCACTCATTTTTTTGTAAAACAGCAAAATCTAAAGGCTCACTAGATCTAAAACTAAATGAAAATTTAATTTTGTTGTTAGAAAAGTTTATTAGAAACCGATTATTACATAATTATTCTGAGTAATAATTTTTTAAAAAATTTATAACAGTGCCTCCAAAAAATTATTATTCACATTCTTTAAGAGGAATATATTTTTGAAGTATAGCCTTATTGAATAAAAATATATAATTGTGTAAACTGAAATTCTAACAATTATGTTATTCATTTTCTTGGAACCTTAATCTCTCTAAACATATATAGTATAAAGGTGGTCAAAAAGTTATACTTTTAAATAATGTCTATGTATAAAATTTAATTTCAGTCGTAGTAGTAATACTTTATTTATGTCACTAAAGCTGCACAATGATTTATTTATTGGCTATCATCTTGAAAACATCCCTGAGGATGATCCAAAGACATGACAACAAAATTTTGATTCTCTGTAGAGAGAATAGCTCCACCATCTTAGTAGCCTGATGCACTGTGTGCGAAGTTAAGCACTTTAAGGTAAAACAATTAAAGGAGGACCAATTGTACACAGGGGTCTCATCGCAGGCTGATCAAAATGGTCACCTACCTGCTCACTGACTCTGCCAGAGATGCTGGACTTCGGTGATTTTACTCAGAGAAAATTTAATTTCAACCACAAAATGTTATACATAGAAAAATGACATTCACATTATAGCTTAAACTTTTTAAAAACAAAATTACTATTAATACCTTTATAGTTGAATTTAGTTCCCCAATAAACACAATTTTAATAGAGAAAAATTTACATTTTAAATGTTTAGTTAAATTAAAATTCATTTATCCTTGCATAATTAATTAAAAAAAATTTTTTTTACGGAAAATATTCATTATTTTTAAACATTGTTGATTTCTTTGCTATTTTTGATAATGTTTCTACAAGAATATCATGAAACACTGGAGCTTGATTTTCAGCTGGCAGGCATCTTAATATGTTGTGCATGATACAGTTGTTTTCTCTTAAAATAAAAAAAATCTGGATATTGCTTATAAGCTTTTTGTTATAGAGTAATGTTAATATTTGTTATCAATACTGATATGACATTTAAATTGTAATTACAAAATTAACTTATGACCAGCAACCAATCAAAAATGACTTTGGTATTATTACAAAATTATGTAATTCCAGTACAAAACATCAGTACAATTTCAGAAGCAGATTAAACTAAAGATGAGGTAACTGAAACCAGTCTTAATTAGGAAGTTAAATATTATGTCAATTACATGAATAGTATTTTAATTACAATAATTAGTATGAAAAATAAAATTTAATTTTTTCAGCAATAATGACATACTGTCTAAAAGAAATTTTTTATTATGAAAAGCATAACCTGTATTTCTAAAGAGTAGGGATAAAATCCTCATCATAATCTCACCATGTAGTATCTGAAGAAAGAAACTGTATTATATCTTCTGCAATATTTTCAGAAGATAGTTTGCATGGATTATCAATGGCAGTGTTACATAATGCTGTCTGAAAAGATGTATAAAATATTTCAAAAGTAATAATTGAATAGTAAACATTAAAATTTTTTTAAAGAAGTAATTTAATATAACTAAGAAACAGAGTTAAGTTGAATCAATTACAAGAGTTTTTTATTGCAAGTAATCAACGACGTGTAAACAGGATACCTTCTGATTCACCAAAGAAGACAGACGTCCCCTGTTTTTCTATATTAATGAGTTGTGATTAAAACCAGCAGCATCTGAATAGAATTGATGTGACAATTTCTACCTCATGTCCTCTTTGTGGGCATGGTTTTACAAGTAGACAGATAATTATTAGAATAAAATTAAAAGGTGTTAACACTGAAGATACTCCTTTAATTGATACAGTGAAACCTCCAGGAAAGACAACTTGTGTCTAGCGGCCATTTTTTTTACAACCACTTTTGGGAAGCACAGAATTTTTTCCACAGACTTTTTGTTTAAAAAAATCTTTAGGAGAGCCCATCAAAACCTTTCCAGCATCCAGGTAAACAAAAAATATTAACAAAACTAATATGCAGATTCAAAATATACGTGGGTGGCTCTTAATTTAGATAGCTCTTTTTGACAATATGTGAAAAAAATCAACAACCTCATGTTGCAGTCAAAGTGCACTAAAGACAATATTATCAATGATTTATTTTTACAGATGAAAGTTAAATTAGAAAAAAAAAAGTTATTTTAGAAAAAACAACACATCTCAGAGAAACAAGCATCTCATTTTATAAAGCTAATTAAATTTTTATGGTAAAAAATTAAATGTAAATTTAAAAAAAAAAAAAAAAAATAAATGTTTATTTATTGAAAATATTTCTGTCTTCCATAATTAGTACATTTGTTTTTACACATAATTATATCAGTAAAGGTCATTTTTATAGGCGTTAAACTTTATTCGTCAATCCGGTTTTCATAACCTTAGCACAAATGTCATTTCCGCACCAAGAAAATCACACAGACTAAAATTTAAATTGCTTGTGAAAAAACATACATCTTTTATAACATTCTGAAGTCGATGAAGATAACCACACTAAGAACGACCAACCTCCATTAACGACCATTTTACTGTGGAACAGAGAGTGGCAACGCCCGAGAGCTCTCACTGTTTTTCCTCTTAATGTTAGGCAGCCAGGCCAACTGGCTTTGGTTGGGAGTAGGATAATAATAAATAAAAAGTACTTTTTATCATGGTTTCAGGTACTTAAAAGAGGTGATTATAATACTAATTATGGTTATAGTGGTAATTTCTGTTTGTAGTTGAAATCATAGTGCAATATTAATATCTCGGTTGAAAATCATTTTAACATAATTATATTTTTTCTGTTGTATTGAAATAAATAAAATTACATTAAATATATATCACATTTACATGTATCACGATTAAATGTAATTAAGTCTGTCGTAATAATTATTCTTGTAATCCATTTTGCCAACTTTATATACTACAAATGTTTAACATCACATTTAATTCTAACTTCAAATATTATGTAATCACTTAAAGATGGTACTGAGTGATTTGCTTATTTCTGCTGAAAAGGGAAAGAATAAGATTTCATTTATTGTGAAATGTCTCACGTAAATTGAAAAAATAATAAAATTTGGAAAAATGAAATTACGTTGAAATTTATTTTTCCCAAGCATAGAGGACTAAAGTGCAATTAAATTATTTTTGCTAAAATGAAGGGTCTAAAGTAATGTTAACATTACATTTAAACAGTCACCAGGATGTGTAATTCCAGTCCTAGTCCACTCTGTTGAAAAAAATATTGTTAAACAACTAGATTTATTTGATTAACGTGATTGCACAGATTTAAATTTAAGATACAATATAAGGGTAAAGAAAAGATAAAGACTGACTTAAGCTACCAAGCAAAAACTAAGATATTTAATGGAGAAAAAAAAAAAGATTAACATTATAAAAAATTTATTAGTAAAAGTTAATTCAGGCTAAAATAATGGTCTACGTTATAAGAGTTACTAAGTTTATTAATTGTAAAAATCCAGATTACATAATTTTGACTATTTAGTGAAAAGGTTTATGCACATGGCAAGTACAGAATTATAAGAATAAATATAATTTAAACATGAGATAATTGTAAAGATACTTAATATCACATTTAAGGAACAAAAAATATTTATATTAAAAAAATATATCTATTCTCCAGGGGAAATTGTCCTACCACCCCACCTCACAGCGAATGCTCGCTCGTCCTCTACTACATTCTAGCAGCAAGCCCATAAGCCGAATGACATGAAGATGAAAAACTTCTGTAATTTCAAATTTTGTGACTGTGCTAATGGTCTCCACTTTATTAGCCCTGGACAGCTGGGTCAAGGGGACCAGCTATTCCTGCAATGCTTAGAACAAAACCTTCCTGCTGACTGATCTCAGCTAGAAAGGTGAAGAGTTGTTAAAAATTAAAGTGCTCAAAATTAGGGTTTCGTTAAAGTGCCTAGCAATGAAAATTAATAAAATAAACTCATGAATATAACAATAATTAAATCACTGGTTATATTCCAACCTAATTATTATCAACAATTGACTGTATTACTTAATACATAACAATTTACACATTTATGTGCAATGAATTTAGCAAAAATTGAAGAAAAATTTTAGATTTAATTTCATGGTCAAAATGTTACAGATATCAACTGAAATGCATGTAAAAAGTACTCGTGACATTTTATAACAGGATTGTTTATTACATTCATTTATGTTGCAATAGATAAATACTTATAAGAAGAATAAGTTTTATAGAAACTATCTTACAATATGCATATTATGACGTTCTATAACATCTCGTTGAGTATCCCATTCTGTTGCCACAGCTACTGCTAATCCTTCATTTGGTAGTAAAAACTTGTTCCCTAATGGAGTCTTTAATCGTCGCTTATCAAGACTTATTTCAAACTTACCTTAAGGGTGAAATATTCAAGTAAATAAAAGAACAAATAAAAACCTAGTTAAGAACTTAGTGAACAGTTAGAATAGGGAAAAACTTACCATCAGTTTCAGAAACATATACATTTTTATAAAATCTTTTTAGTGGAGCTACAAGAAAGAAGAAAATGAATAAATAAATACTACTGATGCTTCTAAAACAATTTCAGAACTAATTTATCACATTACCACACTAGGAATTAATAAACATTATCCAGTTCAATTTATGTTTATTTGGAAAAATATTTAAAAACAGTAAAAGACAGATGAATAATATTATTCTTCAAAAATTTTGTTGTTTAGCAATTAGAGGTGAACTTATGAAGAATGTCTGAAGATTGAAAGTGAAGAATGTCTAGAAGAACTCTTGATTGTCTTCTATTCAATATGAACTTAATTTCTACTTGGTATATATTACTTAGAATCTTTATATTATTTAATATAATTAAACAGTAGACAATATACTTGATTAAGTCTGGCCTTTAATCTCTTTAAATTAGTATCCTGTCAAATTGGTGGAAGCTAAGAGAAAAATGATTTACAACAAGGGAATTTCCTCTAAATATTTCTTTTTAATATTCATAATATTTTTGAATTTTCTTTAAATATTTTTAAAAAAATTTTACCCCCAAAACACTTTTTTCTTTATGTAACGTTAAAATCACTCTTCCTGTACTATTTTGGAATTTATGTTAAATATTTAATTTTCAACAAACCCTTGATGATTGGTAATATTTTTGGCAGCACAATATTTTTCAAAGAACGAGAGAAATCAAGGCATTGCTTACTTTTTAGATAAAAAATATATTTGTGAAAAAGCTAATTTCAGAATTAAATAAATTGAAACTTATCAGAAACATGAATTGAAATTAATTCTAGATTAAGTTCTGCTTTATTCTCCCAATTCTCATTTAGTATTGAACTTTAGCTTTACATGTTTTGAAAGTTACTTCTTGTTAAAGTTGAAAGTTATTACATTAAAGTTGGAGTAAGTATCTATTAACAATTTAATAATGAAAATTAAATAAAGATGAATAAAAATATTTTTTTAAATTCCTCTTTCAACCCATTTCCACCAACAGTAAATGAGCAAAAAGCCTTTTAGAATAAGGAGACTACATTACATAATTTTGCACCAGAAAATATAGTTCTTTATTTTTTTTAAATAGTGTAGAATAATTTTTACAAAATGAAGTATTAAATATTTTTTCAAAATTATAGATTTCTAATAATTCTATTTTCAACAATTTATTAATCGTAAATTTAATAAAATCACATCAACTGCACCATAACCAATGATTAATCTCCACTTTTTTGGTTATCTCGTTCAAACTTGTTCATGATCTTTTATCCTACCTATTACAATAGCTTCTTTCATATTTATTTTGATTAATGCTAATTAGTAAAAAAGAATTTCTTTGACTATTTCAATTGGTTAAGTTAAAATATTTGAAGTATAAAATTGTTTAATAATTTCTATTCATATGATCTTTATCACTGTGAATTCAGTAAGTTTTAAACATAAAAAATTTTTAAAAAGAATTCACAAAATAAAATGGTTAGATAGAAAATATTAATTAGTTTAGGTAGCTAGGTATTTTGGTAAGGAAAAATAACAAAATTTGACATATTTTTACATTGCTACTCATTTATCATGTCGGGTAACTAAAAGAGAATATTAATGTTGAACAAGTTATTGACCCAATTAAGAATGGCCAATTTATATAAAAATACATACAGAGATCCACAGATTAGATGAAAGTTTAAAGTAGTATTAAAAAGAATTGCATACTGGATTTTCTTGTAATAATGCATGTTTTATAAAAAGAAATATATTTCATATGTATTTTCTTAGTAAATATCCTTTTATGTAAAATTTAGAACTAAATACTTTTAAATTGATGATAAATAGATCAAATAAATATTATAACTCATAATAATTATTTATGAAGTATAATCAAACAAATATATCAAAAGGAAAGTGGCATATTAAGTATCAGTAGCATTAAGGATAAAATAAATGAATGTAATATTTGAACAAAAAAAAACAACAGAAAGATAATCAACAGAACATATAAAATATATTAACCAGAATAATTCCTATAATAGGCTTTAGCAGCAGTATTACTGCAAAATAGATGCAAATTGCTAAAAAACGATTTTATAATCATTATGAATTGAGGTAAACACTTAATTTAAGTTAAAATAGAGCAAATAAATTTATATTTATTTATTTCATTAAAGCGAAAAAGTTTTAAAAAAACTTATAAACAACAACAATCTGGAAGAAAGTTAGAATTTTCTGTTTGATTTGTTGATATGATATACTCAGTTTTAAGTTGTATAAGGAATTCAATAGTAGATTACAGCTCGCAATGTTTTTTTCCGCAAAACCTCTTGGGGAATTTTATGATTCACTGTAAACTTAATTAACTGTTAACCAGGACAAGACGTTTAGTAGTCATCGCTTTCGGGAAGTACGCCTGTCTCTTTAATCTTAGTTTATACTCATGACAATAACATTGAGCAGAATTGTTAGTTGTCATAAATCAAGACCACCGAAATACTTATTAGCATTCCAATATTAGATGCAAAGTGATAATATTGATTGTTAATACGAATTATTTCGAAGATGGCGGATCCTGGATCTTATGATATGAATGATCCGGAATTAAAATATCTTGTTGTGGATCGAAATTTTATTAATGATCCGACTGCTCAAGCGGAATGGACTGCAAAAAAATTAGTTTGGATACCTCATGAAGTAAATGGCTTTGTTGCTGCTAGTATTAAGAAAGAAAGAGCCGATGATTTGGAGGTGGAAATCATCGAAACCAATAAAAGGTGTGTCGTTGCTAAAGATGATGTACAAAAAATGAACCCTCCTCGATTCTCTAAAGTGGAAGATATGGCAGAATTAACATGTTTAAATGAAGCCTCTGTTTTGCACAATCTTAAAGACCGATATTTTTCAGGGCTAATATATGTAAGTAAAATTTTGGACCACTAGAAAACATCTGAATATGTTTGTTTACTTCTGTTGATCTTTCGTGTCTTGACAGCCCAAAAAGGTTTTTCTATTGAAAACATAATTAGTTTAATATCGTGGAATTATTCTTCGAATGTTAATTCTTTTGATTTTTGCATATAACTTACGTTAAAACGTTAGGTGTGTATGCACGTAAGCAGGTATAGTTGTAAACATGTTTGTCTTTCTCCACAAAGCATCAATTAATGTTTAATCATGACAGGGGTATAGAAAATTTGAAAAGTTTAGTTTGCCGGTCTGCAGGACCGGTAACTAAAAGATATTGTTGTAAATATACATTTTCGCTGGTCCATTGTCTCTATTATTTATGTATATTGACACTATAGAAAATGTTATAACTGAATTTTAAAGAAAATTACAATGTAGGAAATGTGCAATGTTTAAAATTTTGATGTAATTTGCTATTTTGGGAAGGAGAGAAAAAAAAACCATGACCAAGACAGCATACCATTCTTTTACACCAGTTTCTGATCAGGGAAACCGTTAATTAATTATTTAATGGTAGTCCGAATACAATTTTAATGATACTGGACCAATGTTAATTTTAAGACCTAATTGCAACAGTTATGACTTTTTAAAATTTCATTCCTTTTTTTTTTGTTAGTACATTATGTACTTTTATTGTTGAATTTTAAAACGAAGAGAGGAGTCTGGTAAAAATCCCGGCATAATCTTTTATGAGATAGTTTATTTTTTATAATGACGATAATGGACCGGATCCTTTGGGAATTTGGATTTCATTACCTTAAAATTCTCTTGTAATCTTTAGTGCCATTATATCTATTATAAGAAATGCTTACTTTTTAAATACTTACCTTAAGCAAAAGTTTTTTTTTGTTTGTCTATTTAGTTGATAAATGCATATAATTTTATTAGTCGCAATAAAATAAATTTTAAAATTGCAAATAATAAAATTTATAAAAAATCTAAACATACTTTGGTGTCACTGGAGTACACCTTTAATCAGATGGACAAGTGGCATTTATGTCAACAGAGGTTATGTCATACTAATTATGATAAATATACAATTAAAACAATAGCAGTATTAAAATTGACTAAAATTAAAAAAAATTGAATTATTCCAAGTAGTTAAAAAAATATGGTGCTGCATCTAGCTCAGTAGGAAAATCTGTAATCATTAATAATCAAACTCTCCCAGAGTATTCAATTCATGCCACCCCTGTTTGTAGTACTATGTGGTTATTGGACCTTGCTTGTAAATGAGAAAATATCAATTCCATAGTGACTGGCATTACATTTCGATAGGTTTTCCTATTTTTGAAACTTTTTTTATTGATAAATTTATGATAACCTTTTCTTAATAATTTATTAAAATTATATAGAGTTTTTTTTCAATAGCATTATGCTTGTAAGAAAAATGGATGGAAGTTATAAATGTTTTATTTATTGTAGAAAAATAAAAAGCGACTGACATAACATAGAAAGAGCAGAATGAAACATAGAATCTTTATTTTAAAATTCTTCTTCTTCAATAAGCAATAATGGGATTTATTTTTTAAAACTCTGGATTTTTATGTTACTAGCGTTAGATACAAAGTTTATTAAAATTTTAATGAACTTACTACAAAATATTTAAAAACTAAAATTTTTGATTTTATAATCATTAAAAAACTAAGAAATGTAGGGTTGCTATTAAATGTTTATATATTTATTTATTTTTGTTTTATTATGCTGTCCATTGTATAATGAAATTGCCTAATAACCCTTTTAATTTGGGTAAACAATATGACTTGACTCTCTTCTTGGGGGGAAAACATTTCATAAATGTCACTAAAAGAACCTTTCTTCTTCTATTTGGCACTACAACCCAGAGCAGGTCACCCAAAGAGTCTTATCAGATGAGTTTCTATATTAATTTGAGGCAGTTGAGTTATAAAATCCCAAAGAGTAAAATGAATTTATATAGCATATAAAATTGCAAATTTGCAATTTACGTCTGAAGTTAAAATAATAAATCTCTTTTTGTTTTTAAATTCATTATTAATGTAATTCAAGTACATTTTACAGTTCTTCTAATAGTTATTTTAAAGTATTAAATAAATACCATATATTTATTGAAATATGATTTTAGGTGAAGTTTTTGTATTTTACTATTAAATTATTAATAAGCCTTAAAAAGTTTATATTAAGATAAATGCTGGTTGAAATGTCAAATTTTACATTTGCTTAGCGCAACATTTTTTTCCTTATTACTATCTTTGTACCAGTCATCATTTCTAACACTTTAAAAAGTAGAGTTTTTAAATCTGGACTTAGCTCAATATATGTGCTTGCAAAAATGTACAAAATTCAAAATACGTGTTTATGGAAATATACAAAACTCAAAATGTATGTTTGCAAACATACTGCTTTCAGTTTTCAATGTTTATTTAATAAGCTTTACTGTGCATGCTTTACTGAAGGAGCAGTTTCTTATTACCCCCCCCCCCCTTTATTTGACTCAACAACCACACAGCAACAAAGCAAAAATAAATTGAAATACCCATAATGGGTTAGTATAAGCTTTGCAAAATAAATTGTAATACCTTAAATACAAACAGAAACTATTCTCAAAAAAAATTAACTCTTCACACTAATCAACAAATTCCAAAAAAAAAACAAAAACAATTTTTTTTTCTTGATCTCCTTATATTTTTTTAAATTCATGCTTGTGTTAACCAGATATTTTTAAGACTTCATATTGTGCTTACTTTTTCTGTTTTTTAAAAAAAAAAAAAAAAAAAAACTGAACATAATCATTACATGTCATGGTCCCGACTTCAGAGTCAGTATGGCTAGCTTTATTATGGATGTGCAATTTCTGGATGTCAAATTATGGATGTGCAATTGCTTTTCAGACAATTTCTTTGTATAAAGTGAATTTTTAAACTTTTAATTCCTACAACATAAGTTCAATAATCACTATTATAAATTTATATTACTTGTAGCAACCTTGCAATAACAACTGTGACCTTTAAGAAAAGACTAATTTCATGTAAATGGACAATATCACATCACAAAGTTATTTGGATTCATTAAGTTTATTCTTAGAATAAAGAAAAAATGATCATAAAAAAATTTCAAAAACTAAATCAAATGTTATGTCCATTTTCATAAACACTTATTTCAAGCTAAGCTTATTTTTGTAAACACACATTTTTAATTTTGTCCATTTTCTTAAACTTTGTCCAGATTTAAGAAGTCACTGATGGTATGCTCTTTAAATTTTTTTTTTCAAAAGTGATAATCTCTTAGAGCATTTTATTTTATTTTATAACCGTCATTGAACATACGACCCAATTTTGGGCATACGAATACCAATGTTCAACTCCGTAGCCTTGTAATTTTGAACCAACCCAGAAGACAAGGAAACTTCTGGATCAGTAGCTCCAAAGGTATGATTTGTTATGAGGACATGGAGAACTTTGTGACTTGGCAGATTTAACGTGCATCAGTCACCATTTACTACACAGGGAGTTTTCGGCCGATAGGGATTGAACCCACAACCTCTTGAACATGGGCCAAGTGCCCTACCAACCAGACTATCCCGGCCCTCCATAGAGCATTGAAAATATCTTTCCAGGCCTTTAAAGCAGTGCTTCCTAGCCTTTTTATCATCATAGACTGGTCAACATTTGATAACTTTACTGAGGCCCGCTGAGTTGAGGAACATTGAATGTTTTTATTTAATAATTTAAATTGAATTGTATTGTATCAAATGAATATAATTACATGTACAATATTGGAGGGGGGGGAGTTTAGGTGATGTGTCGCGGTTAAACTTCCGTACATGGAAAGTCATTCAAACCTCAGAAAAATACTCCTCAGTAAGTAAAATGGAAATAATTTAATGTCCCTTTTGCAGCCCGAGGATTGGGGGTCAATGCTTTAAGGAACTGAAAAAACATTTTAAATAAAAATTTTCAAAAGTAGTTTTTTTTTCTGCCACCAAATGTGATATGTATCAGATTAACTTTAGTTTTTTTTAGAACCTTTCCAAATCCTTAAAAATGATTTCTAAAATATTAAATTTATAATTTCTTCTATAAAAGTAAAATAGTTTGAAAATCAACATATCTAAAGATAATTTTGTTTGCTTCTTTCTGATCTAAGATAGTGTAAATTGCTTGTTTAAAGAATTAATGACTTTTTTTTTTTAAAGAAATAAAAAATATTGTATTTTAAATCTGCATCATCTAAGAAAATATTATTTTATTTATTTATTT
This sequence comes from Parasteatoda tepidariorum, assembly GCF_043381705.1. Lineage (NCBI taxonomy): Eukaryota > Metazoa > Arthropoda > Arachnida > Araneae > Theridiidae > Parasteatoda > Parasteatoda tepidariorum. Next base: position 55,265,725 of record NC_092208.1, read on the forward strand.
TAATGTAAAGATATAAAAACAGTGATAACCAGTCCCAAGAAATGGAAAATAACTTTCCCTGATTCAGAAAGTGTGCTTGATATATTATAAAATTAAAACAAAGGAAACATTATCCGATTTATGTTTTAAAGAATATTTGAAGTAAATAACAGAAAAATTATTAGTAGACTAGGAATTGTTTGTATGATTTTCTTGGGATGCATCCTTTTGTACAAAAGAACTTTCTAGCAAAATCACAATACCTCTATGCATTTATTATCATCAAGATCTTCAGATTTGACATTAATTTAAATCCATTAGAATGGGCTGTAAGGGATTTTCATAAATGTGTATTCGCATTGCTGAGTAGCCAATGGAAGTGTTTCAGTTATAAACACAATCATAGAATAAGTTTAAATAAATTTTCAATATCTATATGGACCCTCACTCTCATACACATACCCATGGAGACTTAGCTATTAGAAGTTACACAAAATAAAAATCCTTAAGAAAGTTGACCTACAAAAACGAAAAAGTTACATGCCATTCAGTGAAACGGAGATGATAGCATCACTTCTCTAACGTGTTCTTAAAAAGAGGAAGGATGCTTATTTATATATAATGCTTATTTATTTGTTTCATGAAACTTATTGCTTTGACCTAGTATCAAAAATTCATATAGGGTATCAACTGAAATGACTATTCTTTAGTTTTCTGATGGAATTTGAAATTTTCTTTTCCAACAATTAGGAAAAAAGTAACCATTAATATATTTCCAAGTTTTTCATTTTTCATAAAAATGTCACTCTTTCATATCTTTATAATTAAGTCAATTTTCAAGTTAAAAATTTTAACAATTATTAGAATGACTTACTTTGTTTTGTATGCCCATTACTTCAAATGTTATTAAAATTGAAGATGGATTGGTATATAAATGATAGATTTGAGATGAAATGACAGAATTTTTTTTAATTGCATTTTAATGCTTTCTGAATTTTTTGTGTTGTTTTCTCCTAATAATTATAACACAGTGTTCTCCCTTGGCGTTTTGTTAAGGGCAGCCCGTTCTGCCTGCCCTTTGATCCCAATAAATGTGCCCTCTTTGTCCTTTTTGTAAAAATAAGCTGAAATCCCTTAAAAACACTGACTTTTTATTCCTTTCCATTTTGAAAAGAATTAATTCGTTGTTTAAATAATAATTTAACACTTGTAAAATTTTCTGTAATAGCTTTAATACCAGGTTGTATATCTGTTTATAGGTTTAATTCTGATTACTATTACAAATATTTGCTTTGTTAGGATTATTCTCAATTGGTTAAATTATTTGGAGTAATCTTTTTTTCAAAGGGATATTAACAAATTTAAGTGGTTTTAAATTTTAAAACTATTTTTTTTTAACAAATACTTTTTTTTAAAATGCATCTTTCTCACAATTTTCAGTTTAAATTATAGAGAGAAACTTTCAAGTTATTTTTTTAAATAATCCTTTTTTGTTAGTTTACTTTTTTCGAAATATATATATATATGAACAGAGATTGCCTTTTATCATGCTTTTAATTATTTTTATAAACTACAAATTTTTCTATTATTTTGATAATGAGAGAGAATTACTTTTTGAAATCTACACATAAAATAGTATAAGAGGGTAATTTAAAAAAAAATGTGGATAAACTTCAGTTATTACATAATATTACAATTTTAGATAAATTTTTATTTTAACATTCAATAAATATAGAGATGGGATTCTTTAAAGTTTTGACGCAGGTTTTTAACATGACAGTTTTATTCATAGTTAAAATCGTCAAAACTGTTAAATGTATGACTTTTTTAAAATTCAATTTCTCAGGAACTATTTTATTTAGCTGGTTTCGTTGAACTTAGTCATGTAAAATTACATTTTTTGAAATGGTGTTTAAAAAAATTGTATTAAAAGTGATCTTTTACTTGGAATTATCTTTGAATAAACGAATTTTTATAACTTCGTGCAATTTTTTTTCACTTTGCTGAAAAAGTTCTCGAGATATCACGAAATACGCAAAAGGTAAAATTAGAATTAAGTATCCAGAACTTTGGGATCGCTGTCCTGACCAATCTAAGGGGACCATATTTCCTAGATTGTTCCCAGATTTCTGACCTTCTATATATTCTGGATCAGAAATTGGAACCGTCGATAAAATGGTATGTTTATAAAGAGAAAGTACTTTTTTGTGTCTGATTTCGTAACTTAAATTTTCGTCTGCACTAATTAATTAGCATATTTGAGGGCACCCCCTCGAACCATTAAGATTGAAACCTAGATCGTGAAGATCCGATCATTAGAACAAAAGATATTTAAGGTAATCCATTTATTTTTTCGAGTACTAAATATTCTTTTTTTTTTTTTTTTGAATTTCTTTAACAGCTCTTCACCTTTATATTTCACCCGAACTTTTTAACTCACTTTGCTTTGGCATGTATAGTTCAATTACGCATCAAAGGATAATGCTATTAAGTATTTCTTATTAAAATCAATATATATGTTGCGGGAAATAGTTTAAACGTGAGAATGTATTGAATATAGTGCCCCAAATGGTAACTTGGTTCTTTTTGTGTTTATTAGTGCAGTGTGAGTTGTACATGCGTAAAATTTTTTGATTACGTTTATGGTTTTTATGTTTAAGTCTGAGTTTACTGGAATTCATCACTTTAGTTATCTAACGCAACAAGAAGGACACAAAAACAAAAAAGCTTATGGAGAACAAAAACTGCATGAGGGTGTTAAAAATACTTTTAAAACGGGTATATTAAGACTCTTTCTGACAGTGGAGCACATAATACTAATTTATGCGTTTTATTACTGTAGTTAAAAACCAGATTTTAACTACTTAAATAAAAACATTTAAGCTGCATATACCAGCTTTCAAAATTTTTGTAAGATTGAATTTTGTACGAGCGTATTAAAAGATGTAAACAAAGTGCCAATAATTTAAAATATTTAAACATAATAGATACCTAAGTATTTGGAATAAAATATAACTTTTATTAAATAACATTAACCTGCAGGTTTTCACTAGAGTTGGGTACTGATTCGGCGACTCAGCTCACCAACTTGCAAATTATTCGAATCAGTTGATTCGTATCAGAGGCTCTTATCAGTTGATTTTGTTGGAATAGATTTAATTTAAATTATTAGGAACTGATTCGAATCACTTATTGATTCGAATCACTAATCCCTTTAGCTAATTGATTCGAACCACTTTGATGATTCGTTTTGCCCAACTATAGTTTTCACTAAGTCTTGTTTAACTTAAATACCAAGGACCCAGGATGCTGGTCTTGGAATGTCTGATCAAAAGTTATGAAACAGAATTTCATGTAGCAAAACAACGTAAGTTGACAATCAGTCTTTCGCACCAGACAGAATTTCCTGTGGACATTAATTAAAATACGGTGATTTGCACTCGTTACATTTGCTTTAATCCCTAATCGAGGATAATATAGGGTAATCACTAGAAATGTGACTGGCCGTGATGAAATATTGCATTCTTTTTATTTTGGAAGCTAAACAAATATACAAAGATTTGGGTTCAGGAAAAAAAATTATTAAGAGAAAAAAATTTAAGAATACTTAAGCTCTAACTAAGTAATCTGAAAAATTTACTTAATTTGGCTTTTCTCTTCGCAAGTTCAAGCTTTATATCCTCGCGAATTTTAACCTTTATCTGACTTATTAAACTTTTTATTTAAGTCCAGGATTAAAAAAAGTTCAGATTCTCTTATTATTTCTCATTCCTAACAGCGCTTCTTATTTATGTTTATGTATTTATATTTGCTCTTTTAAATTATTAACTAACCCAACTTTTTTTACTGACAGGTGAATCAATTTTATTTGATTACTCATTTATAGTAATTCTCTAACTGTTTTCTACGTGTATAATGCCTGTACGTTTTTATAAAGAATTAAATAAATTTAGTTTTCAGGCTGGAGCACTTTTATTTAACTAGTTTTCAACTTCCCGGATTATGAACTGTGAGCATGAATCATCTCACAGGCATTCCCAAAATATTTTAAGTATGTAATTATCTTTCATCAGAGATGAGAAAAAAGAATTTTTTGAATTGACACATAAGTTTAAAATAGTGACAGACTACTGCTAATCACACAGAATGTTGTTGTCCCTGTTCCAACTACTCTTGTTTTTTTTCTTCTGTTAGATCTATAAATGGATGCTTGGGGAATGCCCCTTTAATGCTGACACGTCATCAGCTTTTAGTTCAAGCATGGGCATATAATTGATATTAAAGATCATAATTTATGTTCCAAGTTGAAATATTTTTGCTCGAAAAGTTTGAAAGGATTTTGTTTTTATCATCATCCGTAAATGAATTTTGTAAACAAATTAAAATATTACTCTATTGAGAAAATATAATAGTTTATAAAAATAAAAAAAAAATCAAGTGACATTAAGGAGTCCTTGACTTATTACTTGGCTTCTTATTTGTAACTGAAACGCTTTATAAATAAAGTCAATTGTTTGAAGAAGGGAAAGGTATTGCAAGTGCTTACTGACATTATTGCATGTTCGAGTAAAAACTATCATAGAGGTCCTCCATGTGTTACATTTGTATTATAAGTAGGTATACCATTGGTTTACTTTAGAATATTAAACTATATTGTGTATCTTTGGAAAAACTAACAGTTAATATGTTAACAATGTAATAAACCGTAACAATATGTAATTAACATTACAAAGGAAGAACATGCTTTTTATTGCTTTCGTTATCCGTTCTAAGAACAGAAAGTAGTTAGCAGAGGATAGGCGTAGTTTAACATTTTTTACCTTTCTCTCCTTGAAAATCTTCTCTGATCAAATGAAATCATTTTGATGGTATAATTGTATATGTCCTTTTCATAAGGTGAATTATACAAAGTATTAAGATTCCTATATTGTAAGTTGTTAAATAATAGAAGAAATAAAACTGGAAGTTGAGTAGTACAACCTACCCACTCGGATGGATGTAGTTGTAATATAGCTTGGGGTAAAAAGTAACAAAATTGTAATAAAAGAGAGAAAGCTTAGCATGGGATTAAAACATGTATACTTTTGAATATGAGTGGAAGAATTAAGTGTAGGTTGTTAAATGTACATGAACCATTTTAATCTCAATCAATGTCTTCGCTTTCTCACTTGAGACAAATTAATGTCGTTGCTTCAGGATCCTTTAAACAAGCTCCATTTCCCCATCGTTTTCAATCCCAGCACTGCATCTTTTTTCTTTGAAATTTCTGTTTTTTTAGCTAAATTTTCTTATTTTAATGTAATTTTCTGTTCTTTTAGCTATAATTGCATTAAATATACTTAACCGCCAATCACTTTCTTATATTTCATGCTTGAGACAAATGAATTGCGTTTAGGATCCTCAAAGGATGCTTTATTTCCCTATTTTTTTGAATTCTAGCACTGCATCTAATTTTCTTTGAGTTTTCTGTTTTCTTTGTTGTTGTTTTTTTTTAACTGCCATTGCACACAAAACAAGTTAACTATTCTTTATTATTTATATTTTACAACTTTTATTTTTTTTAAAACTTTTTTTTTCTTTTAATTCTTCTGCAAACATTTTGCTTCTAGAGTAGAATAGAATAATATTGTACTTTCTTTTTAATACTTTACACATCACTGTTTTTAAATCTTGTCTTTAAGCAATAAAATTAATAATAAATTAACATTAGTTATAAATGGATGTTGAAATTATACACACTTTTGCGATTCTTAAAATATCGCCCTTCAATGTGCATTCATAAGTCAATCATCTAAAACACGCTGCAAAATTAGTTACGAAGCCCTAAGAATCGTTGTGTTAGATTATTTACTTTAAAATTTATTAGTTACTAAAAATTAAATTAGTTAATTCATTTGAGGAGGAAAAAAAATACTTTATTACCTGTAAAACGGTTTTTTTTTTTCTTTTTCCATCCTTGGGTAAAATTCCTGGGTCTACGATACCTAAACTAACTTAACTAAATCGATATAAAATGTCCTTTTAACTAATTAACTATTTTATTTTACTTATGAAATTCCCCTCTTTTTTTCAACAACACATATTTTCCCCTAACGTTTTGAAAAACCGTTTACTATTCGTATTTTTCTTTTAGACCCAACTATTAATAATTAACGTTTCTATTCATTTAAAGAAACTAATTTTTTCGCAGTCATTGCACCAAATAAATGCTGAAAGCGGACTAACAAGGTTTGGATACGAAGCACATTCTCTCTTTAACACTAGGTTGCCTAAAGGAAGTTATTTTAAATGCTTTTTCATTTGCAAAGAATGTACAGTCCGCAAAAAAAAAAACGAATCACCCTGAATAACTTTCGTTCTAATGATCGGATTTTCACGAACTAAGTGTCAATCTTAATGGTTCCTGGGGGTGACCTCAAATATGTTAATTAATTAGTGCTAACTATTAATTAAGTTACGAAATCAGACACAAAAACGTACTTTCTCTGAATAAACATATAATTTTTTTTACATATTTGGAATCTAGACACTTGAATTAGGGGGGGTAGACAAAATTTTAAANTAGATTCCAAATATGTAAAAAAAAATACATGTTTATTCAGAGAAAGTACGTTTTTGTGTCTGATTTCGTAACTTAATTAATAGTTAGCATTAATTAGTTAGCATATTTGAGGTCACCCCCAGGAACCATTAAGATTGACACTTAGTTCGTGAAAATCCGATCATTAGAACGAAAGTTATTCAGGGTGATTCGTTTTTTTTTTTTGCGGACTGTACCAATAATAATGCATTAATTACTATTTTCTTTCCAAGTGAAGTAAATTTTTTTATTGTTAATATTTACTAATGACTTGTTATATAACTGTAAATAATATAAAAAAATGGTAAAAATTAATTAAACAAATTTCTTTACACATTAGTTAGTCTTTCACAGTGCAGTCATTTTGACTGCTTTTGGGCAATATAGGTATATACTAAGTTTCAGTCTTTCTAGTATTAAATGTCACTATAGTTTGCATTTAAACCTGTGGCTTATGGTTGATTTTTTGTTATTTGTGAGACTTAATAACAAGTATCTGCTCGATTTATTAAGAAACCTTTATTGGGTTTAATTGCATCTTGTTTTTTTAAGTTCAGAACAACTTTTTTACTATTAGCAGGCTAATTTAATAACAAACGAGCAACTTCAATCATTGCGAACTTAGTATTTTAGAACGTAATTTTGATATATTAAAATATTCTTTTTAATTAAATACAAGTTTTCCTTACAGTTTTTTTTTTATATATATGTATATTTTGTACGTTTGCACTTTGCTCAAACCGGCTTGTTCAATGTCAAATCTTACGCATGGATTACCTATGACTTTATGGGGCTGTAACCGTTCACACAGACAAAACATCTCGATTCAATTTCGTTTGGTATTTGGAAATTATAAAAATTGAGGAATTTTATATAATTATTTCCCAATTCGAAAAATTGGATAGGGGAAATTAGATTTTCTGCGCAGATTTCATAAATTTTATGAAATGAAATTAAGTTAAAACGAAAAAGAACGGCGAAATAGTTATGCGAGATCCTGTTTCGTAGTGCTGTTATTTTTCTTAGGGGATATGACACCTTCTGAAATTTCAGTTTTAAAAAAGAATGTAGTTGAATACTTAAAGAAAATGGTATGACGTGTGAAGGAATGTCAGAAAATTACCTCAATCACTATTACTTGGCATGTATGCTTAATTAACTTGTTGATAAATACTTGAAGCATCTTCCCTTCTACAACAAAAATAAATAACTAAAACGTCTTTTTTCCACCACTGTACGACTTCTTCGTTTTTGTCACATGTAATTATTACACACACATTTTTTCCATCTTTTTCTTCTCTGCACTTTCAAACCCTAAAAATATTAGGTAGCAATTTATATTTTTAAAACAGGATAACGATTATTTTTAAGGGGTAGAAGTTTTTTATGATTCGGTTTTCTAATTTTCGAACTCTGTATTGCTTCACATCTATAAGATTGAACATTTAATTTTACATATTTTATACCTATTTCGCGTACATTTATTTTCTAAAAATGAGTTTATTAATATTGATACCGTTTGTTGAAGTTATGCATGATTAGATATGCTTTTTTTTCTTTCTTCTCTCGAGTATGGATCTGAATTCTTTGTACGTATTAACGTTTAATTTAAAACAATCCCCCTGTATCGTTTCTTGCAAGAAAAAGCTCTTTGTGCTTCACTTTTCCCTTTCTTGATGAGGCTTAAAGTTACGCTTTTATTTTTTTTCACTAAACAGAGATGGTCTTTATGTGAGTTGGATTGAGAATGAATTGCGAGCCTAGAAATTAATCTTTACCAATCTAGCTCCCTGCCCTTTAACTTATTCATCATTATACTACACATTACTACATTGTTTAAAATCATTGTTGAAAAGTTTTTCTCTTCCCGCCTTTGTTTATTTTAGATTGAAGCTAAATTCTTTATCCGGCTATGTTTAGGTATTTTTGTTGAGACTGAAATTTTCTAGCCTAGTTTCAAGCTGAATAAATTCATCATGAATAAGAATGGGTCAGTTCCCCTCTCCAAACCGTTCTGACGATGTCGTTCGAAAACAAACTGAAAAGTTTAATCGGTTTTTACCTTAGAAGAGTAGAGATATTCTTTCCTCCTAAACGATTTTGTGTTCGAAATTCAAATAGTTTGAAAACAAACTTTTCATTTTGATACCAGAGCTCAATTTAGGCAGAAAAAAGGGCAGGGTGCAAAAGTTAAAAAAAGGGCATTATTATTCTAAAAAGGCAGTAATTTCTTTCTATGGGCTTTACACGTTTTATTAACACTAAACATACCAACACTTTTCAATACAATACAACATACCAAAACGGGTCTTTTGACCCGTTATGGTATGATTAGTGTTAAAAAACATTGTAAATTAGTAAAAGAATTTTTTGTTTTTAACTTTACCAATAGTAGCAAAGCAATCATATTAATAACTAATTTTTATTAATAAATTAGCATTTATATTGAGTTAATGAGCTAATTAGCTTAGTAGTAATTCANAAAATAACAAAAGTTTAAGAAATCCATTGTAGAGTTTGGAGAAAAAAATAAAGGGTTGAGAAAAGAAAGAACAAAAAGGGTATGGAGTCTATTACATCAGGGCACTAAGGGTGGATTCTTTTGACTAAAAGGGCAGCAGGGTGCTGCGCCCTGTTTACCCTGCCTAGAATAAGCTCTGATTGATACAAAATATTTTCCAACACTTTACCGTTAATATTTTTTGTCACTTTTTCATCAAAATAAAAATTTACGTAATCTATTTAATTAGAAATTAAGAATTTGATTGATGCATTTAAAGTAGAACTATCAAACTGTAGTCAGTAAGAATGTTCCCTAAGTTTATAATAAAAATTTTAGATTGTATTTTATTCTTCTTTAACAATTTAACTTTTTTTTTATTATAGTTAAATTTTCTGAAAGAAATACTTAAAATATTGATTCACGTGAAAATGATAAATTGAATCAATCGAAAAATCAACCGTTAAACAATTAACAACCGTTAACAACTAACAACCGTCAATCGATAAACATAAGTTGAAGAAATTTTCAAAAAGCTCTGTGTTATGGAACAGACCCAATATCTACTAAGCAAAAATGGATTTAACTTATTTAATATTGTGTATGTATTAATATTGTGAATGTATTCTTTCTACCATAAAATAAAATCAGATAGATCATTTTACTTTAGAATTGTTCAAATTTGACACCTAACCTTTAACACCAGAAAATTAAATTAAAATACTGAAAATGTAAATAAATGAAGAAAAATGAATAGTTTTCTGTTCTTTTTTTTTAAAAAAAATTCTTTGAACTTTATAAAACTTGTTTTTAATCTATAAAAGTTTTAAATAAGATTTTAAATTTATTCGTTTGTGGGATGAAACTACACACATTTCTTTAGTAACCGTCTTTTATTATCAAGCAAAAATAAATAGTGCGTGGAGTCCCTCCGCGCGGAAGAAGTTAAATTTCGCAACCAGCGACGTTAATTGTAGAAGAATCAGCAGTCGTAGAAGGATCACTAGTTCTATTCAACGTCTCTTTTTCCTGCTCCACTCGCTTCCGTGCTCTGTAATCACGGTAATATTGCGTATTTTTCCCTCGTGGACCTCTTGAACCAATGGAAGTGCTTGTGGTTGCCTCATCGTCCCTGGAAAATGTATTTGTATTAATAATGTATGTCAATGCGTCATAATGTAATTTCAGAAGAGAAAACCTAACAATCAATTGAGACGTACCTTGACATAACCTTAAATCCGTCGCATTGTCCATGGGATTGTTTTCACTCATTTTTTACAATTGTTATCCACTAAATTTGAAAATAAAAAATACTATCCTATTAAATTATATGAGTATTTGACTTTTATTATTTTTATGCTAGTGAGAACCAAAACAATATGGAAATGAATGAGGGAAAACTGGATCCTACCACGTGATTACCCGGCCAATAAAAATGTAGCGTTAAACGTTTAACGCAACCTTGTTGGAAGTCGCATAAGAAGTATAACTTCAATAAATTGGCTATTGATTATTTTAATCCTCTTGATTCTTTTTGTGACTAATCATTCTCCACATTTTGATGATTGGGCAGAGACTTGGACTTGGATTAGTAAATCTATTTTGAGATACTTAGAACATTACCAAGTATTGGAAGATGTTAACTGGTTATGACAGGACTATAATATGAGTAAAGCAAGCGAAATGATCGAACTAAATGACAAAACCCGAACATCAAAAATATAATAATAAATAAATAATATATTTAAATATGTGGGGTATTGCTTTCGATAAAGTGAGTTACGCTGAATCGAATAAAACGAATCCCAAGATATTATGAAGGACTGATATTATTAGGGTTTTATTTACAAAATGCACAATTTTGTACGCGTACGCATCTAACATTGCTATCTAAGTAAGTGAGGCTTTATTTCTTATGTATTTCCTTATCTTGAATCGAATCATACTGAACTAGGCGCAAATCAATAAGACGAAATAGTTCAAAAGTTACAACGGTTTTTATGTATAAAAAATGTTGGCATGTACTTATGGATAGTAAGATATGTTTTCTAATGTAATTTTTCACGATCATTTATATGAGACAAAGCTGGAGTCGATTGAATAAATAGCACAATTAGAACCTTGTACTTTATAACAAGTACAATTTAGAAATCTTATTTTTTATACCATAAAACTACTACAAGTTTAAAATATTATTTCGTCCATGATCTTATTCGATTAAACAAAAAAATTACGTAGGAAACAGGATCTTATTAGCAATTATTATACTTAAATAAGTAGAAGTGCGAAATAGTTCTTTTTATTCAGAAAACCTATTTTACTTTTTAACTATTCCTTCGTCCGTCTTGTGTTACGTCTCATTCGATTCGAGTAAAATATTGCATCGGTAATAAATAGCAATACAAAAGGTGTACTTAAGTACAAGTCAGCCGTAGTACTTTTATACAAATACATCGGAAACAATGCCTCTCTTGTTTTGACATCAATTTCATATGCGTAAATTCGTACAAGTACAAAATTTTACTTTTTGTTTATAAAACCCTCAGAAATTTTAAATTATATGTCTGATTGTTTCGATAGGTATCATTCGATGAAGTTCCCTGTACCTCCAAAACCCGATATGCGAGGTCGTGTAATTTTTTACCTCTTACTAGAGGAAAATACTTAATATGCTGCGGATTTTAACTATTTAGGTGTTAGGATTTTGTCAATTTTTAAGTTATCTTTACTCTGCCATGTAATGGTATAGTTATTTTTCAATTGTACGGCAGTACCATTCTATGCATTCGACGTCACCTAGAGTTAAATCTTTAAAAAGGCAGTTAGCTGGTCACATGGCTTGAAGAACTGAACTAACATCATTTTGGACTTATTTAAAAAATTAACATTAAATATTATTTTATAGTAAATTGTTTTTTCTTGTTTTTCTTTTTCTTGTTGAAGATAGTTTTTAGAGACTCGTTGAATTTATGAGATACCATCAAGATTTTGTTCCAGAGAAGCGATCGTGTGACAGAAAACATTAACTTTTGCTGATTTGCTGTTTAAAGAGCTGCCAAATAACGTGCCAAGAAACACTTTTCTTGAAACCGAGAAGTAATGTCGTTAAATTGAAAAGGAAATACCCTTGCTGTTGACATGGGATGATAAATTTTTGCATTTTGGGTTGTCATAATAATGTACTTGAAGGATAGGTACGGAGCAGAAATGTGTTTTTTTCCCTTCAAAATAAATAAATAAAATATTAATAAGAAAAAAACTAACTTTTGTTTTTTTATGAAATTCATGAAATTTTTTTCGAGAAAAAAATAATGATATTTTTTTAATGTTTACCTAGGTAAAAAAATTTTTTTTTAAATTTTATTCCATCCGTAGATCGATCGGAGTTAAACAAAAATGTAAATTATCTAGAACCCAGGGCTAATTTTAAGAAGCCGCTTTCATGCTTAATTTTATTAAAATATTGGGCTCCACCAACATGTCTTAGACAACCAAGATTTATAGAACCCAAACCAAGAACTTCATTACTCTGTAGAAAAATGTAGGAAACATGCAAAATAATTTATAACTACCTACTGCACTCCATTGCGAAGAAAAGTAAAAATTGATGATCAATATTATTTTTAAGTAATGCTTTCTGTTCGTTTTAAATTAACTTTTTTGGCGTTAACTTTTATGATATTACCAAATCGATTAATTTTTCCATCTATATCATAATCGATTATAAAAGGTTGTATTACCTACATTTGAATTTAATGAATTATTTAATGTGTCTTTATTTTTCAGACTTATTCTGGTTTGTTTTGTGTGGTTGTCAATCCCTATAAACGTCTTCCAATTTATACCGAAAAAGTTATCGAACTCTATAAAGGTAAAAAAAGGCATGAAGTTCCACCTCACATATTTGCCGTAACTGACGGTGCCTATCGAAGTATGCTTCAAGGTATGTAGCATCTTTTAGTATACATCTCTTCTTTAAGCTTCTTTTAAGTTTTTACTGTCAGTATGTGCATTTTAGAATAAGAATGCATAGCATGCATCTAAGGGGCTAAATACGACATCTTGATTGGCCAACATATAGCTCCCAGTCTTTCAACCAAAATTTAATTATGAAGAACTATATAACTAGAATAACGTCATTAATTTTTTAACTGTTTTACGAACTAATTTCTATGGTCTTAAAGTCTTGCGTCTTCCAAAGTAAAAGTCTTAACAAGTTTTTAGTCACAGTTAAAAAAAAATAAGAGTTACTAAATCTAAATATTAAAATATTTAAATCTTTTTTTTTCTCTTTTTTTTTTGTTGAAATTTTAACATTTATTGCATTTTAGAATAGAAATGCACAGCCTACGTCAATGGCCAATATCCCCGGACTTTCAACCAAAAATTGATAATCAACTACATAAATATACTAACGTTAGAAACTTAATAACTGTTTGACAAATTAATTTGTATGACCTTAAAATCTTTAGAAGTTTCTAGTCAAAGCTAAAAAAATTAGAGTTATTAAATCTAGATGTTAATATATTTAAATCCTTTGTCATTTGGTTATTTATCTATCTATTTATTTTTAAGAAAATTGTTTTAATTATAACATGTTCCAAACAAATGAAATGCAAGGATTTACTTAAAAATTTTGTATGTAAATAATTTACATATATTTTAAAAGAATAATTAAGATAGTTTTTCCTCTGAGAAAGTTGAAAATCTATTATAATTCAGAAAAGGCGTGCAAAACTTCTAACATATTTTGAATTCTATATTATCAATACATTTCGGTTAAATTTTTTACATTTATTTTGTTTTTTTTTAATAATAAAGTTATTTCCAATTTATATAAAGCCAATCTGCCCTCATTGGGGAAATATGTGTATCCGCAATTTTTGAAATACTCTTAGTTTAAGTTTCAAATCATAATCAAAACGATGCATGTTTATGTCTTGACTAGCATTTGCGTGAAATAAACTTTCACGAACTTCCAAAGCTGTTTTCTAAAAAAGGTGTTTTTTTTTCTGATTCGATAACTTTAATTTTAAACCAATTTGATTCAAAATCAAATTACCTGTACTGTATTTTCGTTTTTATTATTCGATTACGCTTATAGCTTTTGATTAATTTGTTGGCTAACTTAGATTTTTAAAAAGATGTTTTATTATACTATTAGGTTTAATGTAATTCTATTTTTTTTATGTTAATTTACGCTTGTAATAGGTCACCAAACTTTTATTTTGTTATCGCAGAATGTAAGATAAAGAGTTAGATAAGGTTTTAAAAAAAATAATGTTTTCTTGTGGTTGTTCCCGCTCGCCGCAAATAGTTGACAGCTGATTCTTTCGCTTAACGTAATCTCGCTTTTCTTTTTTTAATACGCTTCTCCTGCTGAGTTATCATGTTAAAAATAGGATTTTTATACACCGCAATGGGATTTTCGTCTAATGTTATTTTGATATAAGAATTTGAGAAGAGAATCTCTAAATTCTAGGACTACCTCCCCCTCAATTCGATTTGTTTATTTTATATTTCAGTTTACTCTAAAGAATTTTTCGTCTTTCTCTCTCTCTCTCTTTTTTTTTTTTTCCTTCTATCCGTGGAGAACATAGACTTAAAGTTTTTGTTCCCAAAACCAATTTGTTACTTTCTAATTCTAAATAAATAAGCTGATCTTTAGTACTATTTAAGAAAACCATCTAAAACCTAAAGAAAAAATGAGAGTTCACTTTCTCTATTTATTTTTTTTTACTTTGGTTAAATGAACATCCGATTTTTTTTCTTGAATCATTTAATTGGTATTGCATGGAGATAAAAATTACTACTATTCTTACTATAAAATTACTGAGAAATTATCTATTTGGTTACCTGTGTATAGTAAATGCATACGATCTTTGTACTTCTGAATTTTTTCAGAATGGGTTTCATCAAATAGCATTTATCTTTAAAAAAAAATTCAATCTTAACAACTGAATGCTTGCAGCAATCTTACTCACTTGTCTTTTTTAAGTTTTCTATTTTTTATTTTATTTATTTATTATTATTTTTTAATCATTCGATTTAAACCTGAACGATCGTTTTCAACTATTAATAAATAATTAGATTTTTCTTGTTTTTTTTGTTTTGTTTTTTTTGTCACTTGTTTGATAATATACCTCATTATGGGGATTAAGATGCTAAATTAAATAAATTTCACTTTATTTGAAAACTGTACTAGTTTAAAAAATCTTTTATTAAGTAAATAAGTATTTTTAACTAAGGATTTTATTTACAATTCAAAGTTAATCAATAAAATAATTAGGGTGAGGAGTTTTTCTTTTCCTTTTGTTCTTTAAATTATTTTATTGAATTCTTTTCTTGACTTATGTTTTTCACTGTGTTTCTGTTATCCTATAGTGTTCTGCATTAGGTTTAAAATGGCATATGTTTTTCAAAACGCACCAACCTTTTTTCTTCTTCTTCGCTTATACTAATTTTCTTTCTTACAACTCCCCCTCCCACTTGGATCTTGCGGATTTATTCATTGAGTAAAGTTTATTGGTAGCAGCAACTGAAATAACATTGGGACAAGAATGCCTCGTTTATCTTTGGTTTCATCTTATTGTGCTATTTTTAAAACGTTAACTTAAACGTAAATAACGCAAATTAAGTACTTTTTACGCGTTACGAGTGAGTGGCATCTGTATTTACTGAAATATATACTACAGCTTGTGTAAAAAATAACCGAAATTCATTTTGAAACTTTTAATTTATTGTATTGTCTTTATCGTTGCCAAGTTTTTGCTCAAGTCTAATATTTTATAAATTTTTTTGAACACTTAACATCAATTATCGTCTATTTTGAACTTTTTTCTCCATCTTACAAAGTGCATTATTTTCTTAAAAGAAACCCACTTATAAATAGGTCTACTAAATATAAAAATTTGTCTGGAGACTTGTATTTTCATTAAACTTTTTTTTAAATTGCTATTTGTGTGGATGTAAACAAAGATAAAGGGTAATGAAACAAGGCGTAATCTTTCTAACTCCTGGTTCTTATTCTGCTAACGTTCGTCTCTTTCCGCTGTTGGATGTGGTTAATTTAAAAAATAATGCTAATAAATTACGGATTTAAACAAGGTGAAAAATCATTTAACTCGATAATGTATAAGTGTAGGCAGGTGTCTGTTTCGAAGCAATTCGTGTCGTTAGCGAGACCTTCACAAAAATTAATTACATTTTCATTAAAATGGATCCTTCTCAAAGTATTTTATCTTAAAAAAAGAACATTTAGCCAAATTCTACACAATACTTATCATTTCAAAAACGGAGCCAATTACGTATCGGCACTTGCCAATACGGAGTCAATTACGTGCTTGTAATAGGAAAAGAAAATATTAAATTAACTTATTTAGTAATTGATCATGCATAGTGTAAAGTGAACGAAGGCCGGATTTTTAAATGTACAGAAGGAAAAAAAAACTGATTACTCTGAATAACTTTTGATCTAATGATCGGATCTTTGCGTTTAAGGACTCAGTCTTAATGATTTGAGGGGGTGACCTCAAATATGCTAATTCACTAGTGCAGACGATATTTTAAGTTACGAAATCAGACACGAAAACGTACTTTCTCTGAACAAACATACCTTTTTTCGAAGGATTCGGATTTCTGGTCCCCAAAATAAAAGGGGTAGCCGCAATCTGCGAAATGCGGTCTTCATTGTTTGGTTGGGAGAGCGCTCAAAAGTTTGAACCTTCGGCTCCTTTGGCTTTAATCTTATTTCACCGATTTCAGTGAAATCTATGGAATTAATTATGGTAATTAAAAAGAAAACATACTTGCATTCACCTTTATATCCCGTTTACTTCAAAATCGTTACTCGTTCATTCCGATAGACACTAATTTAAAAAATTTTTTTATTTATGCCCTCNAAAAAAAAAAAAAAAAAAAAAAAAAAAAAAAAACATTCGGAGCATAAGGTATAAAAATGTTTACATCCGCTTAAACTACCTACTTTTAAATTATAATCTGTAAAATATGACTGAAATCACTTAAAAAGTTTCATGGATTCAATAAGTTTTAATTTTTATTAAAATTTTAAAAAAAGGCAGAGAAAATTTTTTTTTTCTCCCGATTTCCTTTAAGTTTTGGATTTTATTTAATTTGGACTACTTTTATTTGGAGGAGAATTTTTTTAAGTGTTATTTAAATTTATTTTTGAGAAAAGTTATCTTCGACCAAACGAGTTTTATAAATGGGTGCAATTAGTTTTTTGATTTTTTTTTTGTTAGTTCCAAAAATATTCCGAAATACGCTGAAAATAGTAAAAAACATTAACAGGTTTAAATTTTAAACCGGTCTCTGTACTTTTGAAACCATAGTTTGAGTGCGACACTTTAAAATTTAAAAATTTTTCGTGTTTGATTTTTTTTTAACTAAAATTAATATATGCGCTATTTAGATATATCAAACGATATTAGATCCGTCCTTTATCCTAATGCAGCGGAACAGCTTTAATACATTTTGATCTAATAATTGGATTTTCACGGACTTCGATCCGATCTTAATGGTTGAAAGGGCCGGCTAGCCTTAAATATGCTGTAATTCTTGTTTAATCGATATTTTAAAGCAGTAAAGCAAGGCAGACACAAAAACCTAATTTCTCTGAATAAACATTTTTTTTTAACTGATTTGATTTTTCGTCCTCCAAAAAATGGGGAATTGCCATAATTAGGAAAATTAAATAAAGCTTGGTAGTTTGAGCAGAAGTTAGTGGCCCATAATGTTAATTTAAATTTTTGCGTAGTCTGCGATATTTCTAATACTTCTTAAGAGAACCTAAAAATATTTTAATACAATTGTAAAACTCAGTTTTCCAAAGATAAAGCAACGTGATTATTAATATTTTATTATTTATAAATTTTTATAAAAGATAAATCAACATGATTATGAATATTTTATTATTAAAATTTTTTTATTCTTTAATTTAATGATCGTCAAAAAATATTTGAATTGTTAGATACACAAATATTTACATAATTTTAAAACTGTTCAATTTTAACTGGCAATGTCCAAAATTTGAAGAGGGAATCAATTGAATAGTTCTGAGATGGAAATTTAAAACTAAAACTTACAATATTAAAATTATGCAGTTTGAGATGAAGTAAAAAGTCATGCAGTGCTGTTGTAATTTTACCGTACCCGAAAAAACCCGGATGGAGTTTTTTTCCTGGAGATACTCACTTGAAAAAAACCAAGTGGGTTTTTTCATGATTGCATTTTATTGTTAACAAGTCAGCTCTAAGTATTGAGTTAATAATACATTGAGATACAAACAACATACGTTGAAACATTTATATTTCTATTACTTCCATATTCTATGCTCAAAAATTTTTAATTAACATTTTTAAAAACATGTATTATTAAGAAGTGGAAATAATGTACTAAGGTATTCTCACAAAAATTTGAGATACTAATTCACAGTCACAATACAATTTGAAATCACTCTCATAACAGGAGACAAAAAAAATTATTAGAATAACAATTTAATGAAATAGGGAAATAATTTATTTATAAAAATGTATTTTAAATAATACTTTTAGAATGTAGCATCTTTTAACTGGTGAAATACATATTCAAACATCTTGCTTTGAATTCCTTGTTGTTGAAATACTAGAGCTTATTATCGAAGCTCTCTTTCATCTTTTTTTTACAGTACATGCATATCAAAGGACCTAATAACACAAAAAAGTAATGCAATGTATCATTGAATAGATACATTTTTCAAATTAAAAATTTACTTTGAAAATTGATGTCCTTTATTTGAATTAAAATAATTTATTTCTTTACTTAAACATCTAGCAGTTTTTTTTCCCAACTTTATTCGAAAATGGAATAGATAAATCCTAAAATGGTAATTGAACCCTATTACTCACATTAAAAGTATTATTGCTAATTTATCAATGTAAATGACATACATTGATAATAAAATGTTTTTATAATCATGATTATTAATGGCTTAATTATTAATAAAGTTAATATCATTTATTAATTCAGCAAGACTTAGTCTAAGACTTTAAAAAAATAAACAAAATGATGAAAAATTCAATTAAGTTTGAAAAAACCCAAATAAACACTGAAAAAACCCAATGGGTTAGGGTTTTTTACAACCCTGAAGTCGTGTGTTGAATGTATGTTTTATGATAGTCAATAGTGTATAGATTAATCTTATTATTAATTGGTATTTTAAAAAAAACACACCTTTTATAAATCAAAATTGTGTTTTACTCCACTTGAATGTCACACATTCTGAAAAATCATCCATACACCTATTGTTTAAATATTAATTTCCCACCCGTAAAGGCTATAATTCCTTTTGAATGAATTTTTAATAAGGATTAGAAAAATGTTCATTGCTAATAATCCTAAAACTATAAAATCCTGTCTAAATTAAAATCGTATTGGCCTGTTTTTTTCCCCCCATGAATATTAAATCTGAAAAGAAAATCCATACCTTTATCCAGTAAAAATCCATAGTTCTTAATTCAAACACTTTTAGGTATTATAACCTTTGTTTGTTCAAATTTAATTTTAATTCAAAAAATTTTTTAACAATTTTTAACAATGTAATAGGTTTTTCCTAAGTTTTTAATATCATTGTAATATTAGTTTAAATTTTTTGTTTACTTAATATATTTCTTTCAAATGAATTAAAATAAAATTCCACTTTTTATTTTCAGACCGTGAAGACCAATCTATCCTTTGCACGTAAGTTTTTACAAATTTTCTCTTTGTCCATTAATTCTTAACTTATTTAATTTTTTATTTATTTTAATTAATTATTTTATTTATTTATTTTTGCTGTCTGTTACAGATTTTAACTTTGTGATTAGGAATCTATACTTATTCTTGCATTTTTTATTTGAAATTTAGACTAGATCCATTATGTTTTAAAAAGCTATTATTATTATAAAAATACGTGCTATCAATTTATGGGGTAGAGGATTTGTAATTTTCATTTGATATCAACATAAATTTTTCTATGTTAGCATGTTTTCATTAACAAACATGAATATTTTTTACTAAATTAATAAATTCTCTGAAGAATTGAAAACAACACACTAAAAACACAATTTCATAAGCAAATTATTTTGTAACTGAGGAAATTTTTATGAAGTGTGTAGATATAACTTGTTTAGTGTCACATGAAGGAATGGTAATGTTATGTTAAAATTTTCTTAGAGCTTAATGCAAGAATCAAGATTTGTGTGTGTTAAATAAATCATATTGCTCAAAGTTAAATGCATGTTTTTTTTATTTTATTTTATTTATTTATTTTTTATTTAGGGGTGAATCAGGTGCTGGTAAAACTGAAAACACAAAAAAAGTAATCCAGTACTTAGCATATGTAGCATCATCAAAACCACGTTCATCTTCCCTTCATCATCCTGTAAGTATTTACAGAAAATTTTTAAATATTGCTTCTTTTTTTATGTTTCAAACACATTTACATTTCCTGCATGTCGTGCTATATTCTTTAAATGTACTCAATTTAAATTGCTATTGCTATATTTATAAGGGCTTTGTTGTGTTTTAATCTCTTCAGAAAAATGCTTTAGCTATTATAGACTAATAAAGTACGTTAAGCATGAAAGCTATTTTTCCCTAAGCAATTTTACAATTTAATATTCAAAAATTTAGCAAACATTTAGATAATATATTATTTTCACATTCATTGATATTTAGAATTAAAGTTCATAGATTTTATTTTAGTTTGCTGCATTTATTGTAAGTTTTATAAATATATTCATTTAAAAAGATAAATTAAAATATTTTATTTTCTTAACTAGTAAATTATTTTTAATATTAAATCTTAGTTATTCATGCTTAAATTAATCATGTTTAAATTTTCAAATTTTTTCATGTCCAGCTAGTATGATTGTCAAGTAAAAAATAATGTGGTTTTACAAATTATTGTATAATGTTAGTGATAAATATGATTCTAAAAGTAGAATAAATAATAGGTGATCTAACCTATCTATTTTTGACATTGGATATTGTTGCTACAATTTATCAATCTTTTTCAAGGTTTATTGAAAATTCTTTGATTAAAAGGATCTTAGCAGAGAATCTTAATTCACTAACTTTTACTAAATGAATAAATAAATTCAAAATTACACTAAGGCTATATTTCTTGTTATAAGTTTCATAATTTAGGGACATGACTTTTAAATTTTGTCATAAAATTATTAATCAAATTTATAAAAAAAAAAAGTAAAGCATTCCTGCCACAGTCTATTGTTTGCCAAGAGGGATCCTGGAGGCTAATTTTCAACAATTTTAGTGAACAACAATGGAGAAAATGCGATCACCTTTGAGCACCGACTGCCTTTACATAAAAGAAAATCTGGTACCAATCAATCTGTAACTGTGCAGACTTTATGCCGTCACCGGGGATTTAATCCCAGTTCTTCAATAATTAACAATAGTTTTCAATCATATTCCTATTATGCTAATAATTTTATTTAATTATTATATAACTAAGGGATTTGGGGTTATTTAAAAAAGAAAATGTTTATTTTATACAATTTAAAAGTTAAACTGCTTCGCATCAAGCATAACCATATATTTTTGAATATTTCAACTAAATATATTTCTAAATTTGCTTTATATTACTCATATTCTAAATACATTACTTAAATGTTTTTAATAGTAGATATAACTGGAATGGAATATACTTAAAAATAGTTAAGAGAATTTTATAAAGTAATTCTATAAGTAAATTTTAGTTTTTCACATTTTAGTTGAGAATTCATCTAAACTTAAAAATATGTGTTTTAATCAGGGTTGGGTTTTTGCCGTCAAAAACTGGTTTTTGACACGACAGTGGAAAAACCGCCAAAAACCTACTGCTTTCTTTAATTTATGGCATATAGCAGATAATATATTATTTTCACATAATTGCCTTTATAAATGAATGTTGTAAATGATTGCTATTGATTTTGCAACTATATACATGTATTCTTATAGAAGGATATACATTCATACAGAAATATTGTAATATACTTATTGAAAATAGTGATACTTACTTTTATCATTATAGCTTGATTTGCAAAGGATTCAAAATTTTGCACTTCTTAATTGTTAGAAATAAACAAACAAACAAAAAAGCTTGGAACTATTAATAAATTCAAGAACTAAAATGAAGAATTTAAAATTTGGCATTTCTTAAATATTAGAAATAAGCTAAACAAAACTTGTAACTTCTAACAAACTCTACGTGAAGAATTACTGCTATTTTGTCAAGTGAAAAGCTTTTATTCAGTTAAAAAAGCACATTAAGCAAAACTTAATTACAAACAAAATTACATGTTCAGTAGTCAGGGTCACTGTGCTGAAGCATACCATCGCAAGTGACTAATTTTGCGCATTTTTAATTGCCCAGTCGATTTCTTAGTTTAGTATGGATAAGTCCAAAATTTGAGAATATTCAAAAAAATGTTACCAAATACTTATCAATTATTTTACTAAATACTCAAAATTATTTTTCCAAAACTATGGGTTTTTGACAGTTTTTGACATTTTTGACAGAGGGGTTTTTGACATAACGGTAAAAACCATGGTAAAAACCGTCATGTGTCAAAAACTTGCCAACCCTGGTTTTAATGCATGTTTTAGTTAAGAAGTCATTTATTAAATTAAATATTTGTCTTTTCATTTTAAAAAAAGTAATTGCTGCACTTAGTTTTTAACTTTCTCCTCCTTAACTTTTCTCTCTCTCTCTCTCTCTCTCTCTCTCTCTTTTTTTACCAAAAAAATTTGAATTGCTATATAAATGTTTGAACAACAGTCATTTTTGCACACTTACATGTTATTTTAAATTTGTTTATTTTTATTTATTGCAATTATATAACATATTATATTTGTTTTTCTTAATAAAAATCTATTGTTGAAAATCGTTTTGTTAAAGCAAAGAATAACTTACTTGAGACCGTGTTGCTAATTTATTAATTTGTTATATAAAATTTGTATTTTTCTATTTACTCTAATTATTTGTATTTACTCTAATTATTTGTATTTAATGTGCTTTCTAAGGATGATTTTTACATAATATCACTATTGTTAACACTTTTTTTTTTTTAGTTTTTTTATCTTATTTAAAGTAATGTGTTTTATTTTCCAATGTAGCAAATATAATTAAGAGGTGAGGAAATTTAAACATATATTTCAATACTTGTTTTTATCATTCTTTATCATTAAAATTTAAACTTGCTTTAGTATTCTGTTCTATATTTTCTATATTTTATTTTCAGAATAATTCTCTCACTCCTGCACAAATTATCGTGAGTAGTTTTCTATATCACACATTAATAAATAATGATCTTATATAGATTTTAGTTTTATGATAAATATTTCTGTTATTTATGACTATTTCCTTTGCATGCAGCTGCCATCTGGGGTATGTAATGGATTAAAATTAAAAAGAATTTTTTAAAATTATTTTTTAATGTATGGTAAATTTTTCGTGCTATTGTCTTTGCATAAATTAATGTATATAGATTCATAATTCTTTTCAGGGTGAGCTGGAACAACAATTATTGCAAGCAAATCCAATATTAGAAGCATTTGGAAATGCAAAGACTGTAAAAAACGATAATTCATCTCGTTTTGTAAGTAATATTTTTATCTATTTTTCTCTTGCTATTTTCATTATATCTCACTTCTCTTTCTTTTTTGTTCACATTATTATTATAGGAATGTTTTTTTATATTGCTTTTTTAAATTATATAAAAAAAAAGTGAAAATAAAAGTCTTGTCTGAAGTTTAAACATTTCAATAATTTTCAAGTGTTTTGATTTAGATTAATAAGTTTTCCTTTTATTTTATTGTCCCCCCCCCCGTTTAATTAGGTATGAAATATATTGCGTTATTTAATCATTGGTTTTGTTTATATAAGTTAATTTAGGAATTGTAATTATTTTTAAAAAATAAATATGAGAATTTTGTATTTTTTAAACTTGTTTTTCTTGTCTAAACTTGTAAATTTTTTTATTCTTTTAAATGTTATATTTCTACCATTTTTTTTCTCTTTAAAGTTAGGAGTACCTTTCTTTTTTCTCTTACTTTATGCATTACACTTGTTGGTATTGCAGATAAAGTTCGATAAACAAATTTGTAAATTAAAATCCATATTAATAAAAATGTAAAAAAAAAAAATATGCAAGAAAATTTTAGCATATATTTTGTAAAGAGGGGAGGAGTGGGGGAAGGAGGGGAGGGCCCAAAAACGGCTATGCTTAGGGCCTACGAAAGGTATAATCCGGCTCTGTGCCTAGGGCCTTCGAAAGGTATAATCCGGCTCTGTATATCAGCGATAAACTGAAGTCAAAATTTTAGAAGCAAGTTGATTTCTTATAGTCTTGATAAAGGCATATTTTTCCCTAGTTATATATTAAGATTTAAGCAACTTTTTTTCTAGCTTCAATTTATATAGGCGCTTTTTTTCTAAGTGCAATAAATATTTAAAAGTTATTAAGCTTTTTTGATTGATTTAAATATTTTTTTTTTTACAACTTATTGCTTCTTATTGACAGAAACTAATTTTTACAATTGTTTAAGCTTTTATAATTGCATGCAAATCTCAATTTCAATTGTTCCTTCAGTGGTAGATATTGCAAAATTGTTCTTATTACAACTTATTATTTAAGCATTATGTAGCTCTGTAATGAATGGAAAATTTTTGATTTTAATGTATTTGATATATTTTTTAAATATTTTAGGGAAAATTTATCAGAATCAATTTTGATGCTTCTGGATTCATAGCTGGTGCCAATATTGAAACATGTATCCTTTTTACATAAAATATATTAAAATATCAAGAGTGTCATAAATTTTAAACAATATTTTACTTGTCAGTGTAGAACATTTTTCTTAATTAATCAATAGATCTTTTAGAGAAATCTCGTGCAATTCGTCAGGCTAAGGATGAGCGTACTTTCCATATATTCTATCAAATGCTTGCTGGTACAACGGAAGAACAGAAAAGTATGTTTTAATAAATGTATAATTTCTTTAAATTAAAATTTAATTTAAGAGATTACATTATTTATTTTTCAATTTTTGTTTGATTTATTCTTTATTTTAAAAAGATATTGATAATGTATCTTTAATATTCTATATATTTTGTCAACTATTAGTTTTTAATGTGCTATAATTACTTTCCATTCTTAATTTATATTTCCTTTTGTACAGTGTTAAATTAAAAACATGTTTTATTTTAATTTGCAGAAGAATTTCTGTTAGAAGATCCTAAAAACTATAGGTTTCTGACTTGTGGAGGATTGGCTGTTCCAGGAGTTGATGATGGTCTTGAATTTCGAAATACTGTTAGTGCTATGTCTATAATGGGTTTATCTCCAGAAGATTTATTTTGTAGGTTTCAACTTTTATTTTTATTATCATACATTTTTTTCTTTTTTAAACTTTAACATTTTATAGTTTTTTAAAATTTCAAGTTTTATGTTTCAAACTAATGAATGTTAAATTTTATATTGCTTGAAAATGTTTTAACTAAAAAACTTTTTTTCTAATTCTGTATTTCTATCACTTAATCGTTTAACAAAAATTATGATGCAAATATTTTGAAATTTATATTTATTTATCAAATGTTATGTTAAGTCTGTATTCTTTGAATTCGCTTTAGACTGTAGTTATTTTAACCTAAATCATTACTGTAAACAAGAATGTCTCTACTACAGAGTTCATAGTTTTTATATTTGCAGTCACAATTGCAAACGCACTAATTTAGCTTTTAAAAACTGCTGGAAAAAATTATAAATTTTTTTATAGGTCCTTTTTTATCCTGTATATTTTTTCAAGCTTTCATTATCTTCTTAATCTTAGCCTTCCCCCCTTTTTTTTTCTTTTAAAGTTACCTCTTAGTTTTCTATGTGGAAGAAAACTTTTGTCTAATAAGCATTGAACTTCTAGTTAGTTATCTTTGAAGATAAGTTTTTTATTTTTCCAAAATCACATTATGAACTTAAATTAACATAATCTTATTTGATAACCAATTGTGATTAATTTGGTATTACCAAAATTTCATTGCTTTGGACTGGCTGTAGTTTGATTCATTTTCCTGTACCTTTTTAGAAATTTGCTTATTTTCAATCCTGAGTTTCGTTGAGACTGAATAAATGGTAATTTGACAGTGACAGGTCTGGGCTATATTATTATATCCCTGACCTGGGCTATTATACATTATTGTAGTGATTGTTTGTAATCTATTAATTGCCGAGTTCTCCCAATTGTCAACAGCTGTGTAATGATTCATATTGTTAGGCATTATTAGTGTAGCTTATGACACTGTTTTGAAGTTTTAGTGGAAATCACCCTAATTGCTAACAGTACATGACTGAAAATATTGTTTTACCTTTTAACAGAAGTGTATACTATATAATGCCTTAATGTTGTCAAACACTTGCCATTACTTTCCTGTATGTAAGTGTGAGATTTGGCTAAGACTGTGAAAAGTTTCTATGTTAATCACAATTTTTTTCCATGTTGTTGTAAAAAATCTATTTCTTATGATTGACATCAGCTAACATAGAAATGGCTTGTTTTGTTTTTTTAAATTTCATTAAACTGCATAGATGTTAGTGCTTATAGTCTAAATTGCCATTGTTAACATATTTTTTATTGATTTTTGTTTATATTTTTTTCCTAATTGTTAAAAATATTCCAGCTATTTTCAAAATACTCTCTTCTGTCCTTTTATTTGGAAACATGGAATTCCAGCAAGAAAGAAATTCTGACCAAGCATTTTTGATGGAAACAACTGTTGCTCAAAAAATAGGCACTCTGTTAGGCTTAAAAGTTACTGACATGACAAGAGCTTTTATAAGACCAAGGATTAAAGTAGGAAGAGATTTTGTGAGCAAAGCACAAACTAAGGAACAGGTAATAAGATACATTCTTTCTGAAATATGTTGTCCTGATTTTTTTCTTTGGTCTACTACTAGGTTTGCCTGAATCACTTAGTTCCTATAGTTGAGAACATAACTCGGATATAGTGGACATTCTGAAAAATACTGCTCTGCCACTCTAAGTCAATATTTTGGGGGAGGCAAATTTCCTTCCCAACAGGATAATTAATCGATTCACACATCAGACTTACGCAACCATGGTTTGAAAAAAAAATTCTTTCAGAAACTAGACCATCCCTTTCAAACTAAAACTATATCTTCCATATTGGCACAACTTTAGTATAGAAATTCAGTAGTCAGCCAAATTTACCATCTTCACTGCCTGATCATATTTCAGCTTTGTTGAATGCCTGGATGTAAATTTTTATGGCCACTTGTCAAAATGATAGTAACTGGTTTAAGAACTATCATCGATGCAAACAAGGGGACTAGCATGTTATTAAAATGTTGCTAAAGACTTTCCAAATCTGAAGTTCTAGGTGTTCGAATACCTTTGACCAGATATTACACTCACCTAGTAATGCTGATGCAATTTAAAAACTCTATATCTTTTCAATGCTAAGAGCAGTATAAATACTTATTTAATATAACCTCTTTAGCAGATAATTCATTTACACGTGTTGTTGGGCATAAAAGTAACAAATTATTTTATGTTGATTTAAAATTCAATAAATATTCTTTAATTACCAATTATATGAATTAAGTTATAGAATAATATAACTAAATATTGTAAACATAAATTAAATTTTCCTGCTCTATGAAAATCTTTTATTGATAGGTTGTTGTTGCTTTCTTTTTGTCTGAGAAAAATTTTTAAGAATATGATGGTATTTAAATTATTCAAGGAGTGGTACCTAGTTGTCAGAAGAATAAAGGTTTAATTAAATTTTTTTAGAAGTTTGCATCCAGTTTGTAGTTAATAATCATTTTAAAATTTTAAGTTTTAATTGTTTTAGATATTTTGTCATATTTTGAGTTGAAGTATACATTTATTATCAGAATTTTGTAATTAAAATTATTCTTGATTTCTTTTAAATTTCTTAAAGTTTCTCATGGCATTTTTTTTAAAAGTAAAAATAAGAACTTTTATTACCTTTTTTGATTTTGCTGTTTTATAGGCTGAATTTTCTGTGGAAGCTATAGCTAAAGCATGCTATGAGAGATTATTTAGGTGGCTAGTTAATCGAATAAACCGTTCTCTTGATCGAACGAAACGACAAGGAGCCTCTTTTATTGGTATACTTGATATTGCTGGATTTGAAATATTTGAAGTGAGTTACTATTTTGTTATCTATGTCTATATATTTTTAATGATAAGTTTCGAAATTTTCAATTATAAGTTACTGTTGATTTAATATTCTTTATGTTTTAAGATATAAATTATATTGGACCAGTCTCAAATACAATTGCGTTGAATTATTAGCAAGTACAAAGCAAACTTTTATTAATGAAGTTTCATTTAAAGTATCAAAAATAAAGATCCAAAACTTTTGCCTAATTTTCAGTGATGTTTTTAATACTTTCTTTGAAAAATGGAAATCAATATTTTCGATGTATATATTTATATATATATTGATAAAAATTATTTTTTATAATAAGAATGATATACTTCATTCAGAGTTTATTAATTAATTTTATAATTGTCCAGAGTTTTAATGCACTATATTTTGTATGTTTTAAGCTATTTATTTATCTAATAGTAATTTACTCTTTCAATAATCTAATAAAATCCAAATGTAAACTGCTGTAATGCCTTTCAGTCAATTTTCTTTGCTTTCTTTCTTTAGTTAAACTCATTTGAACAGCTATGTATAAACTACACGAACGAAAAGCTGCAGCAACTGTTTAATCATACTATGTTTGTATTGGAGCAAGAAGAATATCAAAGAGAAGGCATAGAGTGGAAATTTATAGATTTTGGTCTTGATTTACAACCAACTATTGATCTAATAGAAAAAGTATGTTGTTTTATCAAGTAATCTTTTATTAATGCTATGAGCTTTTAAAATCTTAATTATTCTATTACTATCTGTAACCTATATCTTATAATAACAAATGTTTAGTATTTATTTAATTTATGATCTTTATTTTCACTTCTGTTATTATTGATTTTAAAAGCAACTAGGAAAAAAAATGAGCAACACTATCATAGTGTATTGAAAAGATTCCGTTATTTTAGATAAATCATTTTTAGGTCATATGACTACCAACAGCTGTATCAAAAAAATTATATATTATCAAAGGATCTATACTGAAACAGACTGATATTCAAAAGGAATAAAATATAATAAAATTTCCTTTATTTTCAAAAGGAAACTTAGTATTTTTCCTAATCCAAAGTTATCTGCCAACAGATATTGGGAGTACAAATTAGTTCGGTCCATTTTCAAAAGATGGCTCTGGCTGTTATGAATGTTTCATAGTGACAGCTAGTTTCAGTGGTTTCAGAGATTAGACATCCTTCAATAATATTCAGTTTATATCGTTTTGAGTTTCATAAAAAAATCCTGTTTTTTGCTGTGTTGAATGTGTCAAACTTTGTCTTAACTAAGCAGCATTTGCGGGAGGTTTTATGTTTCTGCTTTAATTGGAAGAAAAGTGCAGTTGAAGTGCATCGAATTCTTGTAAAAGTTTATGGTGATAATGCTTCAACTGATAAATCATGTAGGGAATGGTTTCAATGTTTCAAGAATGGTGAAAGAAGAATGATAAATGGGGAAAGGTGAATGGTGTTGTATACTATGAGCTGCTACAACCTGGCGATTCTATTGCTGGCGATCGCCGTAGGCTGCAATTGATTCGTTTGAGTCGTGCATTATGAGAAAAACGGCCGGAATACGAGCAAAGACATGACAAAGTTATTCTTCTGCGTGATAACAGCCTGCCTAATGTAGGAAAAGTCGTAAAAAATTATTTGGAAACGTTCAAGTGGGATATTTTACCACACCCACCGTATTCATCGAACATTGCTCCTTCTGATAACTGGTTGTTCTGACGAATGCAGCACGATTTGGCAGGTCACCGGTTCACTTTATTCGCAGAAATCAAAAATTGACCCCTAACTTGAATTACCTCATAAGGCGAGACATAATTTCGAGATGGAATTCGAAAATTGCCTGAGAGATGGGAAAAAGAAGTAGCCAGCAATGGACAATACTTTGATTAATCTGTTCATTCATTTTGTTCAAAAATAAATGCATTTTCGACCACAAAAAAANAAAAAAAAAAAAAAAAAAAAAAAAAAAAAAAAAAAACTGACCGAACTAATTTGTACTCTCAATATTTTTCAACAGAATTCACAATAGCTACAAGATTTCAATATTTTATAATTAACCAATATAAGTTCCATGTTCTCATGACTGCCCCACCTCATATCAGTGTTTTTGTTGAAATTATACTCTCTCATGACTATAATGTTTCAGTAATGTCGTAAAATTTACTAAGTACTTTTTTTCTTTCTTTGTGAGTTTTATGGACCCATTAATGCAAATGAAACTTTTCACACAATTCTTACTGATTCAAAATTTTCACCACTCTTCAACTCTCTGGTTTCCGGGATCTTAATTTCCCTAGCTCCCTTTGTTGAAGCCGGTATGTATGTAGTAATAGTAGCGCCACCTACATTAATTAAAAAAAGTTACTTCCTTGTTGGATTTCATTGCGTCTTGAGATAGACCAATGCGATGTTCCTAATAAACGCATATTAATAATTAATCCACCATTTATTGCTTTTGTTGTTGTTTATCTAAAATCAGATCGACATTATCTTTATGAGCTTGTAATATACGAACCACGCAAACCTGCAAACGCAATCAAATACAAAATATCATCACCCTTAGATTGCCAAAATGCTCAAGAATTTGTTTGCTAACTATCTTCCCCTCTTTCTCTGCAAGCTATGATAGTCAACTTACCTTAACAATGGGAAATGCAAAGGAGTTGAAACTGGAGACTTTTCAGGGATGCACAAGAGTTGTATTAGAAAAAAAATTGTTGCTTTCTGATTTCTTTTACTTTGACTGACTTGTTTTGCTGTTGAGAAATAACAAGGGAAAATATTTAGTTTTAGTATAGCTTTTTATGCAATTATGGGATGAAGAACAGCAGTCAATTATTGCTTAATAAGGGATATTTAACTTTTTTTCTGTAAAATAATTTAGTTTTACTGAGTTTTATTTCTATAAGTGGAATGTTCCATTATCTGTCATTTTGACTAATGTTTTTGTAAAAAAAAAATTTAGATAATGGAGTTTCTTTTTTAAGTTCAATCCTCAAATGTTTAAAAGTCTTATACGTAAAATGCCTTTCTTGTTATTTTTTTTTACAGCCAATGGGAGTTCTTGCCCTTTTAGATGAAGAATGTTGGTTTCCTAAAGCTACTGTCAAAACCTTTGTAGATAAGCTTGATACATCACATGCTGTTCACCCTAAGTATATCAAATCGGATTTTAGAGCAAATGCTGATTTCAGTATCATACATTATGCTGGCAAGGTATGTATTGTTTGCTTTAGATTTAGTTTTTGAACTGTGTGAACATCAATAACTGTTGCATTTCTCTCTTAGGTTGATTATTCTGCTGATAAATGGCTTCTTAAGAATATGGATCCACTGAATGAAAATATTGTGTCATTACTCCAGAATTCAACTGACCCATTTGTGGTGTATATTTGGAAAGATGGTAAGTAAAGGCTTTTCAGTTATATTTATTTTTTTGATAAATATGCATTGCTTATCTAGTTAGTTTAATAACTGGCCCTACATAATTTTTTGTTAACTAATTCTATGATTCTACTAAACAGTTTTTGAATTTTATTGAGGCAAACATAAATTGTCTCTTCAAAGGGATCAATGGAAATAGAGTTTCTTGGAAATGAAGTGTCAGAAATGGCTGTTTGGTTAACTTTTATTTGAAGATGAAAAATTTTTTTTTCCTAAAAGACATTCTTTTCCTCATCCTTTTTTATATAGATATTGTGGCTTGCCCGGAAAAGAAGTTAGCTACTTATTTTATACTTTGAGTTTGTGATGTCCCTCCAAATGTTGAGGCAAGAGCAAGATGGACATTTTTTCTGTTTTTGTATTATTCATTGTAAAACTTTTATAAAATTTTTGTTTAATGAAATCTTTTTTTATTTATTATTGAGATTAAATGTGCTCTTTACGGTAACGAAGTATTTGAGTTTAAAAATATTACATTTTGTTATATTTCTAGAAATTTTCTTAAATGAATTGCATCAGTTGGATTAATATAAATTACAAAAGCTTTTTTTTTCTTTTTGAAGAAATTTTTATTTTTAGCAGCTATAGCTTGATATAAAAATTTATAAAATTCTAACCTCATATTTCTCATAACTTTTCGATGACTCTTTTTGTAGCTGAAATTGTTGGAATGGCTGCAGCCACTATGGGTGATACTCAGTTTGGTGCTAGAACTCGAAAAGGCATGTTTAGAACAGTTAGTCAACTGTACAAGGAACAATTAGCTAAGTTAATGGCTACTCTGCGCAATACTAATCCAAATTTTGTGCGATGTATCATTCCTAACCATGAAAAAAGGGTAAGTGTTTCTCTTACTATCTTAAAGCATAATAAATATTTCTTCTGCACTATAAGATATCGATGTATTCAAGCTAAAGATTAGACATTTTATAGAAAGAAAATGCTATGATTTTGACAAAAAATATATCTTTCAATTTAGAAATTTTTTTTTCTGGGTTTAGTGTTAGGTTGAAAAGTTTTAAAGTTTTTGGAATTGATATTATGTTTTTACTTATTTTTCATAATGTTAAAGTTTTACTTGATGATTAAGAACTCATTAAATTTGTTGATTAATAAAAACTATTTTAATACTCCTAAGACTAGATTTGTTCAAAAAATAGAATGATTTATTTATCTATTTTTTTTAAAAACTTTTTATTCTAACTTCTTAATTCTTTAAACCAAAGGCTGTTTCAACAGTTAAAAATAAACACAGCCACTAAAGGTATAATACCTGGAAACCAGTAAATAAAGTGGTTAATAAATATTTCATTGTAAACAATTTTAGCATTTAGAGTGGTAGGTAATTTAAAATTGACAATAAAAGTTTATTGTATTTAATATTTTTGATTCAGGTTAACGATCATTTTCAATGTTAAATTTTTTTTTTTAAATTTCATTTTTTTAATGATTAAAAAATAGCATTCAGGTAAAATTCAAGTAAACGGTCACCAAAATTTAAATAAACTTAAGTATAAGAAAATTTTAATATAATTTTAAAAGCAAATTGTTTAATGTAAGAGCATGTATTTTTAAATATAATAAAATTCAGAATTCTGAACGAATAGCAATAAGTGTTTAAATTCCGAATTTTCTTTTAGCATACTCTATTATAAATTCAGTCATTAAACATTATTTTTAATATTAAAAACATAACCTTTTCCAAAAATACACATTACTAGTCTTTTTATTTGATTTTAACTTCTTTTTTTTTGTTGTGGTTTATATTTTTAAGTTTTTTATTGTCGAATGTTCTACTGTATACTTTTTTTTTTAATGAGTGAAAGATTTTATTGAGGCTTTTTGTTGTGCTACTCTGATATTAAGTTGTATATTGATAATATTTGAAATGTCTGTGATACTAATTTATATTAAAATTGATGCTGGTATTTAATTTTTGATTCTTTTATTATTTGGGCATAAAAATAAATTGTATTTTTTTTCTAAGAGTAAGTTTATTTCAAAAATAATTAGTAGTGATAATTGAAAATGTTTATTTTGTATATAATCTTACTCTTAAAATTTCAAAGTAAAGAATGTTATTTTTGGATGTAGATATATTAAGAAGGCAGTAAAATAATTATGTTTATACATAAATCTATTAAAGATTAAAATCAATTGTGTTTGCAAATAAAGCTTAACTTTTTATATTATTCTGTGGTATATTCTTCTAACTATTGGTTATTTTAAACATAATACAAATTTTCCAGAAATTTTTACCTAGTTCGTTGTTGCTGTTAGACTTTTGAAGCAAGTCACTGTTTCTAATATAGAAAACTTTGTACCACTGTATTTAAATTAACATTTAGCTTATCTATTCTAAAAACAATTTTTGTTTATTGTTGAATGAATTTTTAGGCTGGAAAAATCGATGCTTTGCTTGTGTTGGATCAATTAAGATGTAATGGTGTATTAGAAGGAATTCGAATATGTCGACAAGGTTTTCCTAATCGAATTGCATTCCAAGAGTTTAGACAGAGGTAATTTTTAGCTTTTTTTCACTTAAAAACGCTATATTTGTAAATGTTTTTTGCTTTGTTTCAATTTAATATCATGATTTAATTCCCTTTTGCTATTAAATTTGAAGCATTTTCTGTCAATGACTTTTTCTTTCTGCTAATTTTCTTTGAAAAAAATAAAACAGGAATCTGTTACACAAAATATTATATATTTTACCATTCTCTTTCAACTTCTAGTTAAACTGAGGAGGATGCTTGTAATTTTATATTCATGTAGTACTCATTTGTTTTTTTATTATTGTTGTTTAACTCAAAATCAATTTTCATTATCGAGCAGTGGACTATTAATATAGTTTTTAGATCTTATACAGGGACTGCGGTAAAAGTAATGAGAATCATTCTTTACAGTAGTTGCAATGTAATGCAGCACATGTTAAGTGAATGGGAGTAATAGTAATAAAAAAGAGATTTAACTCAGTCATCTATTATCTCTGGGAAGGTCAGTATCTCAGACTAGTTGAAAAATTTCCTGAGTAGCTTCATGAGTCCTGATACACAGAAAATTTACTATGCCATCTCACTTTGTGTTAAACAATAGTTGACACAATATGTTTTAAAATGCTCAAGAATATATGGAAGATAAGGAGTGCTCCAGGGTGCCCTCCATATCAAAAATTAAATACACCGTATAAATGCTGTTCAGGATTCTGATTGGACATATCTAAGATAAATTGCTGATGAGCATGGCCTTAGTAAAAGCGATCTGCCTCAAATCGTTTTTGGAATTTATTACATGATATCTGTTGGCATGTATTGTTAGTAAAGGATTTCGAAAAAAAATTCATGACACTTCCGTCCTTCGTAGACTTAGTTTGTCATTCACTTTTTTTTCTTCTTCTTTCTCAAAAACACCGAAAGAGATAGGAAAATGATATAAATCATTCCCAAGAGTTAGTTGTCCATTGAAGAGTTAATTATTTTTATCCTTCCCAATTCACCGTCTTGGAAATGATATAAATCATTCCCAAGACTGTGACACAAGTCCTAAGGAACATTCTGGTAGGATACTTTATAAATTGCTTGAAACAATGGCAGAAATGTTCAAAGAGCATATGTTGAAGATTTGAGCATATTTGCAAAAATTTTCAATTAAGTATTTTTTATCCAACACGCCAGTCTTACTACTTCTGGGACAGACCTTGTAAATTTCATTAATTCCAGTTGTAATATTTTCAATTATTATTTTTATAAAGTCAGAAATTTTTTTCTAATCTTGCAGTTGCCACTAATGATACTTGGCTATTTGACAATAATTGTTATTATTGTTTTTGCTATTTAAAATTCTTTTGTTTTCATATTCATAACAAATTTTAGAGTTTTTTTTTAACACATTATCCAAATTATTCTGTAATTTTATGTCAAGTGTTTCTTTTCAATTTAAAAAGTAAATTAATTTCTTGTTCCTTGAATGTACTGCTATTTATTTAATGACTTTAACAAGGAATATAAATGATTTACAAAACCAGAGCAATG
The DNA here is from genome assembly GCF_043381705.1 of Parasteatoda tepidariorum. NCBI lineage: Eukaryota > Metazoa > Arthropoda > Arachnida > Araneae > Theridiidae > Parasteatoda > Parasteatoda tepidariorum. The sequence goes on from NC_092208.1 coordinate 55,301,489, forward strand.
TAAAATTTATGTGTGAACTGTGCATTTCTGATCTGAAATAATATTTTTTATGAATATTTTAGATATCTAAATCATATTAAGTTATATTACGGTTAATACTCATTTTACACATTATTTTAATTAGTATACTTTTTTTTGGGAAATTTTTTAAGTCTAGTTAATATATTTTTTTTAGGTATGAACTACTTACCCCAAATGCAATACCTAAAGGTTTCATGGATGGAAAATTAGCTTGTGAGAAAATGGTATAGTATAATATTTAGTTTTTAAACTTTTTATTTTTTATTTTCCATTAATCCTTTAGAAATTTAATTAGCTGCATAGTGGCATACATAGACTTATGTGCGCCTTTCTACTTGATTTACTAGTATGCCCTATGTTTTATCCTTAAAAAATTAAAATTATAATATGAAACATAAACACTATGGTAAAGAGACATAGGTATTTATAATCATTAATTTAAGATAATAAAAATCATAATTGAAATGAAAAGCAAAATTTCGAAAACATACTGAATTATAACATTGTTTATCACTGAAATGAAATTAATTTTAATAATGCAAGAAAATAACTCACTATTTTACAATAATTGTATTCAAAATTTAGTTAAGGGTTATTGTTATTTATAATGTGAATTTTAAAGATGGTGTATAAAAAATATTTTATTAGTGTTAACTTTTCTGGAGCATGTTTCCTCAAACCTCATGGGACCCCCACTGCAAGAATTGTGTTCTATTTACATCATTGAGGCTGCGCCATAAATCATTTTTTGATTTATATGGAGTTTAAAAATTAGGTGTTTTTCTTGAAAGAATGAGCTTTGTCCAAATTATTTTATTTGGGAGTAAATATTTAATTCTTAAGAATTCAAAATAAATTGTAACAACCTGTGAAAAAAATATGAATTATGTAATAAGTTTTGCACATTAAGGTATTTTTTATTATATTTTTAAGATATATGTTCTAGTTCAGTGTTTTCCAACTGGCGGTCCGGGGGCTGCATCCGGCCTGCGAAGCCTTATTTTGTGGCCTGCGAACTAAAATATATTAGTTGTCATTTTTTGCGGACAATTTTCGTAAAAAATCTATGTGGGCTTAAAATACTTTTCTCGAGAATAAAAACCTAATTTCTTCGTTTCTGTGAAATTTAACATACCAACTTAACAAAGCAAATATATTGAACCTGGTAATGTATCCAGAAATAAGGCTGCTTAGATGTAGGATGTTCTCCTTGAACAGTTGACCTCAAATGATGCTGTTGAAAGTATAACTTGGATGTACCACAAACTAATGAAACTAATAATCTTTATTAAAATACTTAGTTGCTAAGACTCAGTTTGATATCAGTTAGAATTTTTGATAGAATTAAACTGAGTTATTTGTTATTTCAGATATATGCATTAGATTTGGATCCTAACTTATATAGAATTGGACAAAGTAAAATCTTTTTCCGAGCTGGAGTTTTGGCTCATTTGGAGGAAGAAAGGGATTATAAAATATCTGATTTAGTAATACAGTTTCAAGCGTTTTGTCGAGGCAATTTGGCAAGAAGGTATAAACATACTTATTCATAAAAATTAATTTTAGTGCAATTTATTTTCAAAGTTAATGTGGTAATTTCATTTCAGGAACTTTCATAAACGTTTGCAACAACTTAATGCCATTCGAATCATTCAGAGAAATTGTGCTGCTTATTTAAAATTAAGAAATTGGTCATGGTGGCGTCTTTATACAAAGGTAATTTGAGTTAAAAATTTTATTATTTATTAACATCATACTGTTATAAATTTATCTATCATAATTTTCTTTGGGATCTTAAAACTAATTTTTCAGTTTAGTTGTTAAGTTTCATTATTTATAAAAACTAAATTTTTTAACTATTTTTGCTTAGTTATTTTTAATTTTGTTTTAATCATTTATTGGCTACTGTTTTGTATATGAGGGTGAATAGTTGTAATTATTGCTAGGTTTACTACAAATTATTTTTTATTATGTAAAAGAAAATTTCAATGTTACTTTATAAATATAATATGGCAAGTATTATGGTTGATTAGATAAATGTAGTGATCCACTGACAAAATGAAAAAGAAAAGTCCATACATTTTTAATATTTTATTTTTTTATAAAAACCAATTTGTTCTAAATTTAAGGTGAAACCATTACTGCAAGTTACAAAACAAGAAGAGAAACTCAGTGCTAAGGAGGATGAGTTGCGACAAGTAAAAGAAAAAATGGAGAAAGCTGAAACGGAAGTTGGTGAATTAGAAAAAAAGCTTCTACAAGTAATTTTTTTTATTACCTTTTAAACTGTGTAACCTGATATTTTAGTATTCTATGATTAATTATTATCAGAGCTAAATATAAGATATTATTTAGCAATGTACCATATAAATTTTTGTTTCAAATCTGTATGTCTTTAAGTCTATATCTGAAACAGTTCAGGTATTAATTGTTAATCAGAAAAAGAATTTCACCTAAAAGAGTGAAAAAATTATTGAAGCATTATATTGTAAGAATTGTAAATACACGCTCTACAACAACTGGCATGCATATGCACATTATATCTGTTGTGGCTTAAGTCTGTCTTGTTGGTTGAGGCGTTGCTGTTTGAGAGAGGGGTACCAGTTCAGGACACTGCCCATGTTATCTGACCTGGACCAAAATTGCACTGTGTACCTAACAAAGCAGTTAAAAGATGGAGCTCTCGAATTAAACAGGGTTAGGTGCTTGGCATGGTTTGATGTTGTGTACTTACACACCGTTTAATATTGAGATCATTTTAATGTTTTGCAGAACAATAGTAGTAAAATTATATGGACCTTTCTGAATGACTATTATTACATATTAAAGAAATACAATATTCAGAATTTACTTTTATTTCTGCTATATTGTTTTATTTTTGTTAATAATATTTATATTTAATATAATATCTTCTTTATTTATAATATATTTGATAAAAATTTACTTATTTTACTGCTTAATAACGCCTTAGTAATAATTTAATTTTATGAAAATAATATTTACATGTTTGTCATAAACTGCCCTCTAGATGTTTTATATCTTGGTTTATTTAAAAAGCAAATTTTTTCTACAGTTGTCTGAAGAAAAAACTACCCTAGCTGAACAATTACAAGCTGAAACTGAACTTTGTGCAGAGGCGGAGGAGTTAAGACTACGATTGCAAGCTAGAAAGCAAGAACTAGAAGATATATTACAAGACATGGAAGTTAGAATTGAAGAAGAGGAAGAAAAAAGCAAGAATTTGACTTCTGAGAAAAAGAAACTTCAGTTAACTATTCAGGATCTAGAAGAACAGTAAGAACTTTTATTTCTTCTTGATCTCTTTTTTACATTTCAAATTATATTAAAATCTTTTTTTGAAAATATATTATTATCCATTTCGTTTCATTAAACATAAGTCATTTTCATTAAGCATAAGTTTATTTACTGTTGTAGTTTTATTTTTTTAGATGATTTCCTCTTTGCCTCATTTAAAAATTTTGTATTTACCTCTTTGCTTCATTTTAACATTTAAATTCGTAATTTGTCAAGAAAGACAAACCACTAGAAAGACAAATCACTTGAGACAAACCACTAGAAAATAATTCTTTGTGGTCCATTGAACCACTGACTGATCCTGCTTATCAACTGTCACTTTTCTTATAAAATTATTTATTAATTATCTTATTTTTAGAAATAGTTTAAAATGCATTTTTTAGTAATTTAATTTATAATAGAGATTTTAATAATAGAGATTTAAGCTTCAGTGAAAAATATCTGTAAAAAATAAATAAAAATTGCTAACTTATTTGATATTTCATTTATTTCTTTGCCACTGGTTATTATTATTTCATATCTATTTATTATTTTAACTACAGTAATAAATAAATTGTACAAATATATTTTTATAATTGTAATTTACAATTTCTCTTCAAATTTACTGCAGTCCATAAAATAAAGCTATAATTTGCTATGTCAACCAAATCTTATTTAAAATAAAATGTTAACAATCTTGAAAATATTTGTTTGTCAAAGTTATATTTTTTATGCATGTCTATACAGATTTTTTTAATGCACCTTTTTTATAATCATTTTATAAAGTATTAATATTTTGCAGCTGATAAACATAGATAACAGATACTATTCAAATTTCATTTATCGGATGACCTTTTTAAAATTTATTTAAAAGAAAAATTGTAATTCAAAGATTATTTTTTAAAACTGGAATCATCTTTATAATTGTTCTTATTCAAAAATGAAATAATCTTTCACTCATTATAATTGATGAAGTGGTGATGCTATCAATTCAAAAAACTTTACTTAAAAATGTATTGTCAGATATGCATAGTTTTATAGTGTTTATTGTATTTTTATAAATTCATTGTGATCTATTTTAACTATCAGCAGTAAAGTAATTGCAATTAATCTTCCACGAATCGAGCTCTTGTAAGAGATTGTACTCTGTGTGTGTCTTGTAAAAAATTTCCCTGCTGTGCTTTTCCCTTGAATAACAGCAAGAGCTAGTTTTTTTTATATTTATTTTTATATGCAGTGGGGAACCAGTTTAAAATATAGAGAAAGACAGGTCAAACTCTCAGAGGGTAAATATGTAGCTTGTTAATGAAAATGGAATCTAATATAAGTGGTTTATTCTTAATATTTTTTTTTTACTGTATTCTTTTGTAAGGTTCTTCAGATTCTAGTTCTTTCTACATAAATGACTTTGTTTCTGAGACCTAAGTTACTAAGATTGTGGTTTTAAAATTTATTTAAAATTTTATCAAATCAATTTTTAAAGACTAACAAATCATAAGGTGGATCAGTTTATAGATTTGCTTTTTTTCTATAATTTAAATTTTTTTTTCATTAGATTAGAAGAAGAGGAAGGAGCTCGCCAGAAACTTCAATTAGAAAAGGTTACTTTGGATTCTAAAATTAAAAAATTAGAAGAAGATTTTGCTGTACTTGATGATAGTAATCAAAAAGTAAGTTAAGTTATTTTGAATTCTGTTATTGGTACTTTTCAGCAGTGCTCTTAACCTCAATTGTTGAATTACTTTTGAAAAAATTTTTTTTTTTCAGATCCTAAAGGAAAAGAAAATTTTAGAGGAAAAGTTTTTAGAAGTTTCTCAGAATCTTAGTGAAGAAGAAGAAAAATCTAAACAATTATCTAAGTTAAAAGCAAGACATGAAGCTACTATTGCTGATATTGATGATAAACTAAGAAGAGAACAACAGGTAAAGCTTTTCTTTTTTAACTTTAAAGAAGAAAATGTTGTTCTTATTACTATCCGTGACTTGGGAAGGATTTGAAATAGTTTCCGTCTTTGTGAGGCCCAAACAATCCTGTATGTGTTTGGCTGAAGCATGTTGATCATGGATTCTTATGCAGATGGCAAAGATCCCCACACCATTTTTAAAAGAGAGGCTTTTAATGTGGCCACTAGCTAGCCACGAGAGGGCAGCCTGAGAGCTTTGGTCTCATACTAGGTTTAATGTCCAAGGTAGCTTTCAGGGCCCGATTAACCTCTGAAAATAGGGGAAGCATAATAGGATTTTGGGGCCCCCCTAACATGAGCAAAAGAAATTTTGATATTTTTCGCCCATAAACAGTACATTTTAAAGAGACAAGAACCATGTGAAAACTATTAGAACCTTAGAAAGGAATACAGAGATCTTAAGCAATCATGTTGGACCCTTCTTTACGTGCTTTATAGTAACAAAAACATGAGGGAGTAGCTAGCTCATATGTTAACAAAATTTAAAGATTTCACTAAATTAAATTATAAAATTACTTGTTGTTATACGAAAGGTTCTTTGCAAGATTAGTCTCTTTTTTACGCCAATTTGTTAACTAGCGGCAAAACAACACAAAATTCTAATTCAGCATAAATTATTGTTACTGCACCAGAAAAATCATACCAAATAATTTTCAAACATGAAACAAAAATACTTTTTGTACTAATAGATATTTAAAAGTCTTGTGTGTTTAGTTCAACAATAAAAAACAGAATAAAATTAAATTGAGCGTGCATGATAGAGAAAAAAGATTAAAATAAAAAAATAAGAAAGGATAAGAATTAAATGCATGAAAAATTAAAGTTAAATAAGAATTGACTTTTTGTGATTGCAATTCAAGTAACTCTATGTAACTTAAAAGAGGACTGCATAATCGTATTTGAATTTAATCATAATCGGGGGAAAAGAACAATATGCAACAAGAAATAATGCAATTGGCTTAGGAACATAAGCATGGGATCTGTGATTGTATGTTGCTTATTGCTTGAGTTGCTTATAGCCAACCCAACGAGAAAAACCGGTATATTTCGATGGCAATGCTTTTACAAACGTGACATTATTAAGCATCCCATTTTTTTTTCTTTCCAAGAGTTTCTGTTGGAGTGATTTTTTTTAAATTTCTTTTATTATTATTTTTTTGTTGCAAAAAATAAGAAATTGGGCCCTTAATTTCAGGCATTTGGGGGGCCCCCTAGAATTTTACTTTTCGGTAATCAGGCCCTGGTAGCTTTTTATCTCAATACCAGCGAGGGACTAGGGGCACCAGCCATTCAGTGAAAAAAAAATTTATTTTATTAAAGAATGTAAAATATTAAAACAATTATAAATTATTAAAGAGAAATAACATAAATCAGTGTTAAATTTTTACATCTTTAAAAGACAATTAGTGTTTTTACTCATTCAATTGTTAATGACTTTGTGAAGTTTTATTCATTGCTTTTAAAAGTGATTTATTTTACTAATAAACCTCATTTTGATACTGCTTCTTTAAGTACTTAATTCAATATTTTCTTTTGGCATGTGGCATTACACATTTGAATAATAACTGAAGAATCGATAAAAAAAATTATCAAAGTTTATTGATGAGTAAGAACATCCAAAAATATTACTGTAGAATCAAGTAGTAAAACATGGATTGACTTCATCAACATCAGGACGAGACACGATTATGAACTCTCAATCTCGTGCCACATCAAAGTTAAGTTAAGGTAACCCTTGTAAACCGATAAGTACCTTTGTAATGCAACTAGACAATGTTATTGTGGCATATCGAAGGTTAGAATTTTAAGCAGAGATGTCTTCTCTAAATTATAACTTATATGGAAAACATAAAGATCCTCATTTAAAAACACTTGGTGCCATTTGGCTATTATACTTCAACCAATACACACCACTAGATTAACAAGTCAAACAGTTTAAGGTTTTTCTTTTCTGTAAGTTCCCAAACTTTTCGATTTTTGATGCAAATTAATTTTGTATTATTGAAATATATATTTTAGCTTTAGTTCAAGTTTGATGAATGTAGCAGGAGCTTTTTGATGGCTAGAGTAAAAAAATAAAAATTAAAAAATGGAGCTTTAACAGGGTTCCCGCGGCCTTGAAAAAGCCTTGAAAAGTACTTGAATTTCATTTTGATTTTCAAGGGCCCCCTAGAAGTACTTGAAAATGATATTAAATCCTTGAAAATTTCGAAATGACCTTGAAAAATATCAAAAACTCAGGAAAACAGCCCTATTTCCAGTATTTCTATGGTTAACTTTATGACGCGCGTAAGTGTGAGAGAATGACTTCCCCGTCTTTCAGATGATGACTCGTACTGTTTGATTTTAGGATTTTATGTATGTTTGACTGATTTTAGGAATTTTAAATATTGGGAACTGCACCAGATTCTGACAAAATCTCGATTCTTATTCAGGCTATTTTAATATCAATCATCGATCTTCGTATTAGACTTATTTAAAAATTATGTGTTGCAGGGATGAAAGACTTCCACGAAAAAGCGGAAATCCGCTTTTTTTCCCCAATTTTGAAAATTTCCGACCATGTTACAAAAACTAAAATTTTTGGGAAGTCCTATTGGAGAAACCCAAGCCGCCTGAACGATAGTCGGATAACCGCGACTTCTGCTATAGAGTGGAAAGGAGTCTAAGCGTTTCGTTACGAGCGTTTTTTTTTTTTGTTTGGCTGATTTTTGGAATTTTAAATATTAGGAACTGCACCGGAATTTGCTAAAATCGCGATTTTTAATCAAACGATTTTAATATCAATCATCGATTTTTGTATTTAACTGATTTAAAACTTACGTGTTGCAATTTTTTT
>NC_092208.1:55309717-55434693 GCF_043381705.1 Parasteatoda tepidariorum
TACTTAGATCACTTTCCGAAATCAAGAGAGAGCAATGGAAGTCTTATTTTTCAGTACTGCTATTATCGACTAACATTTATCGTCAAAACATTTTAGTTTAAAATGTTAAATTTTAGTCTATCTTTAACTAAAATTTAAGTCCTTGAGAATTTTATAATAAGTCTTAAAAAGTCCTTGAAAAGTACTTGAATTTTATTTTTATAGTAGAGCATGAACCCTGTTTAAGACAAAAATTATAATTTTATTGATTTCAATTTGCATGATCATATTTTTTATGCTATTTAGTTTTAAATTGGTCGTAAGTTATTGAGTGCGTGTTTCCTTTTAAGTATTTAAAAGTTTTGGTTGCTGGGATTTCAAATTTCTCAAATTTGAAATTTTCAAAAGTCATTTTGTAACATTAATAGCTCTTAAGTAATTTTTTCACATGAAAATTGGGATTTTTTGAATGTCTTTGTTTCAGTATTTGAGCAATTAATCTCTCTCATTTAATTTTGAGAGAAGCTTACATTCAAGTTCAGTTATTTGTTTTCTTCTTTATGAGTATTTTGTGATTAATGCTTAATGAGATGGTCTATTTTTTTAAAATTCTTTATTTTGTGTATTTAGATGAGACAGGAATTGGAAAGAGCTTCCCGTAAAGGCGAGTCTGAGCTTAGTGATATTAAAGAACAGCTTATAGAGAAGAAACAACTGGTTGAAGAAATCCAGCTCCAATTGTCTCGTAAAGAGGAGGAATTGGCTGACTCTCTAAATCGGTAATATTCGTATTTCAGAAATTAAAATTAAAAGAGCCCACCTTAGCAACTTTTGATCTAATGATTGGAATTTATGGTTTTCAAAGCAACAATAGTGCTGTAGGCAAGATAATTTTACTCTAATAGGGTTAATGTGGACAAGGCAGTTTAAAAATTTAAGTTACGATTGCTTCCTTTAGTTTTATTAAAGACTTAATAAGGTTTGCTAAAATGTATAAAGCATACATCATCATGCCGATATAGCGGCTTTGGTTTCTTTCGAAAAATCAGAATTCAAATTTAAACCTCTGATGCAGGAAGATGCCCACAATTTAACATGTGAAGATACTTGCCTACCCTAATGCTACTACCGTGCTGCCAAAAACAATTATGATTTTGTCTATCTACACACATATTGATTTCCTTTTGCTAGGAAGATGATGCTTGTTTTGTGATGGTGAATGGCAAAGAGCCAATTGATTCAGAAGTCATGGTCAGATCCTTAGTCGTTTTTATTTTTGAAAGAATTAAAAGAAAAATTTGCCTTATTTTTTTTATTTTTGTAGGAAATTCGGCTATTAGTTAAAACGACTAAATTTATAAAAAAAATAAAATAACCGTGTTGCAATGTTTTGACGTTTTAAAAGTAGTTTATTTTTTAATAATTTAGCCATAGTACTATTAAAAGAATTTTTTTTTTCAATTTTTCTTCAAATTTTTTCAAGGCATGAAAGTTAACTAATTTGTTAAATATTTAGTAATATTTTTAAACCAATAAATCTTAAGCTAATTATATATATTTTAAAAATAATAATAAATAAATAAATAAGTAAAACAAAACTTGCATTTGTTTTTACATATAGAATTTGACCATTAGTCAGACTCCATACATAAACACAAGTGTCAACAAGTAAAAACAAGTATCAACTTTGTTTTATTTTTTTTTAATTAAAATTTACTTAGGATTTATTGTATTAAAAATAATAATAAAATTCTAACAAAAGTTGTAACTTTAATATTTTAAATAAATATTTTAAAGGTTGTGTAACAATGTTTCAAAAGCACATTTTTTTTTGACAAATAATTTAACATTTGTTTTATTACAGTGCATAATTACTTTCATTTGTGTTTTACCTATATTTTTTTTTGTTTTAATTCATGAAAGTAAAATATTTTGTTAGAATTTTATTATTATTTTTAAAGCAATAAATTTTAAGTAATTTTTAATTTGTAAAAAAAACTAAAACAAAGTTGATACTTGTTTTTACTTTGAGGCACTTGTCTTATTTCAATCCATCTTTATTAATATGGTAAATTATAATAAATAAATGGAAAAAAAAGCAATGCTATTGATGTTTTTTTAGAATTTATAAGCATTTTTTTAGAATTAAAATTTTTTTGTTATACTTCTTTCCTTTATACTTGATTGATTTAAGATTTCTGATTGTGTACTTTAGATTCAAACGAAACAATTTTCAATATATCGTGACACATCGCTATGTCTATATGTAAATTTGTTACATCCCCCAGTCCTAGTAAGCAATGTTATCCTTATTTAAGAGTGTTATAAGTTTACTCAGTTATTGGTTACAATATTTGCATACTGTTGTGTAAGTATTTTGATACAAATAAAAAGCTTGAAATCTCTTTATTTAACTCTTATTTATTTAATAAAATGTTCAAAATATCTTTATTATATTCACATAAATTTTTTTACGCTAAACATTTTTTTCCCCTATTAATTTCAATGTCTTTCATTCTTATTGCTGCATTATAATATTTTGCCTGTTTAATTCTTTGATGCCTTCTTTAGTTGTGATGAGGAACTTGTTGCTAAAGTACAAACACAAAAGCTTTTACGAGATTTGGAAAATCAGTTAACTGAAGTTCAAGAAGATTTAGAGGCTGAAAAAGATGCTAGAACAAAAGCTGAGAAATTGAGAAGAGATTTAAATGAAGTAAGAACTAGAATTTATGTAATGAACTGATCCCTTTTGTTTTATTCAAAACTATATAAATTGCATTTTCCAGGAACTGGAAGCTCTGAAAACTGAACTTTTAGATTCTACTAACTCCACAGCATCACAAGAAGCTTTACGCAAGAAAATGGAGGAAGAATTAAAACATTTGAAACAAGGTTTAAAAGATGAAACTTCAAGGCACCAAAATCAAATTGGAGACCTAAGACAGAAGCACACTATTGCTGTTGAACAGCTGAATGAACAGTTAGACTCTTTGCAGAAAGTTAGTATCGATATCATAGCTTTTAATTTTTTTTTTATACTTTCAATCAGTAGTTCAAGTATTACCTCACTCTGTTTCGGAAACAATATTTTAATTTAAATTAGGCTATTTTGTGTGAAATTAAAATTGTTTTATTATCTCTTAAAGAGTCATATATTTGGTTTCTCTTCGGAAAAATGTCTAGTAAAGTATAAGTGAGATAAAAATATCTTAATTTATGGCAACTTTATGTCAATTCCATCATTAGATATCTAAGATACTTTGAAGATCCATTGTTTTAATCTATACCATTTAGTTTAAAAGAGTTCCTTTAAATTTAGGTGTTTAAATTTATGAAAATGCGTATTGAAATATCACACACATATGTCTGAGTTTTAAATAATAGGTTAAAGACACCATTATCATGTACTTATGCTTTGTATTGTAATATGTTGTTTGTGTTTAATTATTCAGATTTGCAAGATATTTTGTTAAAATGATTACCGTTATTTAACTGACATTACTTTATATTATAACAATAAAAAAGTTTGTTTTATTTGAAAAAAAAGCAAAGAAATATTCTTAATTTATCACAAAATGCAATTGGGAGGAAAAAAATGGATCAAACTAAAAAGTATGCCTATTTTTCTACGTATACTAGTATTTAAAATTAGAGAATATTTAGATTTGATTTATTATCTCTAGAACTACTAGACTGATAGGAATGAAATTTGATTTAGCCATAAACTGAAATAATATTACAAAAAATGAAGAAAATTTATTACACAATTATTTTACTCAGTAATAATTTTGCGTTATGCTCATCAATATCAGAAGGTGTGAAAAAGTGTTTGCCAAATGGCTAATGGAAAAAATATAAGTTAATAAGAAATATTGCTTATTCTTATAGACGTAGTTCACACAATGATTTTATACTGGAAATAAGTCAGTTGAAGAGTTACTATGGGAGTTAGTTCTGATTGGTCAAAATTCTGATTGGTTTTCAGGCCTTGGATGATACTTGAAAGGAGATCAAAATTTCAATTTACCTTACTAAAAGGTTCTAAAATATGCTCTATATGCTTGAGATTCTAATGGTCAATCAACCTGCGAAATATCTTCATTTTCCAAAAAAAATCATTAACCACATGATCTCTATGTTGTACTGTGTTGTATAGTAAAATAAAATTGAGGCCAACTGCAACTCTAATAAAGTGCATATCTAAAACTTTATTCCTATATCGCAGAAAGTGACTCTTAAAAGACATGGAAAGGTCTGCAGTTATTCAATATTATACTTGCTTAGACCATCAAACCTCACATTCTCAAGTATTAAAGGGTATTCTTGGATCTCATCAAATGAATGCATAATCATTTGATAATTATCGTCTTTTCTATACATTCCTAAAATTAATACTTATTTATTTTTTTATCTCTTTCGGGAAGTGAAAATAAGTAAATAGGTTACTGGTTGAAGATAACGATATGCTGTTTACTTGGTTTTGTAGTTTTCCTTTTTGGAGAAATTTCTACATATTAATAAAATTTGCCTAACATTAATTTATTCAAGTTTTCATGTTAAAAAAAATTAAATGTCTTTATAAGTATTAATTTAATCAAAGATTTTATTTATTTAGACTAAAGGTGTATTAGAAAAGTCGAAGGTCAATCTTGAGAGTGAAAACAACAATTTACAATCAGAACTTCAAGCTTTATCTTCTGCTCGACAAGAGTCTGAAAGAAGGAGAAAGCAGATGGAAAACCAGCTTCAAGAAATTTTAGTTAAACATGAAGATGCTGAGAGGAACAAACTTGAAATGTCAGAAAGAGCTGCAAAATTGCAGGTGCGTAGTTGAATTTTTGTCAATTAACTATTTAGTTGATAATATTAGAAAAATTATTTTTATACAATAAAGGATTAAATTTTTTCTTCTTTTGAAACATTTAAAAGGATTTTTTTTTCCATATAGACTGAATTAGATTCTGTAAGTGCTCAATTTGAAGATATGGAGACTAAAGCTACTCAAGCTCTTAAAAGTGTTGCTACATTAGAAGGTCAACTTTCTGAAAGTCAAGTAAGTTTTGTGTAATTGAATTAAATGCAGAATATTATTCAAATTCTGGGTAATTCTTTAAAAATATGTTTTTCAATTTAGTTTCATGAACTTTTTTAATTGGCAGTACCCTCTCTGATTATTGCTTTACTCAAGGTGCTACATAAGTTTCTAATAAAAATTCTTATTGAAAATGAAATTTTTAATGTTTATTATATGTTTCATGGTGCTTTTATTTATAATGTATAGCTGTGTTGCATGCTGCCTTTGCCCACAGTTGGAGAACCTTTGTTTTATAACATCTCTTGTTATCAAACGATTTTTTATTTACTTGTTTATACATTTATAAATAAGTATTATAAATTATATATTCTTTTGAATTATTCTGTAACAAGCCTTAAAAATTTCTTACTACCTTACCGAAAATTTACAACAAAAAAAATATTTTTTCTAAAACTAATATTGTTAAAAATTTTTTAATGCAACCTTAACAATTTAGAAGCATTCTTTTATTGTTTATAAAGAATGTTATGTTTCAAAAAAATTTTTTTTCTTCTATTTATAATTATTTTATTTCAGGAGCAATTACAGGATGAGACTCGACAGAAATTAGCTCTCAGTTCACGCCTAAGACAGCTTGAAAATGAACGTGAAAATCTACAAGAACAACTGGATGAAGAGGAAGAAGCTAAGAAAAACCTTGAAAAACAATTAAATATTTTGAATTCTCAAGTGAGTGTCATTTTTTATAAACATTTGTAAGTTTTTCATAAAAATTATTTAAAAAAATTTTTTTATAATATTTTTAAAAATATTTATAGGTTGCTGCTTATAAAAAGAAAGCTGAAGAAGAAGAAGATACCGTTGTTAATTTAGAAGAACAAAAGAAAGCAGCAATGAAAGAAATTGAAGTTTTGCAACATAAAATAGATGAACAACAAATGATAAACGAGAAACTTGATAAATCAAAAAAGAAACTTCAGTCTGAAGTATGTAATTCATTCATGATAACTTGAATCAATTTTCTTCTTCTTAATGATTAATATTTAACTGCTTTTGTTGATTTTTTTTAAAAATGACTGAATTAACCAAACTACGCACACTAAACACTAAATTCTATCACGTTAAGTTACTATCGAATAAGTTCATCATATCTTGTTAAAATTTATCCATATAGTCTATGTTCTCACCTCTATAAAGTGAGAGAAGTGGCGCTAAGAAATCTGATCCTCATGAACCACTTTTATACTCAGAACAGATGCTTTACAAAACAAAGCATGATTTGTGGTGAATTATGAAACAATCTTTAAAAAATTGTAGGAACTGGCATTTGAGAACTAAATAATACACCCATTTATATGTTCTTCACTTGTTTTACTATCTTGCTCATATTATTAATTATATTTAAAATACTGACATTTTTCTGAAAAACAATGTTTTTAAAATTTTACCTTAAAAATTTTCAATTAAAGTTACATAATAATAACCTCTATGTTCTTAGTTTACAATTATAATGATGCAATTTAAACCCTGCTTTCCAACTTCTTTTTATACTAAACCTCCAAATGTTGTGCCTCTCAATAAAATTGTACAGAAATTTCCCAGCCATGTATTATTTTCCCATTGAATAACATAGGAGAAACCAGTTTTTTGATGATGCAGGAAAGCTTGCCGCTAAATGTTCAGAAAAAGCTGGGGTTAAGCTATGTTTATGAAAAAGGGTATTACTAATTAAAATAGTGCATAATTTATTATATTGTATGAGATAATTTATAAGATATATTAATTAAATTAATGCATAATTTATTTTTCTCAAAATTCCTGTATGATGTAATTACTTCTTGATAAACAGTTACTGAATACGAAACTCAGTTTTACACTGTTTTTAGTGCAGTGACACATCAGCTGTTATAGGTGCTGTGTGTGTTACATGAAATATGTGGTATAGATTATGGATGCAGAGTAGTAGAAAAAATATTGTATCTAAATATAATAATAGAAATTAAGTATTTCAGTATTAAAAGGTTTAACTCTTTTGGCATTTAGAATTTGTTTAAATCTTCTGTCTATTTTGTTAAAATTTTGGAGTTTATTTCAAGGTTTATTGAAATTAGTTTTAAAAACAGTTATGAATTTTTTATGCTAGTTAGATAGTTATTTTAACTGCTAATTTTTTAGTGGTAAGGGGTCACATATGATCATTTGAAAGTTGGAGATTCAGTTCCTTTAGCATAGACATTACAAATTAAATGTTATGTGATAAACTACATGTTTTAAAATGAATTTTAGATGCAAAATTGATCCCCGTATTAGTTATATTTAAAAAAATGCTTTAGCTACATTTTCACAACGTCATGGGATACACTATACAGTGGTGCCAAAAAAAACTGCTTCATCTAAAAATATTTAATTTTTGTAAATTTAATGTATTGTTTTAAACACATAAAATTAACTTAATTGATGAAAATCAAGATGTTAGCTCATTCCCTGTCTCTATTATAGATTGTTTCTGAAGTGTTGCTTAATCGGATTACTATAAAAAGTGCAACAAAAGGGAAAAGCTGCTTTTCATTTTGTATCTCCAGCATTTAAAGGACACCTTTATTCTTATAATTGATTGAGAAAATTAAACACATGCTGTAACTAAAACAATTGGGTGTTATCAATTAACCGTTTTGGAAATTTTTAAATTCAAGCATAAAGCAGGAGATGTTAGGGAAAGGTTCAGATCAGGCTGAAAGAGGGTTGCGCAATAGCTAGGACTACTACCTTCAACAATCTAAATATCTTATAACTTGTTTATCATAACAATACTTGTGGGATCTTTAAACAAAATATTCCTGAAGAAAAAAATATTTCATCACTTTTCTGATTGCGGCAGAGTAAATTTTTTTTTTTGGTCCGTCACTGCATGAATTGTAACAGTGTCAACCATCTCCCTTCTATTTATGTATGGTAGAAGAATTTAGAGCTTGTACATAAGTGTAGTTATTTTCTATTGACTCTTGTTAGAAAGAGCTAAGAAACTAGAATATTTATATGTCTGAAGTTGAATTGACTTGTAAAGTATGTTCATCATGATATTTTTTATTTTTCTCTTTAAAATTATATACAATAATATTTGCATTACTATTTATAAAATAAAAAAAAAATTTCAACATACTTTTCCTTTTAGAAGTAAATTAATGTTAAATAAAACTTAATATTTTAAATAGTTAGTTTAATAATTAAACTATAGTATTAAACTGTTGTAAAATTTCTTTTCAAGACTATGTGTATGAAAAATTTCTCTATCTGAATTATATATGAAAAAAAGAGTTTTAATTTGTATTCATGACTATTGCATTACGTATCAAGTGTCCTTTTAATGACTTTTTTATTGTGTACAACATACCTCATTTATAGCATCATAAAATTTATGATCAATAAAAAGTCATAATAAAAGAAATAGCTAGTTCAACTTTTAGAAATTTAGTCTGTGTGTAAGAATGACTCGTGGAGTGAAATCAGTAAATTTAGCTTTCTAGCTTTTAATATTTGAGTTTACCAATTCAGTATTAAAAAAAATCAGGAATAGAAATATTCTCTTTAATTTTTAAGGAAATATTGTTGTTTAAAGTTTTATTATTTTTATTTAATTGTTGATTATTTAAATGTAATTGCTGAGAAATATGTATTCAAATTTATTTAGCTATTTTTAGTGAAATGTTTTTTAGATATGAAGCAGTGTTTTCAGCTTGAAATGAATGTTAATGTAAGATTTTAACAATATTTATCATAGGTAGAAGATTTGACCATTGAATTGGATAGCCACAAAACTAAAGTGTCTGATTTAGAGAAAAGGCAAAGAAAATTTGATCAACTTCTTGCTGAGGAAAAAGCTATATCTGAACAATTATCACAAGAAAAAGATAATGCTGAGCGAGAAGTTCGAGAGAAAGAGACAAGGATATTGACTCTTATACGAGAGTTAGAAGAAAGAGAAGAGCATAACGAAGAACTTGAACGTTCTAAAAAGCAATTGCAGGCTGAGCTTGATGAATTAGTTAACAATCAAGGCACAGCTGATAAAAATGTAAGTTATAGCTAAGTTAATCTTATTAATTAAATAATAGTATTATCTCTAAGTTAATTATCACTGGAACATTTTTTATAATAAAGTGATATTTTTTCAATTTAAAAAGTTACTTTGTTAATGCAATTTGTCTTGGCATGAGTAGATATTTTCAAAGGTGATAACTACCACTATCTACCCACCAAACTAAGTAGTTTAGTGTTCATCAGTATTCTCTTAGGATCTCAAATGAGAATGAATACCAAACTATCACTATTAGCACATTAGTGTAGCTCTACAATGTTAGCAATATGGGACAAAATTAGAAAATTTTGTTACTGGCCATTTTTAATGATGTAATTTTTTTTAATGTGACACTTTTTCAGAAATTAAAAAAAAAATTAACAATTAAATAAAACTGTTAATATTATTAATTCTCAAAATATATTAAACACTGCAGGGTTAATTTCTGAAGTGAAAAAAAATTTCCCTGGTCTCACCAAGTATTTTCATGAAGTAAATTTTAAGTATTATTTACAATCAATAAAATATAGAAATTTAGTTTTTGGATCAATGCAATATAAAATGTATGTTTATTAAAAAACTTATCTATTAATTCCACTACAAATCTGGTATAATTATGATCATGATAGTTAAGTTATATTGTTTAGATCAATTATAGATATTATCAGCTATAAATTTAAAAAAAAAAATTATGAAATTGATTTGAGTTATACTTTTGATGACAATTTTCAGTTCCCCAAAGTTTTAAACCTGGGTAAAATAGAGATTTGTTGTCTTGTCATTTAAAAGAATCTTAAAATTTAAAATGGAAACTTATGTTAAACAGTAAATAAATCATTCAAAATAAAAATTTTAAAAGTTACTAAAGGGAAAAAAAAAGAAACTAGTCTGAAAACCATAATGTATAATATTATTTTAAAATCTTTTTTCGAATTGGATAGAAAACTCAACAAAATATTCTAAATAAAGCTTTAATCATCCGAAAAATTAAACAAGCCTGAAATAAAGTAATTTTTTAAAATATTATGAATTATTAATAATTTCATATTTATTGAAAAAATAGCATAATTTCAGTTTAAACCAATTTTGTATTGTTTCATGATACACTTTTACTGTTTGATCTTATATTCAAATAAATGGAAAATTCATTTTTCCATTTGTTTGAAACAAACAAATGGAAAAACTCAAATAAATGGAAAAATGTAATTTCTTATAAATATTTTGATATGAAAAGAATTAGATATCCAAAAGCTTGTGCAGAAAATGCAAATGCAAAATGTTCATTCTAATAAAAAGAAAATATAAAAATATGTATTTAAAAAAGTAATTAGTTTCACGGTTTTCAAAACTTTTTCTAGGTAGAATTACTTATTAAGCAATTGTTAAGTAGCAATTCAAATACTTTCATTTTATTTATTTGTATTTTTTAAAGAAATTCTGAATGAACAAACTTGGCTCTCTTATGCTCTTGTTCCCATAAAATTAGCTTGAAAAGATTTATTTATTTTGATTTTTTTTCAGGTACATGAACTGGAAAAAGCAAAACGAATATTAGAAAATCAATTGGAAGAACAAAAGCATCAAATTGAAGAACTAGAAGATGAGTTGCAATTAACTGAGGATTCAAAATTGAGGTTAGAAGTAAATATGCAAGCTTTAAAAGCACAACTTGAGCGAGATTTGCAAGCAAGAGATGAACAAAATGAAGAAAAGAGAAAGTCTTTAATTAAACAGGTATAAACATTTTTTTCTATCTTACTTAAATTTTATCAAGAACCTATTTTTTGTATATGTATAACAGATATTTTTATACAATGATATAAAATGATCTCATTTATTTTATATTTTTAAAGTTTTGTATTTTTTAATGAATGGGAAAATCTCATTGAACAAATTTCTTATGTATTCATATAGTCTGTATTAAAATGTTAAGAACTTTTTCAAAATTATTTTTATTCTTAAAATGACATCCTGAGCTATATAGAAACATCTGTTTAAAAAAATTTTCTTATCCAGGGCTAATTGTGCTCTAGAAAAAATCCAGATTTCCGGACTTTTTACTAACAGTGATCCGGAAGTTTCCGGAGATCGAAGGTCCAGACTTTTCAAAAAATCATTGATCACGGAAGTTTCCGGAAATCAAATTTTCAAAGGTGGAACTTAAAAACACAATTTATTTGTTTGTAAGGGAGAGACAGAGATATACTTTATAAGCTTATATTCATGATTAATATTCATTTTTTATCAGTAAATAGTTGTTATAATCATAAACTCAAGAAAGAAAGACATATTTGTAAATTTTAATTTTTTCTCCAAGTCATCATAGGTATGTGTAAATGGTATAGGTATTCGTAAAATTTTAAAAATATTTTAAGTAAACTAAGAAATGTTGAGAAAAAGAAAAAAAAATTTGTTTAAATTTTTTTCTGATTTTTAAATTTAATTTTTTTTTTAAACTCAAGAAATTTTCCAGAATTTTGACTTGGGCTCACAATCACCCCTGCTTATCTAATTGATGCATGGCGTTAAATATATTGTAGCATTCCCTTCTTAGCATATATTATTTATTTAATTATTTCATAAATCTCATTATTTAGACTATCTTCCCTGCAGTTATTAAGTTTGATCTTGCAATTAAAATTATTGTAAAATAAACTAAATTGTATTTTCAGAGAAGGATTGAAGCGCACTAGAAGTATTACCACCAAAAGTATAAAAATTATAGATTAACATAGGAATGTTAGTTTGCGTCATATATTTTTAATATTAAAAATAGTCTTTAAGACAAATGAAAATACTTAACAAAATGACAGAAGAAAAATTTTGTCTCAAAAAGAAGAACATTAATAATATAGAATAAAATTACGTTTTATTATTTATCAAAAAACAAAAATTATCTTGAAAGCTAATTTTTAATTGTGGTAATAACATTTAGGCTCGAGATCTAGAAGCTGAGTTAGATGATGAAAGAAAACAACGATCTGCTGCAATTGCTACAAGAAAAAAGATTGAAGGAGACTATAAAGACCTAGAACAACAACATGAAATAGCCAATAAAGTTAAAGAAGATGCTTTACGTCAACTTAAAAAATTGCAAGTAAGTAATGATTTTGCTAGCATCCTTATTGTATCCAGTGGTACTTCAAAGATTCTTTTCTTAATACATAAAAGTACATAATACATACATAAAAGTTTTTAGTTGCTTTGCTCTTGTGTAGTTTATATCTATCATATTTTTTAAAAGAACAACATCTGAGTGTTATTAAATTTTGGAAAGTTATTGGTTTGATTATAATAACTCGAATACTTCAGAATTTTTACGTATGGTAGAACCTCTATTTTTCTATCCTCTTTCATCAAAAGGTTCCAAGGTGTTTTTATTCTCACTTACTATTATCAATTTCAATAATATGCTGTTTCAATTCAGCTATATATGAGGACTTTAAAATGAAAATTTTCTTAACTATTTTTGTATTGCATGACTCTACAGGATTGATAATTTCATGTAAGTCACTAATAAACATTTTGTTTGTTGGTGAAGTTAATTGCTTTTTGTTAATTACAACTTTCAGATTTTTTTCATCTTTTCATTAATTCTAGTGTAGTTTTAGTTTATTTAGCAATATCTTATCTTCCAAATCTGCTAATAGAAAGCCTGTTATGTTATCCGTGCAAGATACCATAATGCAAATAGTATAAAAAGAAAACATTACAAAGCTTACAAGTAAAAACTTTGATTTTTTAAACCTGTTTTATAAAAATGCATTTATTATATGGTCATATTAAAATTAAATAAAAATTTTATACAGAACTATTATTTATAAACCCTCAATTTTTATAGTTTATTGATGAAAATAGATTAAATAACAATGTTTCCTCTATAATTTGAATATTTCAATTTAAAGTTGGGCCAGTTCTAATTAGTTAAAACAAAAACCATCTTTTCTTTTCATGCTTAGTGGCACATACGACCCCCAGTCTTGTTCTCCACTCTCCCACTGCAGCTGCTGCCACTCTTGCTTCTTGCCAACTGGTCCAACCAGCCTCATTTTTATCTCTCTGCGTCATCCTGCACCACGTTAGTTTTGACGACCTTTTCGTTGATTTCCCTCTGGTGACCAATTGAGGGTGACGCTAGCAATTACATCTCTATTCATTCTTAATATATGGTTTATTTTTGTTTTCTGTTATAGAAATTTATTGGTAATTTTGTGAAGCCAAAAAAATATTTATAATAATTCTCAAACATTTATTTTGGATAAAAATGGTCCTACTATATTATGAATCCGCTTTTTCTTATTGTTAATTTTTTTTCTTTCTAGAGTCAAATGAAAGATTACCAGCGTGAAGTAGATGAGTCTCGTTCTTCCAGAGATGATTTGGCTACTCAATTAAAAGAAATGGAGAAAAAACAAAAAACTTTAGAAACAGAAGTAATTCAACTTCAAGAAGATTTAGCCAGCTCTGAAAGAACAAGGAAAAGTGCAGAATCTGAAAGAGATGAATTACATGAAGAAATTAATAGCAGTGCTTCTAAAGGGTAAAAGAATAAACTATTGTTATCAATTCCAACTAATGAGGTGTTTGAAAAAAAATTTCTGCAAAAATTCATAGGACCTCTTTTTTTCTGTGAATGAAAGAAAGCCTTATATAGTGCATTTAAAGACTTATATAGTGCAAGGATGTTAGTATTCAACTTAGAATTGTTTCTCCGAGGAATTTGCGTACTTTATCCTATTTTAATGTGCTAGATTAACTAAATGCTAGATTTATCTAAATGTGTTATTTACACTGAATTATTTGACCCTATTTAAATCAGAATTGCTTGCAAATATAAAGGCTCTAATGTTTTAAGATTTTTATTGAGTAAAAGAACTTATATATATATATATATATATAATTTTTTTTAATCACAAATAATGTACAAAATACAGACAATTTGTGAAGAAAAATTTGAAATTAATTTTCGTCTATATAACTGTATTATTTTTAGTTTTATTATATACCCAACTTACTGCAACTCAAATGGAAAAATTACTTGGTCAATTTATGAATTATGATGACAAGCAAGCTTTCGCTGTTTCACTTGTTGGTGCAAACCAATAGCATTCATTAAAATTCATTTTATAAAATCTCAGCCCTACTGCTCAGATAATAATAATAAATAAAATTTTAAAATATTCATCTCGCTACTGACTCTACTAATTTAAAGTTTTAATACATAGTGTGCTTACTAATGTAAATACGATATTTTAGATACATAACATACTCATATTTTGAAAAAGAATCTATAGTGAAAATTTCAAATTGTTTACGTTTAAAAATATAAATTTAATCAATTTACACAACATAAAAGAATGTAATGTATAATTTAAAAGAATTTGTGTGCTTTCTTGAAGATACGAAAATTATTGCAACATGAAAATAATTTTGTGATTTGACTATTTAGTATTCTCGAATTAAACAGTTTTGTTTTTCATCTATTCAGCAATGCACCCTCTTTTAGAAAATGAATAAAAAGTGTTCCGTCTTTGGACGTTACTAATGTTTTTGAGCACTGGATTTTTTCCTGTTCAGACTGACAATTAGGTTTGCAATGATTTTTGTCTTGTTTACCAATAAAGAAATTTCAAGTCATAACGCTTTTGCACTTGATTATGTCACAAGACATGCTTTATTTATAACGCTGCATGAGTTAAACTGGACAATAACTCAGTTTGTTACCCTCTATAGTCATGGCTCTAACTATCATTAACCATAAATTTGATTTAAACAAATAAAGAAGAGGTTTTTAGAAAATATTAAGAGATTGTGCATGACACAAATGTTTTAGTTCCATTGAAAAAAATTTGGTTTTCTTCGTTCTCTATTTTAATTTTTGCTTAAACAATTTTTTATGAACATTTAAATCATTGAAATAGTCTTCTGAAACTATTATAAAGTGTTCTGATATGTTTTATTGATATAATATTTCTTATTGTATAAAATAAAAAGTAAAAAAAGTTGATAAAATAAAAAGTGATGAATGTTAATAGTAATATTTCTCTCCTTTTGATTTAGAATCAGGGTGCGTAGTGTTTTAAAAAAGTGTTTAAAGGTGCTTATTTTTGTTTTTTTAAAAGCCCTTAAAAGTGCTTTTTTCATTGGGTGTTTTTAAAAAGTGCTTAATTTTCCCTTTTTCAAAAAAAAATTTTTCCTTTACTATGTTGATTTTCACTTCGAATTATGCAAAAAGACACAATTCACATTGTTCAATTCAACGTTTTCATAATTAAGTCAACCTCAATCTATTTCAGTGTATAGTCAGTCGTAGCTTATGAAAACGCCATTCGTTTTACATTATTCAAAATTGTATGAGTGTCAAAAACAATGCCAAAAGTTTTTTATTTTGGCATGACGGTTAAAACAAGATAAAACCGCCTATTGTCAATAATTTGTCTACGCACCTTGTTTAAAATCTATTTCATTAATATGATGATACGTTATTATGAATTATTTCAAACTTAATATTCTAGTTGGTTAATTTTTATGGCTAATAAGTTTTATGCAATCACGTATTAATTTAATTTCTCTTTCAAAATTGTATGTAGTTATATATTTTTTGTATAAATGACAGGCATTAAGTTTTTTTTTTCAAAAAAAAATCTAATTTATAATTTTAAATTTAACTATAAGGTGTGGCTATTAATTTTCAGGACTAAACCTGAACTTATTTTGTGAGTTACATACCTGCTTAAAATATTTCAAAGTTACTTCTGCATGTTGCAACACACTTCTCTACTCCATATAAAAGTATCAGAAGCTATTTTTACAAATTTAAAGTCTTATATGACATTTTAAAGGAACAGGGTTAAGGACACCCTTAAAACTTCTGCTGAAAAGTTCAAAGAATATGGTGAATGATTCATCTTCTCAACCTGCAAAATCAAAGGGTTTGTAGGTTAACAAGGTTTGAGAATCGAAGCTTAACCCCATCCCGCCCGGTCAGGGGGCATCTGGTGAATACTGTAGACTCTAAGTGCACGCACGTGACCTCTCAGTAAAAAGAAAAGGATTAAAAAAGGTAGGCTTGGTGGCAATTCATGGCAACACAAGGTTTGAGGATGCCAAACACGTTAAGAGAGCAATGTATAATGAGTCGATTGTCAAAAACTTTCCAACCCTGCTTAATTATGATATTTTTTTAAAGTGCTTAAAAATATTTTTTAAGTGCTTGAAAAGTGTTGAAAATGTGCTTTTTTTGTTGAATAATTTGGTTATGTACTCTGAGAATTTCATGATACTTCGTTTCATGTTACCCATCACAAATATTATTGTATCCATATTTTTTATTAAGTTTGTTTAACTTTTTTTTTCTCCCTTTAAATGTTTTTTTTCATAACCCAAGCAAATTTATACTTCAAGTAGTTTTATTTTCTAGCATTATTCTAATTATGGGATATTTTGCATAATTTATTTTATGATTCTTTAGCTCTCTATTGATTGATGAAAAAAGAAGATTAGAAGCTAGAATTCAGCAGTTAGAGGAAGAAATGGAAGAAGAACAAGGAAATTCTGAGGCGTTATTAGAGAAAACAAGAAAGGCTCAAACTCAGGTACAACAGATGAAGTACAAAAAGTTTGATGTTTTAAGAAAAAGAATGTTGAAATTTAATACTTTAGAAAGTATTTTAACTAAAGAAATATAAACCAACGTTTATCAACTTTCTCATAGAAATAATTTTCCCACAGTTATTTTTGCTATTTTCTTTAATAACGATTTCTATGAAATGACTTTAAAAAATTCTCCTCTTCATTTCTCCTCTTTTCTTAACTCTGTTTTGTAATTTTAAATTATGACACTATATTTTGAATTAGTGAATCGTGAAAAAATAAAAATTCATTTATAACGTTCAGTTTTATTGACTTGATAAAATGTGTATTGCAATTGGGTATGTGCACTTCAAAAAGATCAAAAATACCCACACATGTGACCTATAATTTCAGTGCCAGCTGATTAATTTATAAGCAAAATGGCTTGTTAAATTTGAGCTGAAGTTTTTTCACATAAGTTTGAATGTTAATTAACTTGAATTTATAATATACCGCACCATATCATGCATCGAATTTGTTAAAAAATAATTTTTCTTATCTACTTTTTATGTCTTTTATTATAACCGTGATATATTTTTGCTTTGTGTGCTTGGCAACTTCAATACATAATTAGTTAGTTTATATTCTACATGGCTTTTTGCCTGTTTGTGTTTATTAAGAAATATATTGTGAAAGAATATAGAGTGAGTCACTTAAGAAAATTCATACTTGACGAGTTTGGCTTACTCAAAATAGAATTGAAAGAACAGTTGCTAATGTGAACAAATGCCCAGTTTCAACAACCAATCAGGATCGAGATACCCACACGTCACTTGCAGGTATCCCATTGTATTGAAATTCTTACCAGAAGAGATGTTTAAAAGAAGATAGTTGGTTTGTATCAACAGGCAAACTCGTTTACTAACACATGTGCTTCCCTACCCCTCTTTTTTTTGTTTCCATGAACTAAGGAACTAAAAAAGTTAAAAATTTACACTGTTTAATATTTCCCTGTAACTGGACATAGAATTTTAAATATTGCATGTTTAAATCAAAGAGCCCACAAAGAGATATAGCTGCTGTATGATGTTAGATATAAAAACTTAAATTATTCCAGAATGTTGAGGAATGATTTTAAAATTTTAAAAAAATTTGTGTTATTTATTTTTACATGATTTGTTTTGTACATGAACTTCACAATTATAATTTCAGATAGAACAACTAGCTGCTGAACTTGCATCCGAAAAAACTACCTCACAAATGTTGGAAAATAACAGAATACATTTAGAACGACAAGTAAATATACACTTTGATTGTTTGTTTCATATGTCAGTTTTTATAGCTTTTAGATATTATTATGTTACTGCTATAGTAGATTAGTACTTAAGTTTAATGTTTCATTTATTTGAAGAAAGTGTTATTGTGATGAAATTCAGAGATCAGTGGACATGTTTATTAGAACATTACAGAGAGAGTTACACAGTTGGAACGTACACTGGGACAGGAGAAATAGAAAAGAACATCAGAGAAACAAAGCTACTTGTATTTTAGCCTTCTTGGCGTCAAACTTAACGTCCAATCAGAACGTTCTGATAACATGCAGACGTAGAAGAAAGCTGCGTCAAATAAGTGCAATTACAGTTTTTCCTCAACAGAAATAAATTTCATGTTTTTTACCAAAGATAACTTTTATTTTTACAATGTCATATTCTAATTATGAGTTGATTTGTATCGAGCAGTATAATTTTAATCATAACACGGAAGTGACAAAAGAAAAGATTTTATTTCTTAAGATGCATTTAATTAATAAAATAATATAACTTTAGAATGACTAAGAATTTTATGTATATGATATTAAAATGTTGACAGTTTAAAAATTGAAATTTTTATTCAACTGGATTTTTAATAATAAAAGTCCATATTTTAATCAAAAGGGGAGATATTGTATGCAGAAATGGAATAATAGAATTTGTTTAGATGTAAACAAGACGTCAATAACACAGTTAGTATTTTTAAATTGTGTTTATGTTTATTTATTATTTAACTTATGTTTTTTTTTAAATGTTAGAGTTAAAAAAATATTTTTTAAATAATTTATTATCATTTAAATTTCTTTTAGATTATTTAAGTAAGATAAAAAACGTTTTTTAAAAATTAAGTATACAGTTGTACTAATCTGTAACCAGAGTAAGAGACCAAGACAATCTGCTTGTCTAATTAGAGTTAAATTTTTTTTTAGTTGCTCATTCGTAAACATTAAGAGAAAATGGAAAATTTCAACTCATTGTGATATATTAATTATTTTTCCTGTTATGTTACTTAATGTTCCTCTGTATTGTTTCCTTTCAAAATATTCTTGATTAACTTGATTCTTAAAAATTAACCAACAGTTAGTAAGTGTAAAAAGATGGGGTTTAAGCTAATCCAGGTTTGAATAAAATTTGTTAACTAGAAAAACTTAACAATTCACTTTATAAATAATATGATACATGCGTTTAAACATAACAATATGACAATCCTAAAATAAGACTCTAGTGTTTAATCCAAAATAAAAAAATTATTATACTGAATTAAACTAAAAAGAAAAAAACTTACATTAACTTTTTAACATTTTGCCATTAAAACAAAAACAAATTTTCTAGTAATTAGAATCTATAAGTTTAGAAGGTTTTTTAATAAATAGTATTGATTTATGTTTAGTTATAAGAAAACAGTAAAGTTTAACAGCTGAACACATTATACATTCAAATTCAATGAATTGTTAATCTTGCCATTTTTTCCCGCAAACTCTTAAAGTTTTGCTTAAGAATATATATTATCAACTTTTATAGTCAAATGCGATAAAAGGCCTTGAGACCACATAAATTCTGTATTAAAAGGGTTTAAATATACACTGGATCCAATTTGATTCCATCACTGATACAGGACAATCAACAGGGTACAATATCTGTTTCACAAGCAGAATTCATATTTTTTCCTTTTTCTTCAAAGAGGATTTCTTTTTCTAAGTGGGCCAACTTCTTTATTCAGATCATCAAAGAGAATGAATATCTTTACTCTTGAAAACTTTTTTGAAATTTTTAATTCCAGTGATATTTGAAAAATAGTCCAGAGATGTAATAGATAGAAAATAAATATCTTAAATATTGTTAAAATAATGCTGTTTTGACGTAAGTAAATGAACAAAATATAGCAAGTAAAATAATTATAAAAAAATTATTTTACATAATTTTAATTATAAGAATATAGTGGTGCTATCTAGTTAACAATTAGGCTGTAGAAGCTTAAGCAATTACAAAATAAATTGAAATTACTAAAACCAGTTCATTTGGATACAAAGAAATAATAAATTACATCAGATACAAGAACAAATATTCTATCTCTGAAGCAATATCGCAATTTATTTTTTTAAATCAGATTGATTGATTCAAAAAGTGTGAATTAGTGCTACCCCCCCCCTCCCACTGAGGTAAAAAGTTAATAATTCTGGCATAAACAAAACCAATGAAATTAATTTTTCAAGATTACATAAAAAATACATATCCCAAATAAATGCAATAAATTTCGATTTATTACATCTCTGAGCTGTATGAACAGATTTTTTATATATAATTTTTTTTAATATTTGTAAGTTTTATAAATTAGTGTATTATCTATGTATTATGAAGACAGTTATAATTTTTTTTTTCAGAATAAGGAGTTAAAACTAAAACTACAGGAAGTTGAAAGTTCTGTCAGGGCTAAATCTAAAACTGCTATAACATCTTTGGAATCTAAGCTTGCACAATTAGAAGAACAGTTCGAAGAAGAAACAAGGTATACTAAATAAAGAATTTTTGTCCAATATGTATTAGTTGTTAAACATCTAATATAAATATAATGCACCAGGCATTTTTGAAAAGTAAAGATACAATGCTGCATACTCACTTGAAAAAATTGTAATTGATTAAATGAACATTACCAATTACTTACTGGTACATGCCTCATTTTTTAACATAGTTGCCGCCCGCTTATTGTCGGAACGGCATTTCAATTTCGGTTAAGATTTCTTCATTCTCAGGAAAGTGTCTGTGCAAGTTGTTTTTTCAGGTAAAGGAAAAAATGAAAGTTGCTTGGAAGGGCTGTTTGACGAATAATCTAAAATTTTACATTTGAAATTTTTTAGTAGTAATATGGTCTAAAGCGCTGTGGGAAAACGAATATTTTTATGCAAAAAACTCTTCTTGTCAACTAACCATTACATTTGTTTTAAATTGTATACCTTTTTCATAATCTGTTGCAAACGCAACGATTTGCATGAAGAAAATGTATTACAGAATGCACTTTACATCTGGCAGGATTCAGAATTGATGCAGACACTATAACGACAGTTTCTCAAACATGGCTTCACAAAAATAAAGAATAATCACAAAGGAAAAGTGGAATTTCCAAGGTTATAGTCTATGTTGTCAACAAACTCCCAGAAAGTTTTCCTTAGTCGCTATCGGTGAATTATCTTTACTTTCCAAAAACGCATCATATAGAAATTTTTTTAAAAAAGAATGAAAATATAATATGAGTAGCTAAGCAATCAATAATTAAAAATATTTACATTGTAAGTTAAATTTTTTGCACTTATGCTAGTTTTTGGCCATTATAGGAGGTTGTAAATGTTTTGATACTACAGTTTTTTAAAACTAACAATTTTAAGGCAGTATAAAATTCTTTGGAAAACATTTCAAATTCAAAACATACCTAAAAAATCTTAATTTGATCTAAGTATTTTTAAAATAACGTGTTGACCAATTGTTTCGAAACATGCATGTGTTGACAGTATTATTTTCAAAATATTAACCATTATTATTTATAGACAACATTATTTTTAAATTACGTTTGAAAATAATATGCAAAATTGTATAAACACATTTTCTTCTTTCTTTTGAGATGTTATTGGCATGTGTCTCTTATTGCATTTTGTTCAACTTTAGTTGAATTTTTCATTTGAAATTTTTATTGTTTTAAATTGTTTCAATAATTCTTATTTATTTATTTGGTGAATGTAGATTTCTTTTCCTTAAAAAACTTTATCCCATTCATATGTAGTTTTGTACATAAAATATTATTTTCACTTATCATTGTAATTCTAAATTCTTTTAAGGGAAAAACAAATACTTGCCAAGTCTAGTCGTAAACTTGAGAAACGAATAAAGGAGCTGTTGCTGCAATTAGATGATGAGCGTAGACATGCTGATCAATATAAAGAACAGGTAATATTTAATCTAAAGGTCTAGACTGGTTGTAAATAACACTTTTTGAAGGAGAAAAATCTATATTTTAATTCAGTGCTCAAACTATTATTCATAAAAGAAGTTGCATCCAATACTTCTACATTTTTTATTATTTAATCATTGTTTCATTTGTTTATAATTTCATTTAAATGGTATATAGTAATTTTTATCATCTTAGCAGTATAATAATGAGTATATTTTTTAAAGAAAATAATTTCATAAATAATGCAATTTTTTAAAGGTTTTCTGCCATTGATTTTTGATGAAATAATTCTTTCTGGTATAGTAAAATTTGTTGAAATTATGAAATTTTTTTTAATCACATGTTTAAGTTATTTATATAAACTTACAGTTTAATGAGTTATAAATTTATAGTTAATTGTATATTAATAGACTAGTACATTTTTATATTTAATTTTTTTATTTGAAACATTAAAAACAAATAATACATGAGTTAAAAAACATACATCTAATCAAAATTTCAATTATCGTAAAATGAGTCAATTATTAAAATGATCTCTCATCATATAATCAAATAAGTCAGCAAATTAAAGAATTTACTTTAAACTTAGCACTGTTTATTTTTATTTAACTAAATGTGAGAAAGTTATTTTTAATTTTTTTATACATAGCTGGAGAAAACGAACAACAGAATGAAAAACTTGAAAAGACAATTGGATGAATCAGAAGAAGAGTGCTCTAAAGAAAAAGCTACAAAAAGAAAAGTACAAAGAGAACTTGAAGATTTGCACGAAGTTTGTGAAAATCTTCAGAGAGAAGTAACAAATTTGAAGAACAAAATGAGGTAAACAATTTCAATTCCTTCAAAAATCGATCAGATTTTCAGATCGTCAAAATCACAGCAATTTTAACATATTAAGGGCAATCAAGTACTAACTCTAATGACTCTTATTAAGAAATAAACTTTTATTTAATAAGAAACAATGGCAGTTGACAAGCTTTACCTTTTTCTCAAATTAAAACTTTTTAAATGATTTTTTCATTAATTAGTACACATAAATAGTAGGTCTATCTGGTGCTTTAGAAAATAACTCTAGAATTTAATTTTCTTTTCATATTGTGTTCTCTGAATATTGCTTTTTTCCTCCGGATTTGGATTCCTGATTTTCAAAATACAAGTATAGCTGCAAGCTGGAAAATATGATCCATGTAGTTAAGAAGTAGTAAAATGTAACCCCTTAATGATAATTTTGCTTTTTGTGTATTTCGCCATATCTCAAGGAATATGTCAATGAAACAAAACCATTTTGCTCACAAATCAAAAAATAAAAAGTATTTACTTGTCCAAAGATAATTCTATTCAAATAAATAATTTTTAATGATTATTTATTTATTTTTTATTTGATAATAATAAAATTCTTTTTAACTGTAAGATGAAATCAGCCTAATAGTTCTAGGGAAATCAAATTTTAAATATGTGCCATTTTCAAAATTTCACTACTCAAAAAGTATTCAATCGATTACATTCAAATTTTGTAATGCAAAATTACATTTTTAAAATGTTGCACAAATTTGCATACCTTACAATAATTTATATTGTTTTTAATGTGTTCTAAATTTGTAATTCTATTTCTTAACTTAACCAGTATTAAAATTTTGCACAGTAGTGTAATCTATCATTACAAGCAATTCCAGTTTCAATGAATAAGACACTATGAAATTTGATATGAATGTGCTTAAGCATAAAGCATTGATATCCAACAAGATTGTCTGGTACTGGTTGATAAATTGATTATCAAGTATGGTATTGAAATTTGTTAATTGGGCCGTGGTAATATACTGGTAATGAAAATCAGGCCTGATTCATCCGTAGTCTACAACAACAAAAAGTTTAAAAGCATTTAAGCCCATCAAAATGTATTGATGTTTATGGTGAAAATAAGTAGCTTTTTACTTGTCAGGTATACGGATCCAAGCTTTCAAAACAATGTAAATAAAAGCCTATTAGAAGTTATTTTCTTTACAAACACAACAGAAGGTTTCAAAGCATCTGCAAATGTGTATGAAATGTCTAGATCCTGATAACAATTATATTAAGTATTCATGTTCATATGCATATAATTTGATGGTATTTTTTTATGTTGACAAAAATTGAAAAAAAAAAATTTGAAACAATATATATATTTTTTATTATTGCTTCTAGTTATTTATTACTGAAATGATGTTCAGTGCAAATCAAAAAGTACATTAAATTTAATTTTTTCAATTAATTTAAACTTTTACACAGGCGAGGTGGAAGTGGATCAGCTGGTTCAAGTTCATCTTCTATTTCATCACGTATTGGTTCTATGAATTCAAAACGTGGGTCGGTGACTCTCGGCATGGGAGATGATGGAAGTCCAACTATGTCATTGGCTGATGACTCACCAAACGAAGACAGCAGTCAAGCTTAAGTATTAACTTTAAACAAAAAATATCGATCTCTCTTTTACTAACACGTATCTTGGGCCTTTGTTGGCTTACAAGTAACTGAAATGGAAACATTCCGAAATTCAACTATGGTTTTTCATCTACAAACTACTTGGATTTATTTTTTTCAATTGTGATTGTTGTGATCATATGATGTTATCCATTCCTGCATTTGTTTTCTTCACATCTAAGTTATTGAAATACAAAATATCGCAAAGGAGAGTTTTTAAATTTCCTTTGTAAAACGTTTCTAATAATCTTAATGATGCCTGGTGTATTTGAAAGAACAGCTTATGAACTTCCAACATAACCTTGCCATAATTCTCTCATACATCACTGGAAGAAACCGACCTAACATATTTTTCAAAAACTGCATTGACTTATGTATTCGATGAAAATATATATTTATCACGTTGCAAGACCATCAAAAGTTTTGCATGGATCATTATTTTGAACTTAATGTGTCTTATTTTTTTAAAAACAAGATATAAAAAGATCAAGTGAGGAGAACATCAGAAGGAAAGTTTTTTTTACACCACAATTTCATCTGCCAGTAAAGAATCGCCAACATCCCTATTTTTTAATTTTGGAGAGATGTGTGCAATATATGCTGTTGTGGTAGCAAACTTCTATTTTAGATATAATTGTGATGCTAAATAATTTGCTTTCGAGACTATTGAAATTGCCTTATTTTAAAATAAATGAATGCTTAATGAGATTGTGCCAATTTACAGGCATAGTGATTGAGCAAGAAGGAGTTCTTATTTTTGTATTGATCAATCAATGAAATATCTTTGTGTAAATTGATTATTGATTAAAGGGTTGAATTATTTAAGACTACTTATTCCAATGTTATTTAATTTGTCTAATTTTCTTTTTATAAATGTTGTTAATTTATTTTAAGATGCTTTAAAATTTTTTTTTTGATTTGGTTGAATTGATTTATGATTAGGGAGAAACAGAAACTTTTTTATGCTCATAATAAATGCAAGTTTTTTATTTAAAAGTTACATCTAAAACAATTATTTTAATTCAAAGTATCTTCACTTAATAAACAAAAATATCTGAAATTTAAAAAAAAAAAAACTGAAAAATTTTAGAATTAAAAATTATGTATTTCATAAAAAAGTAAACCTACAGCAGAATTTTTTTGAAATTGTGAAGCTATTTTTCTACAGTTATATTGAGAAACAAAATAAAATATGTATTTTTAATTATGTACATTGCATTCCCTTTAAATAAAATAACTAACTAAGCAATATACTAAATGTTATGAACATTAACATTTAGTGTTTATAATGTATTAGATTGAACAAGTAATAATGTTAAGTATTAAGAAATTTTGAGAAAATTGAAAAATATTATAAAAAATTAAGGGGTCAGTAATTTCTTTTCTAACAGCAGCACTTGAACACATAAGGAGCAACAACAACATTGAAACAAAACAAAAAATTTGTGAAGAGAACAAACAAACATCATGATAACAATAAAAGAAATATCAAAAAACAGAAGTATAAACATTAACAAAAAGTTAGTCATTTTGCAGTGCTTGTAACTGCTTACTAGTCCTCCTACTTATCATCAATGTTTCCTGAAACAGCATGGCAAACCTCCAGTGCTTGCCATTTATTACGGTATCCTTACTTAAAACATAGAGAGACAAACTTTAAGTCTATGGAGGTGTTTGACAAGACAGTTGTGTCCAGTTTCCACTCTAAACGCACGCCTCTCCTGTGATCTGAGATCTTATTCTGGGTCTCCCTTCAAGCCTTTTCACCAATTTATTTAAATTAGTTTCACAGGTTTTATTTACACTATATTTAATTACTTTGTTTATAGGAGAATAGAAAATTCCTCTGTGAGCACTGTAAAATACCGTCTTTTTTTAGTTGGAAGATCAGCCATCGCATTTCCCTAGATATCACAGTGAGAGATATCACAGATATCACAGAAAGTATATCGACACTCTCAAAATCACTTCACACTTGGCAATAATTGTTGAGCAGTCGTCGTTCTTATTTCTCCCACTTCACATTTAAAGGAAGTTCAATTTGGTCCCAAGTTGAATGAAAGTTATAAAATGAAAACAGTTCTAAAAATATCCCAGCACTTGCATTTTCATTCTGATCATAACGCGAGCCACCAGTATAAACATTTAGGCTTTTGATAACTGGTATTTATTATTTCCATAGAAACTGCTTTTCAAAACTGTATCAGGAATTTCTTCTGTATCACTTAGGTAAGATCAGTTCTGCCCTTTTCCTAGGGGATTAAAGGATTATTCGGGATATTGAATTGTTTATTAATTTACACTACTTTATGAAAAACTTAGTTTTTTGTCTCATGTTATATATTCACCAGTAATTTTTTGATGGAAATTGCATGTTTGAGGGGTTATTGATTATCTCCTTATCGACAATTACAAAAAATTAACAGTTAATACTTTTTTATCTCTACAACCTACTTACCACACAATAGTTCATTAATCAAGTCATGTTTAATTTCAGAGGGGATTTTGTCCCCCAAAACTACCCCATTGGGTAGGCTGCCTCATTAGATACTCCGCACATACCAAAAGGTAATGTTTTAAATCACAAACTCTGCTATGTATCTCAACGAAATTACGGTATTTCAATAGGCATATTTCTCGTAAGCAACAGCATAGCATTGATTGGGGAAGTTTTAAACAGTTCCTACAATTAAAACTTAGGTTTAAGCAATCTTCAAAGCTGTCACTTGTGTTTTACTATATGTTATAAGTGCTTTAGAGCAAAAAATCATAACTGGCTTTACACACATATTGTAGGCCATATTCAAGGTATCTCTACCACAAGGCCACTTTGCTCTTTTTCAAAATCAATGATTTCTCTCGAACATTTGTTAACTTTTTTATTTATATGATTTTTACCTAGTCAACTTGGCTAAGTATGGGGCAAAAAGACAACCTCATCTTGATCAAACTAGAATCTTTTAACAGTAGCAGGGCAAAAAGTTAATATATTCAATTTAGAAGTACTTTCTCCTTCTGATGCAATCTGTCAATATTCATACCTACTGATATAACAGCGGAGATGTATCGCGAACTGAATGGGAGTAGAAACTAGAAAATGGTAACTTTCTGTTTTAACAACAAAACAGGTTGATCCAGAAAACCTATTGACATTGGTTATTAGCAACTACAGCAGTTGAAAAAAAAATTTTAAATACAAAAAGAGTAAACTGTAATAAATATTCCATAAACTATGACTTCCACATTAGAGCATTGGATAGATTTAGAGACAAAATCTTATTTTCTTATTATTAAAAAGTATGACCAAAACTTAAATCTGTAATATCTTTATATAACATAAAATCATAGAAGTCTGACTCCGTTTTTCATTGTAGTCGGCGCATTTTTAATGGCCGGAAAATCACGTGGTAGGATCCAGTTTTCCCTCATTCATTTCCAGATTGTTTTGGTTGTCATCAGCACAAAATTAACAATAGTCGTAAAGGTATTGTTTTTCTTTAAATATTTTTGTATCCCTAATTTAAACTTATTTTCCAGTACTGCTACTATTAGCGAGAGTATTAAATTATGGTTGTGAACTCATCAAATTTGTTTGAACAAGACAATGCTATAAGAATATAAATGTTATTTTAAAAAATGATTACTTCGAAAAATCACTTCCGTTCACCAAAAGATCTAATATTTGGGTAAAGTAATATTCGAGAATAATATTTAGACGTGGGAAGTAGAGGCACAAGAGTAAGTAAACAGAATTCCTTTTAGTACATATATGTTAAGTTAATAATTTTAACTTAAATAGAAAAATTGTTTTCTGCCAAGAAAAGACAATTATTGTGAAGCAATATTGCAAAGCAATAATCGGGGTTGGTGAGCCGCAGCGAACAGGGGGCTTAGCCCCCTAGTCTAATAATAAAATGCAAATTTCTGTTCACATTCTTGTTGCTATTGAACTACAAATTAATCAAAGAATATGGATAAAAGCTGCCAAATCTTGAATGAAGAGCTTCCTAGTAATATAGTTGACTTAGTTACTAACTAACCCTCTTAATGTTTTTGCGCATGTAATGCCTGAAACTTATTTTGGTTAGATCCTCTTGCATTGGCCAACAGATCTTGTTTCCTGAAATCCAGATATGCCAACCATGGGTGTGATTAGGATTTTAGCTGCCTGGGCGAAACATTAAGGCCTAATTATATCATGGGTAATAAAATTCATGATTTACTTTAGTATATATTAAACATTAGACTTATTATTTATTTCAATCGGTTTTTTTAAAAATTGTTTTAACGATCAAAAATATGAAGAAATGTGTAAATAATACTTAATATTATTTAACAATAATAGTGCCACTGAAATTCTTAATAGCACTAATAATAAAAAGATTATTATTATTTAATTATTGCAAACTAATTACTGAATAAATAAAGTCAGTAATATTTTTTATATCAAACTAAAAACATTAATGAATTCCAAAAATAGAGAACCAACTTGTTGAATGAAAAGTAAAATAATTTAGATCGGAAAAAAAAATTTTTTTTTTCAAAAATAAATTATTCTTGACAGAGCAAGTCTTTACTATTTACAAGTAGATATTTTAAATATATGTTTAATAAGTTTTGTAAATGATGAATTTTTATCGTATAGATTATATTACCAAGGAATAGTAAAAATATATCCAAGATTTAGAAAATGTTAAGAAAATATTATCAATCAATCTTGACATTTTGGTCCCCCACTCCAAAGCATGGCCCTGATGCAAACCTACTTAAACTCATTCAAAATTGTTCTTCTGTAGGAGGATTTGGGTCTCCCTCTTGTTCTTTAATAGCCTAGGTAAGTGCAACAAATAGCATATTGTTAGTGAGCATTCATAAAACGCATCCACGCTAGCTCTACTTCATTTTAGAATTTCATATTTAATTTTGATGATAATAGATCTTTTTTATAAAAATCTTCATTAGTAGAATAGTTTAAAATATAAACTTGATGAGTTGTGAAATTATTTCTTGTGTAATTCCTTAATATTAAAGTTAGTTTCATTGTTGTTCATTTTAATAGTAATTACAAATTTGTTTTAAATTTTCATAAGTAGAAAGAGTAAAAAAAGAATAAACAAAAGATTTTGTTTCTAACTATTCTATAAACAAAAAGAATNAGTTTAAAATATAAACTTGATGGAGAGATAAAAAATATTTCACTAACTTGTGAAATTATTTCTTGTGTAATTCCTTAATATATAAGTTAGTTTCATTGTTGTTCATTTTAATAGTAATTACAAATTTGTTTTAAATTTTTATAAGTAGAAAGAGTAAAAAAAGAATAAACAAAAGATTTTGTTTCTAACTATTCTATAAACAAAAAGAATACAAAATAAAATTAAGAAACAAAAATGCAGAAATATTTTGAAGAAAATTATTATAATTTTAAAAAAAATGCATAATTAAAACTTTTGATTTCTAAAAATTTTTTTTTTTCTAAATCAAATATTTTCAACACATTTTACAGAATTAAATTGCTTAAAGGCTTATAAAAAACACACCACTCCAGAAGTATTTATTTAATAAATTTTAGACTCTAAACCTTGTGTCAGAATATTAATATACATCTAAAATTGTTAAAGTTTCCAAGTGTCATTTCATTATGTATCTAAACAATAGCAGAAATTTTTTACTCTGCCAGGCCAGTAATTATGTCATCTCTCTCTCTCTCTCTCTATATATATATATATATAAATAATTGATTAAATAAAGCTTGTAATATTACAAAGTAGATTATTACAAGTAGGTATTTTTTAAGCAACATTAGTTATATAATAATGAAACAAAAATTATAAGTTAAAATAAATCAAAATATTTTTTTATCAAAAACTGTATTAAAATTTACAAATAACAACAAATTTTCTGCAATGACATTACTTAAGAGGATAAAATATATACAATAACAACTTCATGAACAAGATTTTTGATTTTTAGACTGAAAAGCTTCCCAAAAACTTTGCTCTATGTTTTCAAATGGTTTACAGTTTATCATAAGATCTTCAAAACTTAATATTGTAAAACAACTAGATGAGTGATCAAAATTTTCGTCGCTGGATTCAGATCCCTAGAAGAAAAGAAAAGATTTTTAGAGAAAATGACTAAGATTTTTAAATAAATTATATTATTACAGACATATTTCGCTTACTGTATTATTAGGTTCTAAAGCTACAGCTACACAGTGATTGTTGTCTAGAAATGTTTCTTCAAATCTCCACTTTGGCTGTATAATCCCTTCCAAATATAATTTTGTGTCAATAGTAATAATGTTTTGCTGAAGCACAGGAGTTTGACAATGAAAACTTATTTTCTGAAGATCACAAGATATTCCAGTACCAACCGCTTTCACATAACTTTCTTTTAAACACTAAACAAGTGAATAAAACATATTTTATTTTAAAAATAAAAACCGATTTAAAATTTTTTTTAAAACTTATAAAAAATAATTCATTAGAAATAAAAAAATTACTTTTATAATGATGCACCACAACCTTTTTTTGAAGGAGATCCAAAAAAAAAAGTTTATTTATATTTTTTTATTATGATAACACACTAAATTGGGTTTAATTCTTTATCTTAATAATTGTTGAAATGACTCCTCCATAATTGAAATTAATCCTCCAATCCTTATTCCTCCATAAAAAGAAAAAATAAACTCACCCATAGTCTATAGAATCTTCCTAACTGTTCAATTTCAAACCCAGGTTGACTGATAAAGTCCCATTCATATGAAGAAAATTGTTTTTTCATAGTAGTAAAAAATTCTTCAACTGTTCTCCTTCCTGTAAGCAATAAGATAAAATGAGACGTAATGACTGAATTTGAATGTAAGTTTTTAGAACTTTACTATTGGAAATGAAAATAAAGAAATGGTCACTAAGGTTAGATACAAATCTAAAAATATCATAGCTTCCTAACAAGTAATATTTTATAAAATGTAAAAAATATTCATAAACAAATTTAAATATACTAAGAATCCAACTCGCTTATAACAAGCTATAAGCGAGTGAATCCAGATTTAACGAATAAATCGAAAATACTTGGTTTGTACAGTGTAAAGCAAACCCTGATTTTAGTGAGCAATATTTTTGAGATTTATAAAATATCTACATGTTTCCACCTCTCATAGCTCTTTCTATCTTTGAAAAATTAGTTTGACATTCTGAAGATAAGTGAAAGTTAATATGAGTTGTAAATCCAGCAAACATGAAATTTTTTTGAAAGCAGGAGTGCAAATGACAATGTCTTACAGACCATAAATCTAATCTGAAGAACAATAACACGACAAAAAGTCAACTCGACGCTAATTAACTAACTTCTTTTGAACTGTACAAAAATAAATAAAGCAACTATTTTATTTATAATTTAGTAAGAATGCATAAATTTGTATGATTTTTTTCATGAACCCTTTTTTTTTATGGGCCGTCGATTATTACAAGCAAATATTGTGGTCCCCTTGTGCTCATTATAAGTTAGTTTGACTGTTTTTTTAAAAATAAAAAATTATACTTTATTAACTATTAGCATATGTACATCTGAATGGTTGTAGATCCGCTCTGGCATCTCTTTCTGTTTAGGCCATCGCAATAAAGTTTCAGCAGTTTTCGTATGCTGAGATAAAATTCCCATCTTTCTGTTATTAATGGATACTTATATTAAATTAAATCTATTGTTTTCATAGAATTAATGCTAAATTATATTTATTCCTCGATCGACCAGTAGCTTAGTAATAGGATTTGGTCAGTTTAGAGTTAATATTTTTTTAAAAATTGTATTATCTTTGGTTTCCTTTCTAAATTTTGACAACTGTAATGGAATAAATTTCTTGAAGTATGAAATCAGATAAATTAATTCTTTTTAATGCTATTAATTACTGATATCTCACATTTTGTTTCTATTCTTGTTTCAAGGCATTTTAAGCTTAATTTTTTCTAAATGTCT
Organism: Parasteatoda tepidariorum; assembly: GCF_043381705.1. Taxonomy (NCBI): domain Eukaryota; kingdom Metazoa; phylum Arthropoda; class Arachnida; order Araneae; family Theridiidae; genus Parasteatoda; species Parasteatoda tepidariorum. The sequence goes on from NC_092208.1 coordinate 55,342,066, forward strand.
CAATATATAGTACTTGTCTCTGAAACGTGTAATGTGGTTCAGAATTTTTATACAGAAAAATTATCAGCTGGAGTAAACAAAAACAAAATATTTCCATAGTGTAGATCAGGAATGTATAACCATGGGATCCAAAGCTTTTTAACCTGGCCCCTGAACCGTCTAAAATATTAATGAAATATAAAAGAAAACAAGTAACTGAATTTTTTTTTTTCAGTCATGCTCTGTAACAGAATGTTACTGAGCTAGTTTACAATTATGTGACCATTTTTTCATGTAAGTTCTATTTATGCAATGAGTTCAGAGTTTGCAGTGAAATGTTACTAATAAATTTGCGCAAATAAACTAAAGAAATGTTCACAAATAGATAAAAAAAAAATCAAATTTGTAGCAGACCTACAGAGCGTCGAATAGACTCAATTTTTGAGGAGGACAAAACAAAATTACACAGTCACAAAAGTTCTTTAACAGGGCTTCCACAGGCTAAACATAACAGGGAAAAACCTGGAATTGTCAGGGATTTTTAATTTGACTCTAAAAAGCAAAAAATAGTCAAGGAAAGTTTAATATTTTTTAAAAAACATGGAAAATTCCTTCAGCATACCTGAAAAATAACCAGTCTTAGAATTGTCAGTAACAGTTAGTGAGATTCCATTTAAGCAATTCTAACATCTATTAGAAATATTTGTATAAAAATTTTATATTTTAGTGAAACTTCCCAATATCCATTCTCATTCAATGATATTTTTTTACTCGCAAAATGTATACTTGATAAATTTGACGGTCTAGTTTGGATGTTCTAATGGACATTAGAATAAGATTGCATCTATGGAATAACAAATGGAACTTTACATGTCGATTGCATTAATGAAAGGGTCATAGAAATTGGGATTTTACAAAAAAGCATAGACTGTATTTAAGTATTCTGAATAATACCAAAGCAAATTTTTATATGTAACACATTCCAATGCAAAATATTTTTGTGTGAATTTTTGTGTTATTCTGGTCACCTTGCCAGATGATTAGCTAGAATGTTCAAAGATATATCATAATTAAATTTATCACAGCTAACCAATAACAGTTGATTTTGTTGATAAACAGCTAGCCAAATTAATAACCATGTGACATTAAATGTTAAGTTGCATTTTTTAATGCAAGAAAGTTTTAATTCTGGACTGGGACAAACTTACCTTTATGGAGGACTTTTGAAAAGAATCTAAGCTCTGCAATTTAAGTGCATGGGAAGAAAATAAAGAATTCCATGGTTCACTCTACAAAAATTCTCTAATTTGAAAGTTATCAACAAGTAAAAATACTGACAGGTCAATGCCGACAATATGGTCATACTGAGAGTCTATTGAACTACTACAACCTTTGGAATAGACTAACACTCATCCTATAAAGATATTTTGCTACTGAAGTTTTTGCAAACACTATCAGATCAAAAACATGATAAATTTTGTTTTTACCTCTATGTTCAATTTTCATAACGTCAACTCCAATATTCATGCTCTGCTTAGAAGCAGCTAAAACACAGAAATCCCCATTATGTGAGATATTAAAACTGAAATTAATATTTGTATCTCCTAGAAAAGGCTTGCCAGAACTTGTCCTAAGAAAATGTAGTTTATCATATGGTAAAGCACAGCTTTCAGATGCAGCTTTTCTCATAAGTAATCGGCCAATCTAGAAATAGGAAATTAGACAAATTCTTTAAAAAGAAATTTACAAATCTAATTCAAATTTTTAATGACATTAATATAAGACATACACAGGGTTCCCACTCTATGATGAGATTGAAATTCAAGGACTTTCCAGGACTTTTCAAGGACCTCAACAAAATTTTCAAGGNAAATCTAATTCAAATTTTTAATGACATTAATATAAGACATACAATAAAGTCTTTTTTTTTTAATATACACCCTTGCATACTAAAAATAGGAAAAATATATCATCACAAATTTAGAAGGAAACATTAAATCCTTTTGTGAGCTGTTGAAAATGGCTTCTTCAACTTCTTAAAGGCATTCTTAACTAACAGCAACTCCTCACCAAGTCAAAATTTAACGAAAAATAACGCCGACGTACAGTAGAACATATATTTAAAACAAACCTGATTTAAATGTTCATAGTGGCCCTACTAGCACCAAACTTATGCGCCAGGGTTGGGTTTTTGANTGTATTATGGACTAAAATTTATATTTTTTTAAAAACAACCCTACTGGTTTTGCATATTAATTCACAAAATCATTTTCAGCACAATCTATAACTAAAGGTAATGAGGAGTTAATGGTGAAATCCTTTAATCCTGTGTATTTCCATGTGAAGGCTGCACGAAAGACAGAGCTAAATCTTAGGTATTCCATATTCCATGACTATTCCATAACCCCCTCCTCTCCTCCATTAAACATCGTTTATGAAATTATTCATCCATAATTTACATAATCTTCTCTAAATGTTATGCAGCAACAATTTTTTCTGAAAATAAAAATTAGAAGGAACATATCCCATTTTCACCATGTTTAAAAGCATTATTCGTTATGTGTAATCCACAATTGCCAATGAATATGACCTGGTGGAAATATTGCTCTTTTAATTCACACTGAAGCTTCGAATAGAATTTCCAATTGACATAGGGTCCATCCATGGATAATTGAAGCATTTTAGAGAGCTTTTAACCATCATCCATGCATTTGTAAAAAAAAGACAAAATATTTTCTGCAGTTCCATGACCCATAAATTGGGAGGTAAGATACTTAGTGCAAACTTCATTATCAATTCCTTACCATAATGTCCATCTGCTTAGATTGTAGAGACTGATTTAACGTCTCATCAAAGAGTACAGTGTAGCAATCAACATTCTTCAGCTCATTTATAAGAATCCCTTTGAAGTATAGTGCCAATCCAAAGGAGCCCAAATAGGCTCACTTTGTGGCACTACAAAAAAATTGTCTCGCTATACAGCTATCAGCAAACATTTTGGAGAACAATTTACTAATCCCTTCACAGGAGTTACATGAATAATTACTAGTGATGCACTTCAGACTCCAGAGAATTTCAGCATCAAGCACATTCCTTTTGACCAGATAAGAAGACAATGTTACCTCGGCCACTAAAGTTTCTGTTTCACATGGGGCACACGATGTTGAAGGAGTATTTACACCAGATGAATTAGATGTTGATGTCTTTGGAAAAAGAGAACTCAGGGCATGAGACTGCTTTTTTGTTTTACCTTTCTTTCATGTGTGATTTCAGAGCAGATTCTTCCATTTTCGCGATATCGATCTCCTTCATGTATAATCGGCACTTGGCTATGAACTTCTTTTCGGGCATCGATAAAATCCATTCTTTATAAAATTGATTATCCATCCATTGGGGATTAAAATAGCACTTCCCAGGCATAACTAGTCTAAACTACATAACACAAATAGGAAGTGGTGCCTTTGCGAATATGCTTTACAATGAAGTTTTGAAATGATGCAAACGTAAGGACAAGTGCGGATGGTAAAATGGCAAATTTATTGAAAACTACAAGGTACATATTGTTACGAAATTCGAGAGTATTCCAGTTTCGATACGAAAAAAGATCTAAGCATATGCGACAGAAGATGAAGTGGAGTCTCGCCCCGAACGCATTGATTGTCTGCTGTGCTCCGCGCGCTTGGCAGACACCAAGACGCTAGGCCCGGTTAGAAACGGTGGCGTTAAAAACCACGTGAGAGAGCTCGGGAACAAAACAGAAAGAACGAGAAAGATCCGCGGGTGTTTTATAAAAAGGGCCGCCGGCAGTATTGGACAAATTCAAGGACCTATCAAGTTTTTCAAGGACCTAAGACGTTTTTCAAGCACTTTCAAGGACCTAAATTTAGCAACAAAAAAATTCAAGGACTTTCAAGGACTCTCAAGGACCGTGGGAACCCTGCATACAATAAAGTCTTTTTTTTTAATATACACCCTTGCATACTAAAAATAGGAAAAATATATCATCACAAATTTAGAAGGAAACATTAAATCCTTTTGTGAGCTGTTGAAAATGGCTTCTTCATCTTCTTAAAGGCATTCTTGACTAACAGTAACTCACCAAGTCAAAATTTAACGAAAAATAACGCAGACGTACAGTAGAACATACATTTAAAACAAACCTGATTTAAATGTTCATAGTGGTACTACTAGCACCAAACTTATGCGCCAAGGGCGAAATTTGAATAGACATAATCTTTTAGTTGTATAAACAGGCCTACCAAATATAGTTTATTTAGCACAACTCCTTCCTGGTGTTGGGATATTTTTTCCATCAGTATATATATATATATATATATTAGAAGGTGATAACCGATAGCCCTCATCGAACATACATTAAACATACTATGCCACTGGTTACATGTATATATGTTATGTATTATGTCTTTCTCATTATCAAAAAGAGAATAATTAAAGGCATGCTAAAAGATAATCTCAGCGGAGAAATTTCTTTTTCAAAAAAAAATTATTAACTGATAAACAACTTAAAAACTTCTCTCTATAATTGAAACTGAAAATAATGAGAAAATAAACAATTAATGGCGCATTTATTTATTTTTTAAAACATGGCTTTATTTAAAAAAATAATTTTAAAATTCAAAATCACTAAAAAAAATTATTAATCTACCATGCCCCATAAAAGAGGTACTTATAAAAATTTAAAAAGTTGAGAATAATCTTAATGAAATAAATGTATGTAATAGTAATCAGAAATAAACCTATAAACACACATAATTTTACCAGAGACTAATTATTATTTAAACAGTGAAATAATTCTTTTTAAAATGGAATATGAATAAAAAGATGTTTTTAAGAGTATGTGGATTTTTTTTTAAATAAAGGGCAAAGAGGACGCAATCATAGGGATCACGAGGCAGGCAAGGGGAGCGGCCCTTCTAAAAATGATATATATATATCTAAACATGCAAAGGAAATAGAGATACAAATAGTTTTCCTTACCAAATAGTTTTCAGTAATCAGAATTGAAAATCGAATATAGTACTAACTTACACATTACAAAACTCTTTTGGAAAAATATCTTTGAAAGAAGCAGGAAAAATTAAAGTTTAATAAAATAGGTGCAGTAGGATGAATATAACTTATGCAAAAATTTAATGTATTAAAAAATTAAACTTAAATTTCACTATGCATAGTTTCATTAAATTTGCACTTTCATTAGTTAATTTAAATGTCTAATGAATAACACAGTATTTTTGTTGAACCTGTGATTAAAAAATTTCCACCTTTCAACTGAATTGCTACTCTGAAAGATTAATCATTTTCAACTTATTTAAAAGGAAAATTACACATATCGAAAAAATTATTCATTTGGATAAATTACTAATTGATAAATACAGTTATTTATGGAAATAAAATAAATATTTCCGGAATTAATTTTCCGTTTTTCATTTTACATTATTTTAAGGACCTTTTATAAAAGGTAAAAGCTCCAAGACTTAAGAGGAACATGAAATCTATGTAGCATAGTACAGAATCTCATACTTGACTTACTTTATGTATCTATATTCTGTTGTTTTTCAAATCTTATTATAGAATTTTATAGCAACACGTATATCAATAAAATCTCTACAACTCCAGTTTTTCTAATATCAGACTAAAATTTGTCATACAATACTAAAATATAGCATGTAAGTTCCTAGGACCGATAAATACGAGCTTTAACACAATGTAGCGTTAAAAAAAAAATTCATTCATATTTTCTGACATGGGTCAAATTACTGAAATAAATTTTTGTAACATTTATCAACAGACATAATTATAAGTTATTCAAAGATTATCGTAATGTATAATATTGATGCAAAAAACTAAACATATATTCTTAATAATTAACTAAATGAAAAAACTGACAGAAGTAGAAACACTGAACTTGATACTAAATATTAAAAACAAATACTACATCAGATACACTAAAAGCTAAAGGTAGTAATAAGAAAATAGTAGTAGTTAGTGATTAAAATCTTGTCATTAATATTTAAGATAGTTATTGTGAATATACTTTAAAACCGGCCAATGTTTATGTTGGCAGATACATAAAGAAAATGCTATTTTACTATTTGCCTACCAAGGAAGCTTTGCAATCTTCGACGAAACAAAACTGATAACATCTTTCCCTTTCTTCTTTTTGAATACATTGGACAGCAAGTTTCCAATGTTCCTTTAGAGGTTTCCAATTTCCAAAATTAAATGCCCATCTTACATTAGAATACGTACTCTGTAATGACATTTTGGTAGTTAAACGATTTTTATTATTCTAAACTGTTTATTGACGAGTCTGCCGGTTTTGGTTTTAAAGATTATTCAACATTACGGGACAAAATAAAAATCATACAATGATATAAACGTTCCAAACATTATATAGATGATTAGATAAAGGGAAAATTAATATATTATGCTGAAAATAAAAAAAAAATATAGTTTGTTAGAGAAAAAATCCAGAAATCAAATTGAAAAAGTCCAGTATTGATACTGGTAATAATTCCAGAACATTTTGCTTTTCAAATATTCAGCTTATAGCTTTCTTAAGGAAAAGTCACCATTAAAGTTCAATAAGACTTGAAAATTTTATTTTTTCTGAAAAGAAATTTGGAAATGTATATGAATAATCATTTTAAATCACGTTTACTTATAATTTAAAGAAACTACTGATGCAATTTTTTGAAATATGTCTTTGTAAAATTTTACATTTGGCAACAGTATTTTAAATTTATTTTGTCTGCTTTGTTGACTGGAGCGGTGTGTGTAATTGTGCTTTTGCCATTTTGATATTTTTAAAGTTATAAAAATGTCGGATAAATTGGATATGTCTCTTGACGNAATAAGACATATATGTCTTTAAAAAGTGTTTAAAATAAATAATATTTTAAGATCCTTTTTTTATTAATTTACTATTTTGTGGTTTTTTTTGTAATGTTGTAAATTTAATTTTATAAATAGCTATATTAAAATTATACAAAGTATATAATTTTCCCTCGCACCTCCTGAATTTATTGTATTGTACTCCTGAAAAACTCCTTAGAAACTCCTGAAATTTACTTTCTTAGAAAGAGTATGAACCCTGTAAAAGAATTTCAAATTAACCTTAGCATAATTGAAAACATAGCAAGAATTCCGTTTAAGTTAACCTCCAGTAGCTTGCTTTGGATTTCCTACTTTCGTAGCATAACATATTTAATATTTAGTTTGAAATATAAATGATTACGTAAATATTTTTAATAATAGGGTAAAATTTACCTTACAATTATTTTAAGGTTGCAGACTATCTTGAGTGTAATTTTCAGTGGTAGCAATTAACCGCCTGTGCAGAGGGGATCAATAAATTTCGAATATATAAATTTTGGCATGTAGAAATTATTATAGGTTTTAAGTAAATGATTATGACTGATGTAAATCACTTAATCTGCTTCATGTATGTTTATATACATCCAAATATTTATTCAATATGGACCAAAAAATGTACGTAGCAGAAAATTCAACGTTGCAGAAATTTTTTTCTCTTACTCATTTTAAAAAACTCTTAGTTTTTCAAACTTAACCTGCAGGCCCATAAGCAGAATATTTTCAAATGTTCTGCAACAGGACTTATTAATTTATACTAATGTTCTGCAAGCATTTTACAGCGAAAAAAAGACAAACTTTACGTTAAAATATACACTATATTATTTTTTAAACAAAGGCAAACAAAAAAATTTAATAAAGACAATGATGAATTATTAACACTAGAAAGACTGAAACTTAGTATGTACTTGTATGATGATGAATTAATAACACTAGAAAGACTGAAACTTAGTATGTACCTATATTGCTCAAAGGCAGTCAAAATTACTGCATTGTGATAGAATAACTAATGTGTAAAGAATTTGTTTAATGAATTTTTTATATTATTGACAGTTATATAACAAGTTATTAGTAAATATTAACGATAAAAAAATTTACTTCACTTGGAAGGAAAATATTAATTTATACATTATTATTTGTACATTTTTTGCAAATGAAAAAGCAGTTAAAAAACAGTCAAAATGACTTCCTTTAGGAAACCTAGTGTTAGTAAAATGCCTATGATACGAAGGTCCGAACATTAAAATAAGGGCTGCCTTAAAAATCTTTCGAAGGGCTGAAATTTGTGCCACTTACTCAAGATGCAAATTGTTCTGCAGAACTTCATTTGTTCTGCGACGTACGTCACAGTTTTAGGCACTTTCTGCTTCCGGGCCTGCAGGACAATAAAGTCGATTATTCTACCCTAGTCACATCAACTCATCTTGATGTCCTGGAACCTTGTTTTATTTATATGAATGCAGATTTTGCTACATTCTTTCTCTGCTACTGTGTTTTGTTTTTATTTCATATCACTTTTGTTTCTTCTCATTCACGTCTGGCAAGTCTTGAAAATTAGTGCATACAGTAATTGAAAAACTGAGATGTTTATTTTTAAAATTTTCTTTTGGGGATTGATTACAGTAGATTTTTAATTTTATATTTTAAAATTTTTTATTTGTATGATAAGGTGGGATTTTTATATCAACATAATATGATAAGGTTGGACATTTAATCAACATAAAAAGACTATATTTCTTTTAATGTTTTTTTGAATACTTTTTTCTTTAAAATATATGTAGCATTTAACTTTTGTTTTAAGCGTTACACTAATAGGATCTTTTTTCAATTTTACAATGTTAGTTTTTTTTTTCCGCATCTGTTAGTTTATTTCTTTTGATCAGTATTATAGTTTTTTCCCTACATCTTTATTTTATATGTGAAACACTTGTTTTTTATTGACGTTTTAATATCAAGCCTTTCTTAATTTACTTATATGGAAAATCATGATTTTCGGCATAAAATTTACAAGTAAATTTATAACCATATACATTGAAACCTCAGTTAAGTGGACACTCTTGGGACTGAAAAAAATTTCCGTTTACGGTAATGGTACCCTAATAACAAAGTTTAGCTCGGTAATTTATATTTAGAATATTTTCATTGATATAAGAATAATTAAATAATTTACAAGGATATTTATTTAAACTTTAAACAATATTTTTTCCCTTACAAAAAGAATTTATGATAAAGTATTATTTTACAGGTAAATGAATGTAATTTTCCTATTACCACAGATATTCAAGTTAGTCATATGCTACCGAATAAGTGCTTTTAGACTTCAGTCATTTTCATTTAATAGGTTTACACCACCTAACACTTACCAATCACTTGATAGGAAACATGGTTAATACCTCTTCGAAAGTAAACCTCAAGCGATTCACGGGTGAATTTATCACGGATTAAATTTATGCTGAACTCAGCACGAATGAAGCGTATCAAATGCGCAATGGACAATTACAGCATATCATAAATTTTTTTATTTTCATACCTAACTTATTGGAAATTCTCCCCTGAAACCGAAAATCTGATTGTTTTTTTCGGCAAATGTTAATTTATTTAGTTATTAAACATTTAAATTGCCCCAAAAGGCCTCCGTAAGTGATGCAATCAAAAACGACCCCTGATTGGTTATGACGTCAAATGTGCCGAAGGGAAACGTGCCGTCTCCATCCGCTAAGGCTATTTCAATGCTCTTTTAGTTTTTATATCACGTATACCGTATGAACATCCTTTGTAAATTATCAGTAAAAATTTTGTGAATTAAATTTACGGTTCTGAGAGTGTGTGCAAAATGAAAGAAAGATTTTAAAACTTCAAACGTTGTTATTTATCATTAAAATATCTGAAGAAATGATTATGTAGCTCTTTACAGCGAATCAACATTTCTTTTCGGCTGAAATCAGTAGTGTTAAAGTTCATAGAAAATACTATTTCATTCCACTTACTTTTAAATTAAATTAATGCTTCATTACAACCTAATTACTTAATTAAAATAAGTCGCAGATTGGATAGAAATTTTATACATTTTGATATAGGATGGATGATTTTATAATTCGTTATTGCATTAAAACAAATCAGTATTTTCATAAATCTAGTCCATTGAAAAATATCAGTCCATCATCGTTACAATCTATGTGCTAATGATCAAAAATTCAAATAATGTAATTTAATGTTGCTTCTTTAATTTATTTATTTATTACTAGAGTTGAAGGATTTTCTTTTTAAGTAAATATTTACTAATGCAGTTTATGTCATCTTTTTTTTTTTTTCACTATGTATTAAATATTTAAATACACATTAACGCTTATATTTATTATTCCTAGCTTAAATAGGAATTCCGTTACAGTTCGAAATTATTTTTATTTTTAAATTTATAAATTTTAATTCCTTTTTCTGCAATATAGTATTAATAAAGTATGGTTATTGTTAATTTCTCTCCTTATTTTTGCAAGCTATTTGTCAGTGCTTGCAATGAAGAATTCTAAAATAGTAAAATTAATACATTATACATTTTTAATTAAAAAAAATTTAATAAAATAGTTTTAAAAAAATATCAGGTTATGCATACGGTATAGCCGAAAACGTATCAACACTTTCAAGAATCTAGTCCATTGAAATATATCTGACCATCATCATCACCATAATCTAGTTATACTTAAAATTTCACTTAATTTCTCATTTATCCATATCTAATTAACTTATTTATCCACAAAATTTCAGCGAATATCATTAAGCTGGAAGTTTTTGTTTCACTAAAGCTAGAGAACAAAAATAAAAAATTAACTTATACAAAATGGAAAGAAATTCTAATGCACATTCTTAATAATTTATTAAATAATTAAAAAATAAACAGTAATGTTGATATTTTTTCTCAATATTTTTATTCTTTGAGTAAATAGGAACTTTGCTATGGCGAAAAATTATTTTTATATGCATTTATAAAATTTTATTCCTATTTCTGCAATAAAGAACTAAATAAATGCATATGCTTGATTTCAAATACTCTTATAACATAGATTAAGGCAAATATGAATTTAAAGTTTTGCTGGGATCACAAGTTTTTTAAGAGGCTACTGCTATAAATACAATTACATGCTTTGAATTCACGCTAGAATAAAAAATTATCAATAACTTAAGCTGTCCTACATTTTAAAATCTAAAACTATTTATTCTACATAAGAAATTGATCCAACATTTCTTTCACTTAAGATGAAAATAAATCTTCCAAATGAACTTGAAGTATAGATTAAAATTAAGATTATGGTTTAAAAATGAAAAAACGAAGTTATTTTGTATTTGTAACGCATCATTTATAAGCAATACCATGCACTTTTTTTATTGAACTAAAAAATCCTAAATATTCCGAGCTACAAAATTTCGTCAAGTATTAACAATGTTTCAGTGGGTACCACTGAAATTTAACATTATAAAAATACTTTATATCAAATCCACATTTTTATTAAGCGATATTAAAGCGCAATTTTTTATACAGATAGCTTTAGACCATCTGAAATGGTCGGATTTAATTAGAAAATTTAAACGAAAGCAAGAACGTATTGGTTTCACAGCACGGCTACTGTAAGTGAACGGCAGATGGACATGTGCGAGGTCAGTTCGTGAATAATCACGTGACTCCCCGTTTCAGGCGAAAACGAAAGTAAGCGTTTTTTGATTGAAAATAACTAAATAAATAGCCTTCTTAGAAACGTAATAGAATGTTTTCTGGGAGTTCTGAGGGATTCTAAATGCATTAAAATTAAAAAAAAAAAATTTGACTGTAATTGTCCATTTTGAAATACGCAAGTCGTAATAAAAATATTAGAATTTTTTATTGTAACTGCAAAAAAAATGAGGATTAAAAATCACTTAGGTTTACATTTACAATGAAATCAAGACAAATAAATCGCACCAAAAAGTGATTAATTGGGGAATCTGAAACACACATGGCTTAATAGCATTGTAATAAAAATTTCTGATTTTCAAAATCACGTTGAAATGGGGAAATAACTTTTTTTATACATCATTTATATTTACGCTAATGTCTCCTTAAAGAGAGCGTGATAAGCATGCATTTACTGTACAGTCTGTTAAAATTAATAGTGTCAAAACGTGATGAATTAAAAGTGTGATTAAAAATGTTTGACATTTAAAAAAAAAAAAAAAATTGTTGTGTTAAGAGCTATAGTGGTTGTACACCCCTATCTTATAGGGTCAAGTGGGATAAAGTGGGTACATAGTAGAAAGTGGGCATATGTTAAAAAAACATCTAGTTTCTACTTTAAAATCGAGATAATTCATTTAATATTTTTAGGGACATTTACTGGGATTGCGACAAACATTTTTATTTCAGTTTTGGAAACTAGTAAAAAATTTAATGTTTACTAACTATCTGTTTTTGATCAATTTAAGCTAAGTTTGTTTAAGCTAAGAACTCCACCCGCCACAAAGACTCGGGTCATCTAATGCTATGGAAACAGGAATGGCTTATTTTAGGAATGGAAGCTTCACTCTAGGACTAACAGAATAGACTGTAGCAAGAAATTACCTTTCTATTGTCGACTTTATTATGAAAGTCATAATTGAATGCTGAGTTGTCCTTGTAAATGTTATCAGTGATAGCTTGAAGCTCTTCACAACTAATGAATACAGACTTGTCTGAGAAGTAAAGCCGTCAGTGCTGAATGTCAGTTGCATCTTGTAAGGAATCTCTTAAGTGAAGCATTCAGGACTATCTATGATTACCTTTTGAAGGATATATTTTTTATAAGACGAGTGATAAATTATTATTTCTTTGCAAACTGTGATTAATTTAGAAAAAGAAAATTATAAATACATAATTTAGTTGTTTTCCTTTATTAATTTAATGGTTATCTGTTAATTTTTCAGCCCACTGAAATGCCAGATAGATGGCAGCACGATTTGTTTGATGGTGGTGTATCTGGTCAAAGGGCTGGTGGTATCACAACAGGGGCGACAAAGCTGTTAGTTTCCAACTTGGATTATGGAGTATCCGACAGTGATATAAAGGTAATTTTATAATATTTAAAACTATTTTTATGTTTATTAAGTTTTTAAAAAAAAATTAGTTTTATAAAGGTTCAGTCTTTAAATAAAAGTAAAATAAAAATAATAGCTCAGTGGTTCACAAATTCATTTCTGTGGAAGGTTCACTGTAAGATGCAGGCATGAAAGTTTTCAGCTTTTACTCTGAATTCAGCTTTTTAAGCTCCATACATTTATTAATTTCATAATGTTGATTGCCTTTAAGTAGAATTCAGCTTTTTTTGCTAACTGGTACTTTCATCCCTGAAGATGGGTTCTGAAGGTTTAATTTTTTGAAAATCATTTATGATTTTTCAAACTTGTAATTGTATTTATATCAAAACAGTAAACTTTAATTTCTTAGTATTGTTAATAGTTTCGTTAATTTAATGGAAATTATCTCAGTAAAATGCCAGTAAAAAATATGACAAAATTTACATCAGTATTTCTTGTAGGGTGACCTGGGGTAATTCCTGATCAAAAAATGCAAGCATCTATTTTGTGAAAAAACTATTCAAGGTAGAATTTTAATATTAACTGGAAGTTTGAGGGTTTATGAGATGATTCCTATGCAACCTTCTTTTGTTTGAAAATCTAATTAGAATTTAAAAGATTTTAAATTTTTAGTGATCAGGAATTACCTCTTCTCTTGATCATTTCTGAGGTAATTCCTGATCACCAGTTTTTATAGTAAAGGGGCTGTTTAAAAATAATTATACAAATGTAATTAACAAATAAGACATCAAGATCATACAAATAAACCAAAAAGATATGTTCTGGCAGCTAATAAAACAATTTATTTAAAAGCAAGAATAAAGATTAACACTTTAAATTTTCCAAAAGCCTTTGCATTGTGCCATACATTTTAGTCAAGCAGCCAACTCATTCTCATGTTCTTCAGGAATATTAAAAAAAGAGTTCCCACATGGGTAACTTTTGTTGGACTTTTTAACCCCATAAGCAGAATATTTTCAAATGTTCTGCAACAGGACTTATTAATTTATACAAATGTTCTGCAAACATTTCACAGCAAAAAAAGTCAACTTTATGTTAAAATACTATATTTTCATTTGTTAAAATACAGGATCATACACAGAAACACTACATTATTTTTTAAACCAAGGCAAACATTCTTGACTTGTTACTTTTTCAATCACTTTTAAGTAAAGTTTTGTTAATGACGAGGATGAATTGTTAATAAAATGCCTATGATATTAAGGTCCGAACATTAAAATAAGGGCTGTCTTAAAAATCTTTCAAAGGAAAACGTTGTCACTTATTCAATATACAAATTGTTCTGCAGGACTATGTTTGTTCTGCGACGTACGTCACAGTTTTAGGCACTTTCTGCTTCAGGGTTTTTAACTTCATTAAGTGAAAGTGTAAAATTAAATTAGGTATGTCAACAGCTTTGACAGCAGCTCTCAAACTGAAATTTTCAATCATTAAAAGAAATTCACTGATTTTGCTTTCTAAAAGTTAAGTATCTTTTTAAGGCTTATAATTTCACACCATATTTATATCAGGCCAGGGTTGGTATATTACAATATTTCAATATNAATGCGTAAGCTGGTTTCAAGTAAAAAAAAAAGGACAAAATCGTTGGCAAAAGAAGTTAGCTCTTTTTTTATACCATTTATAAGAAGAAATGACAATGATCAGGAATTACCCCAGTGATAAAAAATTACCCCATCTGTAGGGGGCAACATTTGATATAGTTTCCTATAATCAATAATAATATTTACAGTACAACCTGCGGCCTCATGGGCCAAATGCGGCCCACTGACTGTTGATGTGTGGCCCGCTGGAATTTCTAAGCGCAATAAAAGAAATTCTATTAATTTGGTTTTTGTTTAAACATTATAAATTTTCTTAAAATATGTAATTAAAATTTATATTACTCTAAAATGTGTATTTTTTGCATTTCATACTGTAAGCTTCTTTTTGGTTAGAACTTATATCCCCCCTAATATTTATCTATATTTGATAAATTAATTGTGAAAAATTGAAAAAGTTTTTTTAAAAGAAAGTATCAGTTTTTTTAGTTTTAAATTAATTAAAAGCTTTTAATTTTTTGCAAATATGTTATTGTTATTAATATGCGTGTGGCTCTTCGTGAATCTATCTGCTGTGCAAGTGGCCCTTCACTCAAAAAGGTTGTGTACCCCTAGTTTACAGCATATGTGAAACAATTAAACAAAAGCTTACACTATTTTTATATCAAAGAAAAAGGAAGTAACTCAAAATATTTATTATTAAGAGAATTTATTATTTGCAGAAATGTGCACATTTTGAAACCCATCTCTGAAATGGGAAATACAGAAAGCAGTTTAAAAGATACTTATTTGGTTAGATTTAAAAAAAAAAACTATTATTAAGTAAATGTAGTTATACTTTAGTAAAGTGTACAAGCATTCTTGTCCATGTCTCAAATTTAAAAAAAAAATTAATTTTTTTAAAATAAAACTTAGGTGATCATTATTTACCCCAGAAACAGAGTGATTGTGAATTACCCCGGGTCACCGTAATACTTTTAAATTCAAACTCAACTGACTTAATTCAATAATAGTGAATTACGTTTCTCTAATAACTATTCTCAAAGTTTAAAGTTTTTTAAAAACCATAATTCATCTTTCTTTTTTTTTTTTTAATTTGTTTTTTTTTCCTAATAAATGCACTTAAAACTTTCAGAACTAGGCTAGATGCCACTCCAGGTCTGTAAATTCAGCTGTTTGACACAGATCCCATTATTTTGAAGAGTTTTATTGATAAAATTATAATGTAAAGAAAAAATTTGTGCCTAATAAATTTTATTTATATATTTGGGGTTCTGCTAAAAGATGCTTTATTATTTAGGGTTCTGTAGCTGTGAGAAATTGAACCGCTAGCTTAATAAACTGTAATTCTGTTTTTGGTTTTGAATACCGCAATTTATTCTTTTATATCTGTCTCTATTATAATTTTATGTTAATATTATAGGAACTTTTTGCTGAATTTGGTCCTCTAAGAAAAGCTGCAGTTCATTATGACAGATCAGGAAGATCTTTAGGCACAGCTGACGTTATTTTCGAAAAGCGACTGGATGCTGTTAAAGCAATGAAACAATATAATGGTGTTCCTCTGGATGGTAAGATTTTTAATATCTTTGATCTTTGTTTTTACTTACAATGTCGTCACCCAGAAATTTTACAATTATTAAATTTTATAGGTAGACCTATGAGTATTCAAATCGCCAGTTCTACTGTTCCTAGCTCAAATCCTTCACCCAGAGGACGGTTGGGTGGTTCTTCTAATCAGAGAGGTTTTAACAGGTATTACTAACAATAAACAATGCATTGAAATTCTGTTTTTCTATTTGTATTCTGTTTATACACCTCTTATATTATTCCTGAGTTTACTATTGTAATTATTTTTTCAAACCCATAATAATGTGCTGTTTTCAGTTTTCATTGATTATTCTATTACTCTGCAAACAGATATGTTATATAGTAAATTTTTTTTTTTTTTAAAAAAATGAAGAAATCCCTCAAATATTTTTTTTTAAAACCATATAGAACTGTTTAACTTTAAATGTGATAGAGCAAGTGCGTTTAACAAGCACATATGCAAAAGTATACCTCCAAATACTTCGATAACTAAATTTTATGATTTGGAATGCTAACTTCACAAAATAAGTGAATGTTATCTATAAGCCCTGAAAGCAGAAAGTGCTCTATACTGCATCATCTACTTCAGAGCAATTTATGTATTATTAAGTATGGTTAATAATTTTTTTATCATGTAGGTATTTTTTGCAAAACTTAATATTTGACCAATTGATGTTTGCTTTTTAGAAAATATAGTTTTTAAAATTAAATTATTCATCATTTAAAACGAATGGTAATTTTAAATTGTGAGAGTTGTGTGTTGATAATATGTATGGAATATTTGTTATTATGAAAGAACTGATTGCAGAGCATGGTATTGTTCTCCTTTTAGGCAGTCAACAAGTACGCATACTCATTATAGCCAGCCACCTACTAGTAGAGTAACATCTAGAAGGAAAAAAATGCTTTTTCTTTTTTTTTTCTTCTTTTTTTTTTAAATACAAGGTGATTAGGAAAGGTATTGAAAATAGTCCTTGTTCTAAAGGGTTTCTGTTTTTCATAATTATTTTAATCTAAGTTAACTTGATATTTTATTAGATTTAAATTTAAGATTAAAAAAGTAAACTAAATGAGGATTAATGTGACTTCTGATAAATTATTTGTATATTACCAGTGAGTTAATTGTTTTTCCAACTAAGTGAGTTTTGAACTTTTCTATGTTCTGAGGATTTTTTCTAAACTTTTTGGTCTATGTTTTTTCTAACCTTGAAGTTTTTTCTTAAAATTCTATTTTATTTATTGTGCACAGACATTACAGCCTTTCCTTAAGTACAGAAACTTCTTAATTCTTCCTTTAATCAATATATATATAAAATAAAAAAAAACACTTTAGACATGTATCTTAAGTAAAAGTAGTTGTTCAAAAAGAACAACAAATGTGTCTGTTTTATTACATAGTCTTTTTAATGTTTCAATATTAAAAATGTTTTATTATAACAATTTCATCTGCCATTATGAACTGTAAAAGATTTTACTGCATATACATAGCTGCTAACTGCTCCCATTAAATCATATTTGTTCCGATTCTTTAGCTTCGAAAATTCCGGAAATATGATTTCAGGTTAAAATGTTCTTATTTTTCAGCGTCCTAACGCCTTTTCACTCTTTATATTGATTTTCTTTCAATCCAGGGCAGGTCTAAGAACTAAGAGCAGGGCATGTGATTTTTCCAAGAGAATATCAGAATTTCGCGACATTTGCATGTTTCTTCCGCCGATTTGATTCATTTTGTAGACTGATGTTCTTAATTTTGAATATCAGGAACTGTGCCGGAATCACTAATATCGATTTTTGTATTATTTGATTTAAAAATTACTTGATGTGATTCATATTCATGCTATTTAAAGATCCTTCATTGTGATTCCTATTCACTCAATTTAAAAATCCAACATCGCGATTTGCATTTACTCAATTTTAAAACCAATTATCACAATTCGGATTCACTGGGTTGTAATATCAAACGTCAATTTCCGTATTTATACATATAAAAACTATGCATTGCGATTCGTATTTACTGAATATTAAACTTCAATGTCGCAATTTGTATTTTTGCGTTTTAAAATCCAACATCGCGATTCCTTTAAGGAGTAAGTTTTTTCTTGGATTAGTTACTATAAACAGGGTATCTGCGCACCTGGAATGTCATGAATTTTGGTATTGAACACAATTTGTCATGAAATATCAAGATTTTAACTATTTTTAAAAAAAAAAACTTGGAAAGTCATGGATTTAGGTCGCCAAAAAAATTTTATTTTCAAAATGGAATTACCCCCTCCGATTTTTTGGTGTTCCGAATATCTGAATTTGTAACAACATCCTCACTTACAATCACATTTTATTACAATATAAAATGTTTTTATCATGTTCTTTAATTATGGTGTTCTTTCAAAAAATGAAGAAAAAAGACCTTTCTAGAGCAATTTATCTTTTAAACTTCTGTCAGAATTATTATTATTTCAGAATTATTATAATTATTTATTTATTTTTTTATTTTATCAATTTAAAATTCTAGCTGAAGCAAGCCAGTCGTTGGCAAATTTTTTTTAATTCGGAAATGAGAATATAAAAATCAGGAGTATTTCTTTTCTTTCAGATGAACAAAAAAATTTTCTTTAGAATATAATTCTGCAGAAAAAATAACTAATTATTTGCTTTTGTATTTTTTCAGCTATTTAATTGCTTCGACTTTCTTTACACTATTAACATGAAGATACAGAGTGTAACAGTTTTATTTATACCTATCATTTTAATTAATGTCATTATGATGCTTTTTTAAATTTATTGTTGTTCGAGAAAATAGTGACTTCATTAAGTCATGAAAAATTCTTAGAATTAGTCATGAATTTAAAAATCTAAAATGTAGCAGATACTCTGTATAAAGATGTGATATTCTTCATTAGTGAGTGATTTAATTAGGACCATTACCTCAAAAATTATGTTAAATATGAAATGTGTGGTTTATAAATATATCAATATTTTAATTTTTGATAGTCCGTTTTTCACTTTTCATAATTATCCGTGATTAGCTTATCGTGCTGTGTTATTATTTTTGCTTTTAACTTATTGGCTGCTATGCATATACTATTTTCAATTTGTTCAATACCCAGTTACAACATAGCTGTTATTAACTGATAGGAACCAAACTGAACTGAAGTGCACTTATTCTTATGAAATAGCATGTGGTAATGTTGTTAGAAATGCTTTAGCTTGTTTTCAATAAATGTCATTTTCAGAAATCGTCAGGGTGGAAACAATCGTGGTAGACCAGGACGAGGCGGTGGAGGAGCGCAGCGTAAAGTACCCACAGCTGAAGAGTTAGATGCTGAATTAGATGCCTATGTAAATAAGGTAATTTATTTTCTGCTTTTGCTCGAAATATACCACTATTTCTTTACGATTGTTACATAAAGAATATTCTCTAAGATTGTTTTTGTATTAGACATTTAGTAATGTAGTTTATATTTTAAGAAACTTTTTGTGTTATTATAATCTTCCATAACATTAAGTTAAATTTTCTGAAAATAGATAAAATGTACCATTTTCCTTTAAAAAATGCAACAAGGAAATCTTAAAATAAAAAATAAATTATTTTTTATTAATACATTGTTGTTTTTCATAATTATTATGAATTATCAAGTAATGATGGCAGACCACAATGCTAGGGAATGATAAATTATGGTAATTTTCTTTTAAAAATGAAACTTCAGCTTTTTGCAGTGGTATCCCTGATATTATTGACCTTAATATTCAACCTGACTCACGTTTTTCTTTTTTCAGATGGAGTAACTTTTGAATTGTACAAGAAGTTACTGATAATAGAAATGTTGATTTATTGTAAACAGCCTTCACAAAGTTATGCATCCAGTTAAGCCACATTTTCTTGATTGAGATACATTTATTTCCAGAAGTTTAAGGATGGTTGATTTGTAACCAGTGATTTCATTTTTGAATTATTGTCAGCTATGAAGAAGAAAATTTGGCCTTTTAACTGTCTTTTTAATTCTCATCTTTCATTCATGCATCATTATAAGTGTCAATGATCATACAGCTGTTTTCATTAAAGAATTTCATCTGTTTTTATGCCTTTTTTTTCTCTCCTGTGTGTGTTTTCAACTTCATTCTTATTATTTTGTATAGTATTATACTTTTTGTGAATCTTTTTTTGCTCACAAAATCTAATATTTGACACAACATATAAAAAAAAAAAAAAGTTGCATGGTAGATAAGATAAAATATGGTATGGATTTCAAATGAAATTTACCTGATGTTCCTGGAAAAGTCTGGGAATTTTTTCTGAAATTGAGTGGAAACCACTTTATTGATAATTGAAGAAGTATCAACAATGCAATACATTTAATTTTTCAAACTTATGTTAGTAAATCTCCTAAATATGTATTTTATTAATTTTCATTAAAAAAATTTAAAAAAACTGTAGATAGATTTATTTGCTGTATAATACGTATCATTCACTCTTAATATATTTTGCATTTGCTCTGTTGCCAACTTTTTCAGTTGTTGAAAATTTTTATATTTAAATAAAAGTTACATGGTTATCCTGATAATTCTTATTTTTCTGATGAAATTGTTTTTTTTATCTTTAGCTTTTTGCTCTGAAATTTTGTGTGTCAAGAATAATGCAAGTGCAGGTTTTAAAATAATCAATTTGGAGAATCACAAAATTTATAAATTTTCAATCAAAGAGCATTCAATTTCAATATAATATTAGAAAAAATCATCAAAATTTGAAAGCTCTAAGACCCTCCACTAATTATATGCATGATTCAATAGCCTTCACTGCAGGATTTTTTTCTTCTAACTGTCAGGTAATTCAATCATTTTATGAAGGTGAACTAAACTACTTTATATCAAATTTTTGTGCTAATGAATTCAAAAAGCACATGCTTATTTATTACTTTCAGCAAATACAGTAAAAAATCTTGTGTCGAATTTTGCTATTTGATAATTTTTGGTTCGTCTCTTTTATCTGATTTTAAGAAGGATAGATTCCAATCAGTAATACTAGAATCATATAGAATTTTGGAATAGTGAGTTAAGAGATCTCCAAAATTAATCTCTTACAAAAATGCTATGGGGGCATATTTTCTGTTCTAAAATTGGTTCGTTTTGAAACAGTTTAAACCTCTATTAAAATTATTTGATTAAAGAAGTCTTGAACTTACTAATCTAGATTTTAGTATGAGGAAACATTAACTAATTGATATTAGTTTTTACGCCAATAGTTATTATAAATATTTTCAATATATTTTGATCCGAAACTATTATGATTTGTATAGCAATCCATTAATAAATTTGTAAAAAAAAAAAGGCTGTTAAAATTTTCTATTCTAAACAAAGTAATTCTGGAATTTAAAATATTTTAATTTTTTTGTAATAAGTATGATCAAAACAAATTTTAAGTTGGGCAAATTATAAAGTTTGTCAGTCGTTTGAGAGGTGATTGTATTCCTGTACTTCAGAATTTCGTTAATTTCACAGAAATCTGCATATCTACAGGCCAAATTTTCCAAAATTTCGTCTTGCTTTTATTAGTTTAATTTTATAAAAATAAGTTCTAATTACAGTTTTACAATTTTCGCATATTTGCTTTATTGATCTGTTCACTTTTTGTAGCACGAAGTTTATCCTTTTGAATATTGAATCTTATTAGTTACTATGATGGTGTGATATTCTTCATTAGTAGTTATCATTACTAGTATAAATATCAGTTTGAAAAAATTACATTAAATATGTAGTTTATAAAACTGTTTGTGTATTATTTAGTTGATAATATTGAGTTAGCATGTAAAATTTTCGGGGTTTTCACTTTGTGTAACAAGTTTAGTACTGCAAAAAAAAAAATGTCAGGAATTTTTCTTTAGCCTACTACAAAGTTTATTTATTGTTGAAATCTTAGTTTTTAAAGTTTCTTACTAAACTTTTATCACAGAAAATAATTATTCTAATATTTACATATGAAATCTATTAGGTAATTATGCATTGTTTTTTATAAGTAAATAGCTTCATTTTTAGGAAATTTTTTAAAATGTTTATACAGCTAAGCTCTTTGGTAATATACTCTCATTGCTGTGATCCTTTCATTACTGATGCATGAAGTCCCATATGCCATTCCTTAAGTTCAGTGTTATCTTCATTAAAATGTCCGAACTGAATGGTTCATTTCAATATAGCGGTTGATTTTATTTATTTTTAATACTACGAAAATCCCTAGAATTTCAGGTGTTATATATTTTTGGGCTTTCAAAACAAACATTTTTCTATTGACAATGTATCAATGAATAGCAAAGTTTAGAAGTGAGAGTCCATCCCATATTTTTTACCTATCAATATAAATATGAAACACCTCGAATTCTATATCAATGAAGAAAGAGTGACAGATGGTTTGTTTTAAAATTGAAACCTGTGGTATTCGCATTCTTCTAGATTTTATTCTAGCTGTAACTTAGTGTAGTTCTCTAGATGAATATTATTTTGCACATATGCTAAGAACGTAATTTAGAAGCTTTGAAGGAAGTGCATAGAAAAATATTTTTGTCATTGCTATGTTTTTGTGGTATGTCTTCTAATAGTTATGTGAACTCGCAATATACTTCCTAACGTTAAAACATCCATTTTCATTTGAATTACTAAGGTGATTATTTTAAGCAGTGGCAAAATCATTTTCTTAAAATCTCCCAATAATTATACAAGTTGGCAATTACGTATTTGCAATGTAATGACTGCATAAAAAAAATTTCCATTAATCACAAATTTAATTCAAATCCTTTTACTGCAGTTTGGCAAATATTTTAAAATGGAAAAAATTAAGTTACCCATCCATTAATAAAAATGTATTTTTCTTCTGAAAGAAAGGGTTATTAAAACATTTCAAACTTAAATTTATTCCTCACCAGTAATGTAATTTTGCAAATTGGAACTTGTTAGACAGATATTATTATAACTATGATTATTGAAACTTGCTATTTCTAAGAGTTAAGCAGTGCCAAGAGTGTTTCCTATTGTAGACCCTGCATTGATAATAAATATAATTACGTTGAAAACGAGTGCTTAACACATTGAATTCCATGGGGATGACCGGCACGGAGTTTGTTCGTAGCGCCACGGGGGTCACAGTTGACCGGCGAAGCCAAGATTATTAAAAACACATAATTCGAGTAAATTTTTAATTTTTTTTTTATATTATCGTTACTAAAATGGTTTGAAGAAATTAATGCCATACATACTGAGAAAATCGTTTTGGCCAGACGGACAAGCCATGTAAAATTAGTGTGGCAAGTATTTCTTAAAAAGGTTTAGACTTAAAATATAAAATTTGGAGACAAAAGATAAGTCAAAAATTTTTTAACTACAGTTATACAGTAAGGATATAAATATTGGATTAGTAATTGAGTTCTTGCTCTTTCAAGGTTACTTTTTAGTTAAAAAATTAACTAATTAAACAATTTTTTTTCTTTGTTAACTCCTTCCAAACATTCAAGATTTTTAATACCTTCCGGGGCAAAAATCCCCTGAAATATCTATTCCTCCCAGGAAGCTCTTGATTCTTCATTAATATTGAATGAATCTTCATATGAGCAATTTTTTCAGTTATGAGACCATCTCTATACACAGCACAAACAGCTGTTATTGCCTTACAATCTTAATTAAAAGAAAAAAGGTGACAAAAATGATCATTTTTCTTAATCTGACATTCCATGTTATAGTGATCTGAAATTTGATATAAATTCTTAAAGAAAAAACAGATTCCGGTAGAACACAACATCCTGCCAAAAAAATTTTTATGATGCATGGAAAGTTAAAATTATAAAAATGACAGGAACTTCCTGATCTAATATGTTGGAAACTTCACAAATCATGCTATTTATAATGTAAATAATTTCTCAAGAGATAAATGAAACTTTATTTCAATGCAAGTATACAGAAATTAGTGGTATGTCTCTTGCAACACATACATGAAGAAATACTGAGTGATAAAATGCAATTCTTATTCTAAGTGTGCAAGATAGTTTTCAAGTTCAGTCTTATTTCTGAAATTTATAAATATTGTCCAGTATTTTTAAAAAGTAAGCATAATAGTATAATAAAAATATATGAAGAGTAATTTAGTGATCACTGTCGTCCAAGTATTCATGAGAGCTGAATCTTGTAGGAGCGAAAGAGTTGCGGCCTATTCCATATGGTGATTCAGAAAAAGTCTTCTTAGGATGAATCCTGCTTGTGGGCTGAAACATTTAAAAAAACAGCTCTCAGAAAGTAAATTGTTATTAAAGCACCAGAGCACAAACGTCGAGTGGGAATTTCTTCTGTACTGATAGATCTTTTATAGCTATTTTTTAACCCATAACTGCCTGTTGTTGCTTTTGACATTGTTAGGAAGCAACATTGCCATAAAAAATTCAATAGCAAAAAGTAATAATTGGCTTTTCTGAAACAATGCCGTTGTTGTGTCACCACACTTAAAGTGAAAAAATAGAATTTCTTAAGAAAATGTTATTTAGATCCTTTTACAGTTATTATTATGATTTAAATATGATTCTGAATTAGATTTAAAAAATCATGATTTTTCTCATGTATCCACAAAAAAATTTATTGCTTTCAAGCGCTATATTTTGTTTTAGAAAAATTTTTGTATGCACTGTAAATTATATTAAAATTTATGGATATGACTGCAGTACTTGAAGTTAAGAAAAAAATTTAAAATTTATATCATTTATCATTACAATTGTCCAGACTGAAGCTGCTTTTGTATTAGAAGTATCGAGAATTAAAATGTTGATGCGAAGAATATATATTATGTGCCTATTTTGATAAACTAATTCATAAAAATTTTGAACTTTAAATTGTCTACTTAATTTATACATTAAGATTTCATTTCCAACTTGAAAAAAAAAAATTAACAATCATTACTTATCAAATGTAACTGACAAGACTAGAAATAATAATAAAAAAAAATTCTTGACTGAAAATATCCTCTTTTTTAGTACTGTTAATAAATCCGCCTTGTTGTCAAAGTAAAGGCAACAACAAGAAATTAAATGCTGACATAAGTAATTATACAAATAAAACAATCAAAACTTATGAATCTATTACAGTAACCAATTACCAGTATCTTCATAATGAAATTACCAATAACCAAATCTCTATTACAATGTGATAATAAATAAAATCATGCAATTTTCAAGACTTAAGATACAAATATTATTTTTGCATTAGTTTGGATGGCTTGTGAACAGGATATATGATGGTTAGTTAAAATAGCATAAAATACTTTAATCGATACTATCATAAGAGTACAGGGTGAACCATGAAGTCTGCAACTTAATTGCTAGCCATACACTTCACAAAATGTGCCACTAAATTTTTATTAAAAAAAAAATTAAATTGTAGATAACAAATCGGAAGAGAAAATAATTTTTGACTTTATTTTCCATTAAGCCTCATGTACAAGGATCAGATTTTCTAAATATTAAAATTGATTCTGAATGAATTTCACAATAATTTAAGATCTACAGTGAAAAAATGCGACTTGAATTAATTTAACCGTTTATTATCAATTTTAAATGCATTGTTAAAATAATATTTCTTTAATCTGAGGATCACCCTGTAAATATTTTAAATATAACGAAAAAAAAAACGAGGTATTTTTTGAAAACAAAAGCAGGTACAATAAAGCTTGGCTCAATATTATTGCAGTAATGTAAATGCTAATTTGGATTAAATTTTAATATGCCAGTTTAAAAGGGATCAGCCACTCATTTCATATAAAATAACACTCTCACCTATGACAGAAGACAAAGACCAACAATCAGAACATTTTAGTCATCAGATGCTTTAATTTTTCGAGAAACAGGTTTGCCAATTGGCTGTATATAACAAAAAGTCATTTTTTGTGTGAAAAAAAATGAAAATATTTATACAAATAAATCACCTTATCTTAAACAATCAAAACTAGATCTCAAAATCTAATTATAAAGTAAAAGAGAATAAAAGTTCAAAATATTATTTAGCAACAAACTGTGAAATTTATAATTTTTTAAGTTATTTTAAATAAAACTATAATAATAAATAACATGTTTTAGTAAAATTATCAAGGCACTAAGTTATAATTCTTTCATTTTTTCCCCCTCTAACAATTTATTTTACTAGAAAGCAGTCTAACGAATCTTGTAACTTATTTTAAACTATAGAATAAATTTTATGTTATTTAAGAAGAGAAACTATTAACTAATATACAATTTGCTTTATAGTGAAACTTGAAAAACTTAAATCAGCTTAAGAAATCAAAAGTACATCAAGCAATCAAAAATTTAACTCATTAAAAATTCAACACATTGTGTTTTTGTTTTATAAATATTGTTGAAAGCAAACAATAATTTTGTTATAATATGAATGTCGAGTATTTTATAAGATTTGCAAATACTCGTAAAAGTTGTATATAGTTTTAAAACTCATTGCTGATAAAAATTACTGAACTTAGAAATTAAGTTTTAATCTTTTTATGTTTCTTATGACACCTTTTTTCAAGAGATTTTTATAACTTTTAGATTTAGACCAGTAAATATTTTATCTACATAGATTATCATAGTGCAAACTCAAAAAGTCAGGCAAGCTTCCTTTCAAAAATTGTTAATCTTTTTTTATCACTCATTTGAATGATGGATTTGTGTCATTTTGATATTGTCAGGAGCGTCTTAACTAGCAAATGTTCAACATATTGATTTAAATCATAGATTTGTGAGAAACATAAACTATTTTGAGTTTTTGAGGAAAATGGACCTATAGAACTTGGGGTAATATAAAACTATTCTAATTTAAAGTTGATATTTTTTAGCTGAAATTAAAAATCTTAAATTAAATTTAAAACTGAGTTAAATGCGATCAAATTATGAAAATTTGAAGATACTTTTTTTTGGAAAACTTAAAATTAATCAATAGCATTTGTGTTGCATAAAATATTTAAGCAAAATAAAATAAACTTACACCAGGACTAACTCCCCTCCCTGTAGATACAGAACTCCTGTTTTTAGCTCTCAATTTAGCAAGTGCATTTTCTGACATATCTGCTCTTTCTTCTGCATCTTCTAACTCTTGTTGCACCTTTCGATATTTTGCCAGGTTCAAGGCAGCTATCTCTTCCTGTAAAAAATAAACAAACATTCATTTATCTTAAAAAATAATAATAAAAAGAATGCACTACTTAACAGATTTTAAAAAAGCACATGATGCACTAAGAGATTAAATAATAAACTAGATGATAAAAAAAATTTAAGGTATAAATTCCTGAACATATAAGACACATAACTTAAAATAACCTAGTTTCAGATCATAAGATTTACTATTTCTTAATTTTTACTATTTCTTAATTCTTTACTTAAATACTTAATAACTTTTACACATTCTTCACACTCAATTACTGGAACCAAACATTATATTATGTAACAAAGTATATAATGAATCTGAGCCCAAATTTTTTCTAAGCAATGAGCTCGGCTCTGGTCTCTGTGGAATCCATGTCTTCTAAAATTTTGACATATTCCAAATATTTAATTAAATTTAGTACTACTCAAAATATTTTGCTTCCAAAAGCAAAACTAAAGTGAGAAAAAAAAGCTAATTTTTCTAAAAAATTATAAACAGCATGAATAAACATCTTATGAATAAAAAGTTTTTACTTACAGCTTCTTCAATCTGCCTCTTATATGTCTTTATTTTTTGCTGGAGTTTATCCACAAGATCTTGCATCCTCTCGTGATTTTTGCGATCTTCTTCCATTTGGAATTGTATTTCTTTAAGCCTGCGCTCTGATTTACGGTAGTTTTTAGATGCTTCAGAGTGTTTTCGTTGTTCATTTTCTAGTTCATTCTCCAGCTCCCTTACCTACAGATATAAAAAAAAACATATTGGTTTTTCTAGGTGGAAAAAAAATTCATGCCATAGTAAAGGAAAAAATAGTAAAATCAATATTAAAAAAATTCATTTTTCTAGAGTATTTATTTTTATTTCAAAAGTGATAATACTTAAATAAAGATCGCAACATAGTAAAATATTAAGAATAACTTTAACAGATATTAAATCAAAATCTTTTGTTAAAAATAGATTCCATTTATTTATTATTTAACTGTGCAAGCTAGAATTAGTCTCGCTTTATTTTAAAAAGAAAATTACGTGGATTTCGAGTTGCTATGAAGATATGATGGAACAACTTGTGTAAATAAAGTGTTAGTAGAGTAGAGAACGACAGAGCTTTGAACTTTTTAATCGAGTCTCACAACATTTGTAGTAAACAAGGACTTGGTATTAAGAATTCCTAATTTTATATAAATAATAAATAAAGGGAATCTACTTTTATCTTCATTATCAATTTAAAATAATCTTATAACTTATTTTTATGTTTTTTTACTGTATCTAAACACTGAGTTGTAGTTGTATAATTATTAAAAAAAAAGATTGTCTAAGAGGAAGAAATGTTATTATAAAATAATGCATATAATAGATGAATAAATTATTCTTAATTGAAATAGTCCTACTTTTTGTTCAAGTTTTTGAATGATTTTCTTCCCTCCTTTCAATGCAGCAGCTTCAGCTTCATCCAGCCTAACTTGCAAGTCTTTCATTTGTTGTTCCATTGTTTTACGTAACTTCTCTTGTTGCAAAGCATGTTCTTGTTCGGATCTCAGCTCGTCAGCTAATCGGGCAGCATCTACCATTGCTTTCTTGGCTTTCTCTTCAGAGTTTTTAGCTTCATTAAGCATTTCATCCAAATCAGCCTACAAATTAGAACATTATATTATTCGGAGAATAAGTTCGAACAAATAAAAGAGATGATTTTAAAAACAAAATTTAAAATAAACAACATGGTTTTTTTAAAGGAAAAAAAATCATAGCATTATTAGAAATATATAATTTGCTGTTTAGTAAATAGCAAATATTCTGTTTTTTTTTCTTCTTTGTTCTTCGATTTAAGAAAAGCACAGTTAGTTTTGAACAAAATTTTAAATAGTATTTTTTTGTTGTTCACTGATAATATAGGATTAACTATATACCGATATTATAGGATGAATACACATTATTACTCTCCTATTTCACTTAAATTCACAGAAACATTAAAATTTATTTTTATTATCCCTTTATAAGTCAAAGTTTCAGAAAATAATTGTACATTTATAAGGAGTGTCACGGCAGCAGATAACTTAAAAGTTTTTTTTTTTTTTAAGATTTATATTTGATATTTTGTACAAAACTAAATTGCATAAAAGTTTTTAATTAAACGCTTTTCCAATTAATACTAACATTCATAACAGTTTTCAGTAATATAGCCTTTAATGATGGGATTTAGCAAATACGTGAGTACCTTCTAAACTCAGCCTCCCGGTTCATAAAATTAGTTTTTTACGCATATCAGGTACCTACTCTTAAATTAATTGAAACCTTATCAATATCTGTAATTAGCATGGGACGTAACCAAGTTAAGCGTATAAAAACACAATTTACATGTAATGCTTGCATTTCTCCTTCAAGTTTCCTTTTAGCCATAGAAAGAGAGGCATTGTTAGCTGTAAGTTCATTCAACTGATCTCTACATTCACCTAATTCAGATTCTGCTGCTCTTCTTGCTCTGTCAGACTGTAAAAAAGTAAATTTTGTTCAATAAATTTTGTTCAATTTTATTGAAATGCTCATCTTGGTTATGAAAAATCCAAAAATCTCACCTGCTCCATTAACTGTCGACTCTCCTCCAATTCCCCATGAAGAGCATTGCAATGCCTTTCAGACATGGCATATTGTTCTCTAAGTTCATCTCTTGCTCTTGTTTCTTCCTCTAAAGCAGCTTGAGTTTCTTTTAGTTGCAACTGATACTTTTTAAGATTCTTTTGTGCCTCAGCATTAGCTTTATTGGCATGATCTAAAGCGATTTCAAGTTCATTAATATCACTCTCTAACTTTTTCTTTAGACGTAATGCTTCTGCTTTACCACGAGCTTCAGCTTCTAAACTAGCTTGCATTGAGTCAATAGCCCTCTGGTGATTTTTTCTAAAAGGCAAATTCAAACTATAAGCATACATTTAAAAGAAAAAAATATTCTGCAGGAAAACGGTTTTGTTAAGCAAGTCTTTAATCAGAGAAGCTTCAAGACATTAGATTAATCAATTATTTGAACAAAAATTATTGATTCATCTAATGTCTTGAGGCAGCTTTTCAAAAATTCAAACGAAAAATTTTGGTTAAAATTTAGATAAATGATCATGCTTTCCCTTAAGATAGTGTTTCCCAAAGTGTGGTACACATACCCCCAGGGGTACGGGAACAGTTCAGCAGGGTACGCGTTTTTATGCGAAATATCTTGCAAAAAACGAAAATTTAACAAATTTTATTTAAAAACAAAGCTAGTCATGAAAATTTACGATTACGTATTTTTCTATTGGCTATTTTTTGCACAGTTAGCAGTTAATAATTAGTGGTGTCAACAGCCAGTTGTGATTTTTAACTTTTGTGCAATTGTTTTACAGTAAAAAAAACATAAATTTTTTTATTCCTTCCTTCCTCAATGGCACGACAGCCCCGGGTGGGCCCTGGCCTTCTCAATCAACTGCCTCCGCCTGGCAGTTGTCTTCCAGTTTGAGACTTTTAAGACTGAAAAGTCTTTTTCCACGCAGTCGGCCCATCTCAGCTTTGGTCGACCTCTGGGCCTTTATCCGATGGGCTGAGCCAAAAAGATTATGTTTGTCGAACGCTCTCTGTTCATTCTAATTATGTGACCAGCCCATTTAATTCTTTGGATTTTTACATACTTGACAACATCAGGCACTCTAAAAGCCCGATAGAGTTCTGAGTTTGAACGTCTGTACCAAGTACCATCAACTTGTTTGCCCCCAAAAATGGATCTTAGGATCCGACGTTTGAAGATTCCCAAGGAATTCTCATCTTTCTGTGTTGTTGTCCAAGTTTCTGAGGCATATGTTAGGATAGGTCTGATTAAGCATTTATAAATTAACAGTTTAGTATATCTTTTTAGTAGGTTTGATTTCAAATATTTTTTTAATCCATAAAAACATTTACTTGCACTATTGATTCTTCTTTGTATTTCGGGTGCGATATTGCCATTAGCGTTGACTTCAGAACCAAGATAAAAAAAACTGTTTACTTTTTCAAACTTGTATTCACCAATTTGCAAGTGAGTTGTAGAATCAGTTATTTTGGTGCATTGCATATACTTGGTTTTCTCCTGGTTAATAGTGAGATTTTTTTATTAGTAGTACACAATGTTACGAAAAATTTAGAAAAGGTACACAAAAGTCATAAATTTGGGAAACACTGCCTTAAGATATACTTCCCTTAAAAAATACTACTTAAATATAAATAACGAAAAAATTAAAAATCTCAAGGATTTTTTCAAATTGACTATTAATTGCATTTAAAGCAAATTCCAGTCAGGTAATTTTGAATTTTGCTTCCCCCAAAAAAATAGTTATCAAAAAAAAATCTAACATTCACTACGGCCCCGACTGCAAAAAAAGTAATGGTCTCAAGAATTTTACAAAGTATATAACAGAAATTAAATGAAAAAAATGGTATTTATATGTTAAAAAGTTATACCTAGTGTTTTCAAATTCCTCTTCTTTTTCTTGCAATCGTCTATCGATTTCTTGTCTTATTTGAGATAACTCTAACTGAGCACGAAGAACTTTGTTTTCTTCTTGTTCTAGTGCTGCTTCAGCTTCTTCTAGTGCAGCTTGCAGTTCTTCTTTTTCCATTTCGAGCCTCTTACGAAGCTTTTCTAATTCATGTACACTCCTACCACCTTCTCCAAGCTGATCCATTAAGTCCTTGATTTCATCTGTAAGCAATGCACACATAAATATATTTGCTTTTGAAAATATCATTTAGTTTCAGGTGAATTAAAACAGACAAGACTAATTGACTCAATAAAGGAAAATCTGAATAGCAGGAGTGAAAAAAATAACTATTTGATCAATTAAAAAAAATATTAGTAAATTAATGTTCAATTTAATTTAAGAGAAATCAATCATGAACTATATTTTATTTAACTAAACTTATTTTAAAATAAAATAGATAGGACTTAAAAATAAACAGAGTTTTGAGCAGGTTTTTTTCTTCTAATTACAAAATTATACAAGGAAGATTTTCATCTTTTAATATGAATATGCATAAATGTATAGTAACGTTTTATCTTTAAACAGGACAGTAATATAAGAAAAACTTGAACAGCTGAAGTGGAAAAAATAACTAACTATTTAGATAAATATTTATTTTTTAAAAAAAGAAATAGTAAATTAATGTACAACTTAAATTAACAAAAAGATTTTCATCTTTTAATTTAAATATGCATAAATGTATAATAACATTTTATAAAATATATTCCTTTCTTTAAACAGGGCAGTAATATAAGAAAAACTTTAACAGCTGGAGTGAAAAAATAACTGACAATTTTGATTTTTTTTAAAAATAATAAAGTAATGTACAATTTAATTTAACAGAAATCAATTATCATCGATTTTTAAACTTACTTGAAAACTTATTTTAAAATGAAATAATTACTAGGTATTTAATTTTAACTTCCCCACATAGAGAAATATTTTCTATCTAAAACAGATAAATATTTTTACTATATAGATAAATATTTTTAAAAAAATAAATGTACAAATTAATTTAACAGAAAACAATTATCTATATTTTTCTTCATGTAAACTTATTTAACAATGAAATAATTACTAAGTATCTTATTTTTATTTTCAACATAATAAAAAGATAAGTAAAAAGTAGTTATGAAACTAAATAGAAAGATTTATTACCTTGTAAGTTCTTATTTTCTCTCCTTACAGATTCATATTGCTCTTGACTTTCTTCATACTGAGTTCGCAGTTTAAATACCTCAGTGGAATAGTTTCTACATTCTCTTTGTGAGGCATCTAACTCTGCTGCCAAATCATCAACTCTCTGCTTCCATTCAGCCACCACTTTATCAAATGATTTTTGTTTCTTCTCTAATGCATTGGCGAGGGAATTGGCCTAAAAATCAAATATAGTTGTTACATCAAAATAAAATGACTTAAGTTCTTTAAAGCAATACCATTATAATTGGAAACACTGATTTAGTTTCACCTTCTCGACTTCAATAGACATGTCTTCAAGTTCGCCTTGAAGTCTTGTTTTGGTCTTTTCTAAGCTGCTACATTTGGCATTTAGTTGTTCAATAGATTCATCTGCTTCTTGAAGTTTAGCTTGAAGTTTTCGTCTACAGAAGAAATTATTAATTATTTATCAGGAAAAAGACTACAAAAATAAAAAATAGTTATAGCAACGAAATTTGATTTCTTACTTTGCATCTTCCAGTTCTTCTAATCGGGCTAATCCTTCACTTTCATATTTAGTTCTCCACAATTGTACTTCGGCATTGACTTTGCTCAATTGTCGTTGGAGGTCAGCCTTAGCTTCTTGTTCTTCTTCTAATTGTTCCCGAATAGTGTCCATATCATGTTCTAAATTGCGGAATCTGCTCATAATAGCTGCTCTCTCCTGAAAATTGTTAATTGAAAATTAATTAAATTTGCATTATATGTTTATATTATTATTATATATAATATTACTAGAAGTTTAAATTCTAAATATTATTACAAAAAAAATGGAAGGTTTCCCAAANAGCTGCTCTCTCCTAAAAATTGTTAATTGAAAATTAATTCAATTTGCATTATATGTTTATATTATTATTATATATAATATTACTAGAAGTTTAAACTCTAAATATTATTGCAAAAAAAAGGAAGGTTTGCATTCTTAAGAGTAATCATTTGTGATCTTCATTACATATTGTAACTTAAACTAATAAATAGTAATCCTTTTTTATGTTTAAAACAATAAAATTTATAAAAACTTATTTTTTTTTAAAAAATTTTAAAATCTATAACTATGATTTTTTTTTTTTTGCACTTTAATGCAAACATTTCATTAATTAGATTGTTATTTTATAAAAATTTGCCAATGTTTTAAATTTAAATATTTGACTCTTTACTAATTAGTTATTACAATTAAAACTTCAGAAAAACATTTACTAGGATCAAATATTTCTTAAACATCGATTCACTATCATAAAACCATCATCTATAACAGGGGTTTCCAACTTACATGAGGTCGAGGGCCGCAATTAAAAACACCAGTCAAATGGCAGTCCGCAACTTTATCAAAATTTTATATAGAACTCTTTAATGTTTGAAAAAACATTAAATATTACGGTCAGATTTTTAACAAGTTGTACAAAACAAAAGTATTAAATTACAAATAATAATAAATATTTTCTTGGATGCAAAACCTAAGAAATGAATTCTTTTGCACCGTTGGTATGTTAATTTTTAGAGAAACAAAGAAATTAGGTTTTTTATTGAAAAAAAAAGTATTTTAAATCCATACAGATTTTTTACGAAAATTGTCCGCAAAAAAATGACAACTAATATATTTTAGTTCGCGGGCCACAAAAAAAAGCTTAGCGGGCCGGATGTGGCCCGCGGGCCGCCAGTTGGTAACCACTGATCTATAATAAATTTCTTTTACTAAATTCATTATTTCATGATATTTCAATTTTAAAAACTTATTTTAAAAAGTAAATAAATAAATAAAACTTACTCGACTCTCTTCATCTGCTGTGCGTTTAGCTTCATCTAACTGAGTAGCGAGAGAATTCTTTAATTTTGTTAGCTGGGAGACTTGATTTTCTGCCTCTTCTAGCTGCCTTAAAAGATCTCCATTTTCAACAGAAAGTTTCTTTTTTGTTGCATCAAAGTCAGCAAGAGAACGATTGACTTCATCTAATTTCCCTTGCAAATCCATGAGTTGCATTTCCATTTGTTTAGAATTTTTCTCAGCGTTTGCCTGTAAATGCAAAATAGTTTTTTAAACTAAAAGGAGTTTGCACTTAACCTAGAATCATATAGAAATAAAAAGAAGTTCAAAATTTAAGCTTCTTAGGAATAATGAATTATTAATATACATACACACACACACACACACATATATATATATATATATATATATTGTATTTCATTATTAAGCGAATTTTGATTGATAAACTATATGCTCAGGTATGTTATATATTACAGTCGTATGCTCTAAATTTTTCAAAACTCTGTTGTTTTTTCTTTGATGATTATGTAACATTGTGGTTTACTAATTAGATAGCACATCGTTATCTGAAGCAGTCTTACGCTTGTTGAAAAATTGGTATTTCTTGACAAAAATAAAATGAAGATTTTATACATATTCATAAAAAGAACAGACCAAATGATAATTTTTCTTCCCTTTTTCATTTTTCAGGTCAGCTTTTACTTTTAAAATATTTTAACTCATTTGCATTGCTTTAACATCAGTTTCATTTTAAGCTAATGAATGAAAAGTTTTTTTTTACTTAAACATTCACTGCAAACTTTGTGATTTCAATCTCCTTTTTTATTTAGATATTCTAATTAATTTTACTGTCATAATTAAGCCTAATTTTTAGTATTTTAATTGCATGATGTTGAACTAGAAGTGCAATTGAGAACCCTTTGTCAGTGAATATACTCACAGCGATGTTAAACTATAGTTTTGAACTATTTCATGGTATATTTTTTTTTAATATAATATGATTTCAGAAGTAGTTGTGTAAGTGTTATTTAATAAGTTTTACTGATACAGTAGGGAACCGATTATCCGGAACGGTCGGGACCATCGCTATTCCGGATAACCGATTTTTGCGGTTTTCTGAATCGCTACAAAAAGCCGTTTTTTTGTAGTTAAACCCAACTAAAAAAAAAATTATGTTNAAACATCTTTCAAAATAGAAAGAAAATCCTAAAAACTTATGAGGAAAAAAAAAATTTTTTTTGAAAATGGCGGGAAAATTTATCGAATTTCGTTCCGGTTTTTTGGTTTTCCGGATAACGGGTTCTGTACTGTATTTTAATTGCATAATGTTGAACTAGAAGTGCAATTGAGAACCCTTTATCAGTGAATATACTCATAGCGATGTTAAACTATAGTTTTGAACTATTTCATGGTATATTTCTTTTTTTATTTAATATGATTTCAGAAGTAGTTGTGTATGTGTTATTTAATAAGTTTTACTGATATTATGCTTTCATATTGATACCTGTAGTTTATTCTTAAGTGTTAATGATTCCATTCATTAGCAACTTTGAAGAAGTATTTTAGAAAATCATGCAGAGTATTGACGCTTTAATGCATTAAGAATGAATCTATTCAGGCATTTATACATTCATTCAATTTAGCACAATAGAGCCTATTTCTGATACACGCTTGATAATTCAAAACTTAGGAGAAAAAAAATTTGGAAATGCAAAATACCTTTTCTTTATTCACGTGATCAACACTTGATCGTAAGTCATCTAATTCACCTTTCATTTGTGACTTTTCTTTTTCTAATCTGTGAGAAAATAACATAAAATAAGAAGAATATTAAAACCAAAACATAAAACAAAGTATTACAATACAGAGAAAAAAATTTTTTTTCATAGCAATTAAATTTAGGACAAAAAATTAATGCTTAGACACATTTTGAATCAATTTAATAATGCAAATTAATATTAAAAAAAAAAAACAATCTGTTAATTGACTACATATTTTATATGAATAGTTGTTTGATTCTGCCGCATACAGTAATAAAATGTTTTCCCAAATTTAAAAATGTTATTATTATTCGTTTTTAGATCAAAAAGCGATACATAAAGAACATAAAATACATTTTTAAAAAAATGATTTTGTGTAAAGTTCATTATTTTAGCATAAAAAAGTTTTAAATATCATCTTTTACGATTCCTAAAAACATTATATTAGAATCTTTATCAAAAAATAGATTTATTATTTAAAAATAAAAACTATGAAACTAGTTACCTTGCTTTGTGTTTATTAGTTTGATCTAGTTGTTCACTGATTTCAGCAATAACATCATTGTGCTTTTTACGTAAATTGGAAAGAACTTGTTCATGTTGCAGGTTTGATTCCTCCAGATCTCGTCTTAGTTTTGTCATTTCTGCCTCTCGTCGTTTGTTTAATTCCACCTTGAAAATAGAGATATAATACAATTGAGCTCACGAACTTATGAAAGTAAATAAGATTTTTTAAATCAATGACTGTCTTGTTACCTGGGCAGAAGTTGCACCACCAGCTTCTTCTAGTCTCTCACCGAGTTCTTCAATTTCTCTGGCAAGATCAGCTCTCTGTTTTTCAGCCTTTAAATTAAAAAAACATATACCGTATTAAATAAATAAAAAATTCAATATTTTCGATTGGTCATCTCTAAATGTTGCAAAACAATTATTGCATTATATGCATCTTAAAACTAATTCATGTTTCTTAATTTACATTAACAATCACTTAGGGAAAATTAAATATAAACACTTCTTAGTTTTTAATAGTTTAAAATTTTAGACCTAACTTTTAAAATTAACTATCATCACAGTTCGAAAACACTTGTAATTTATGAGGTCTTTCATATAAAATATCTAATAACTATATATTATTTGAAATAACTTTAATTTTAGCTTTAATTACATCCTATATTTACTAGGGGTGTTAACATATTCTACTGTTTTTTAACTTTAAAAAAATTCAGTGTATAATTTATTTAAATTTATTAAAAGAAATTAAAATGCTTTTAAAAGTGGTAATCTTCAAAAAACAAGTTTATTTTATGCGTTTGTTTATTAATTATATTTTTCTTTATCTTCATAATTTTATTTTAAAAAAATTAGATTTGCAAGTTTTGTGGTGAAATTTTTTCTTAACTCATTTATAAAGCAGTAAAATTATTAAAGAAATATTGAAGGTAATCTTACAAACTTATTCCAAAATTCCTTCAAATATAAATTTTACATGACAATTGATTATAACAATAAATAATCTAATTATTACTTACTTTAGCTCTAGCTTGCCTTTCTGCCTCAAGTTCTTCTTCTAATTCCTCTATTCTGGCCTATGTATAAAATAATTGCACATTATATTAATGTTTTTATTCAACAAAGTAGGCAACAGAATTCTTTTAGACTTAAAATGGGTAAATTTAAAATGTTTAAATTTATCTCAATTTAATTGAGATTAATATAAAACTTAATACAAAAATATCAATATATCATTTATATAATAAAGAAAATTAATTTTAAACCATACACAAATTTACAAAAGAAAATTGATAAACTTATTATGAAGATTCAATGATTCAATATGCATAATATAAAGAAATTTAATTTTAAGCCATACAAATTTACAAAGGAAAATTGATAAAAATATAATGCCAAAGCAAAACTTGGATAAAATGTGCAAATAGTAAATAACATTACATACTCTTAGTTAATTGATCAAATAGCGTTGTCAATAAGTAAAAATAAGGGGGGGAAAAGAAAAATAGATTACTGAGATACTTTAAAAAAGAAAGATATAGAATTATTACAATAATTTCGAGTAATATGCAAAATACTTTTATTTTCTGCCATTTAAATGTAGAAAAGTTATGTATATATAGAGAGAGGAATGGTAATTGACCATTATCCTTGAAGAAACCATCAACTTCCTTATTCAATAGCGCCTGAGAGTCATGAAAGGAAAATTCCCGGCTTATATTTTTCATTTACGTTTTATTACTTAAAAACTATCTACATTCATTTTTTGTCCTGCAATAGTGCATGTAGGCAGCTCCCAGCAATTGATGTCGCTTACATTAACTGTTATACTTTTTTTACTAAATTGTTAGTTATTAAATAATTAGTTATTGTCTTTTTACTGCATTTGCCCCACAAATCCATACATAGATATATATATATTTGTTAAAAACAAATGTATATATCACCTGAAGTTCTTTAATTTGTTTCTGTAATTTGGCGACTAAGCTCTGTTCATCTTCAAGTTTAGCAGCTAAACTAGCCATTTCTTTTTCTTTCCTGAAAATAGTTTTTTTTTTACATTTAAGCCATTGATAAATATTAACATGACATACAACAGGATCCAAAATTTTTTAATAATATTTAAATAAAAACCTTTGACTGGATTGTTCAACCTCCTTCTTAGCCTTTTCAAGATCAA
Organism: Parasteatoda tepidariorum; assembly: GCF_043381705.1. Lineage (NCBI taxonomy): Eukaryota > Metazoa > Arthropoda > Arachnida > Araneae > Theridiidae > Parasteatoda > Parasteatoda tepidariorum. The sequence goes on from NC_092208.1 coordinate 55,381,269, forward strand.
TAAGAGCCTCTTGAGTCAACTTTAAGTCGCCTTCTGTCTTTCGTTTCATTTTTTCCATTTCACCACGGCTCTTCTTTTCTCGTTCAAGGCTATCTTCAAGCTAATAGATAAACATGTAAACTGATTAAAAATATGTCAAAAACATAACTTATTTTAAATATTTAATTTGAAAGAAAAATATGCAAAATTGGCTTAAATACATATATTTTTTTGTAATATGTATATCATATCAAATTATCTCTAAATATTTATTTATTGATATAAATAGAGAGAAAATTTGAGATAGTAGTTACTGTGTAGCATGATAATTTAATATAATTCTATAAGATATAAATCTGCTTTTTCATTAAAGAAATGTAAAAGCTGAAATGAGCATTTAAAGCTGTATTTGCTAATCACTAAATCTACTTGACTAATTACTAAATTGATAATTATTAAATTGAACTTGATATAGGATAAATAATCGTTCATTTTTAAAATAGCGAATGGAAAAAAATCACAGATTTATTGCTTTTCTTATTTCCTCTATAAAGATAGTAATAAAAGAGGAAAGAGTCAAAGATTATGTTTGAGAGTTTACGTTATTTTTAAAAACTATTTACATAGGGATGCAATGAATAACAAATGCATTTGTACAAAACCTTAAAGGTGTAACTTACAAATTAACAAAATACCATTAATTAGTAATCATTTTACCTCATCTAAAGTTTGTTCCAGCTTAATCTTGACTTTATTCAGATGATTGACTTTATCTTCTGTACACTGCAAATCCTCAGATGTTTTCTAACAATTAATAAGATATAAATTAAATTCATTATAAGGATTGCTACAAAAATTTAAAAATTTAAATTTAAAAAGATTTTATCTAAATATACCTGATTAACTTCTTGTAAGTGTTTCTTTTCTTTGGTTAATTTGTTGATTAAATCATCTTGGTGACTGATTTCTTCATTCAAATTTCTAATTTGGTGATCGCGAGAAGATTTGTCTTGTTCAGCCTTAATGAGAAAAATTGATCAGTTAGAAACTGTTAAAATAAAGAGCAAGAGAACCATAATAGAAACATAAATATTCATCATTACTGAACAAAAATGTAAAAATAATAATACCTTTTGCATAGCTAGTTCTAAGTCTTCAACTTCCTTTTTAAACGTCTGGAGATCTGTTTCAAGTTTTTTCTTTATTTGAGCCATCTGCACATGAGCATCTTCTTCGTGAGTTAACCGTTCTTGTACATCCTTAAGTACAGAAACAACAATTTTATTATTTTTAAGAAAATGGAAACACAAATTCACTGTCAGTTCTTGATATACAGGAAGATCAAAAAAATAACTTTTATTATTATAAATAGCTAGCTTATTACTTTTATTATCATTAAGATTTAGTATTAGAGGTTATACATGTTTTGAAGAAAAAATATGAATTCCAAATGCAACCATAATTGAAATGATTATTGGTATTGATCGTGACAATAATCTATGCGTTAATGAACTTAAAAATAAATGAATAATTTGTTTTATTCATTACAAATATTCCTGGTTAAATAATAGTAAGAAAACAAGACACCATGATTATTACTTTTGATCAAAGCAATGACCTTTTGTAAATAATATATATTCCTGAATAAAAAGTTTTGGTAGGAAAATCTTAGGATTAAAATGGATTGATTTAGAAATTTTACACATAATTATAGTTACCATCTGTTACTTGTAGTAGCATTCTAATGTACTCTAATTAATGTACTTTAGCTAGCATTCTAAAGAATATGTTGCATTCTATGGAATATAATTTTTAGTCTAGTATGAATTGTAAAAAAAAATTACATAACTTTTCGTCGGCAAAGTATGAAAAAAACGTCCTGATGAGGTTATTATGTAAATGATGCGCATTTCTCAAAAATAAAAATGTCATTCTGAAAAAATAATGAGAGTGAAATTTAGAAAAATTTATTCAAAATGTGAAAAGAAAAATTAAAGTTGTACAAAACATAATTTATGCCTTTTTTATTAAGGGGGGAAAAAAATTCGTTAAAAAATTCACATTTAAATCACAATTATGTTCAGTTTAGAAACAAATATTGCACAAAATATCCATTTCAACACCTTTACTAGCATGGCCACGGAAGATTTTATACTTTGCCTGTTTCTCATTTGGCATTCTACAGAATGCTTAGGAAATGTGCGAAATATCAATCAATTCATACATTGCCGGCTAGTTTTAGGCATTATATACAATGCCTAGGCACTCTATAGAATGCCGGATTTCAAACTTTGCCAGTAACATATATAATACCTGGGTATTCATGTCATTTGGCATTCTATGCCTGGCAATATGTGAATGTGGTAAAAAATTTCATCATCTTTAATATAAGTGTCTTTAGCTTTCATTGTAAGTTTTTGACATTTTATAAAACACCTAGATATTCCATAGAATGCAAAAATTTAATATTTTGCTGATTAAATAGGCATAAAGTGAAAGAATCCCTACCGTCAGCTGACAAGCCAAGTCTGCTTTTTGGGCCAAAGCTCTGTTGAGTCTTTCCTCTAAATCACCTGCGCTAGATCTTTCAGCTTCCAATTGGAGGAACAAGTCATTTTTCTCCTGCAATAATTTTACATTGTTTGTCTCCAGCTCTTTACGAACCTTTTCTTCTTTAACTAAAGCATCATGCTCTGATTTTAATTTCTCTTCAAGTGCTCTCAACTCATCTTCCACTCTAGCAATGCTAAGAAGAGGCTTAACCTACAAAGGAAAAACAGAATTGATGAATAACCGCGTATAAATAAAATATGAAAAATCAATGTAATATTTTCAGTGCTATTATTTAAAGCTATTAGAAAACCTACTTTGGAGTATAGTTTCCACCACAACCAATTTCTAAGCTGCAAGAATTTTCGTAAGTTTCGTTGAATAACAAGAAGAGCAATCCTGAAATAAATATAATATTGTTATATATTGGAAAGGAGATGTTCATTGGCAAAAAAAATTAAATAATTAAAAAGTTTTACAAATTAGTAAAATTGCTAAATAATAGAAAGTTTAAAGATAAAAACTTCATAATTATGTAGGGAAAAAAATAATTTCACTTAATACCAAATTATATAAACAATACTTTATTTATTTTGGGGGGAAAAAAACATTAGAAATTTATAATTTTAATCCCATGTACAAAACATTTCATCCAAGTGTATTGACTAAAATTTATATTAAAATAATAATTCGTCTATCGGTGGAACTTAAAATTATTTTAAAAACCAATAAAAGAAAAGTGTAATGAGACAGAAATGTATTGTTTCCAGCATTCTATTTTAAGAATTTAAATATATTTTGAATTCGATTAATTTCCAAAATTAGAGACAAAATTTAACAACAAATAGCATTGCAGAGATAACAGTAAAAACGATTAAACAATGTTTTCTGCTTCATTTCAAGCCATCCTTACTGAGATACTTTCACGGAAATATTTGTTATTTGTCCTCCAACTATTGTGGTTATTTTGAAAACATTGTTTTATAGTTTTTTTTCTTCTTTTTTTTAGTTACCATTATACCTATTGGTAAAATGTGTAACTAATTTTGAAACTTTATGAGAATAAATTGCAAAGTTCACTAGACAGAATACAGCAATTGGGTACATTTCCATATTCTTCCTTTCTTTTTAATTGGTTTTCTGAATGTCAATCCCTTTAGGGATATCAAGTAATATATACTAAGTAGTGAGATACTATAAACTTTGCATTACTATTTTTGACCCAAACAATCATATTTAAGACACTTTAGTTCATAAATTTTACCCATTAAATACTACTGAGTCTAAAACTTTTTTTACAGGTATATTAATAATCTATACATCTTCTGAGGATAAAGCCAAAAAAATAAAGACAACTTAATCTGCAAATAAGCGTTTACAATAAAAATTACCTTTGTTCTTGAAGCTTTTTAAACTCTTTCTTGCATTCATACCATCTAATCCAAGCCTGTAGCCATGTAATGATTTTCCCTAGTCGTTCATCTCTCATTTCTTCAAGTCTACCTAAGACACCGGCTCTAAAGAATACCTAGATTTTGTGGAAATGAGTTTATTTCAGAATAAAAACAAATAAAAGCTGATTTCATATGGTGTCATTAAATTTTTTGTTAGAAATGTAACCACAGTAGAAATAGTGAGCACAATAGAAATGCTCTAATCTTAAATATGCATTATAATTAAAAAATTCTGATCTTAACAAATATCAAAGCAACTGAATTCAACAATTAAATAAATCATGAAACTTTATGAATATACATAAATATTTCTTTGTAAAACTAATTTTTATAAAATTATGCTATGTTAAACAGAATATTTTTTAAAAATTCAAAATATTAAGTAAATATTTAAATAAATTAGATAACTTTATAGATTTACTTAAATAAATCTACCAATTGAAATAAACTACTTAGTAAATTTTAATTTAAATAATATATTCAAATAAACTATTAGAAATAAATTCATATATATAAAGGAGNATCTCTAAAATGCACATTTTATGATTATATATATATATATATATATATAATCATAAAATGTGCATTTTAGAGATATTTAAATCACAAGACTACTTAATAAATAAATCACAAATTCAGAATTAATGAATCATAGCTGGTTTCTCATTAAATATTAAACATAAGTTGATTCAACTGAACAAAAGCAATTTCTGGAAAATGAAAAAAAAATAAATTTTTTTTAAAAGAATAATTTAGCTTAAAACAAATAATTGTTTAAACTTCAAAAACAGTATTAAATTATTAGAGGAAATATTTAATTTAAATATCAATTAGAGTGATTTGTAGTGATTACAAAGCTATGGTTAGTTTGAATACCGTTAATATTTCAATAAAATGTTTTCTTTCGTTTCTTCTTTTTTTAATATTTAACAATGAAGAAAATTTTATTATTTACTTATACACAAGTAAGCCACATAACTTACTAATAATATTATGCCATATTATTTTAAACAAAAAGAAAGCTATGAAATTTTAAGTAGCAATTGCAACTGTGATTAATGATGTGCTGTGTTCAATTGCAAAGTGGACAGACTATGGTTGAATTGTACATCGAAAACAACCCATCATTAAGAAATAAATATACTTAAAGCCATACTTGCAATTTAATTTTTATAAAAAACTAAGCTGTTCGTCTGGTTTTCAGAAATCATGCCATGCAAACATTTGTATCTTATCTGTGATAAAAATGTACAAATCATTTAATTTTTTAAAAGATAAATAATTCATTGCAGTTACAGTGCTGTTTAAAGCTATAAAGGTAAATTTTTATGTAAATTAAAGAATTTAAGAAAGAAAGTAAAGTAATACCAAGTTGGAGGAATAGGTTATGAGCCAAAGCTGATCATTATCTGTGTAAATACACATACCTTAGTCAGTCCAAAACGATACTCAGTCGAATCCAATTTTATTGCTTCACAAAGTTTTTCCGTTGCAGCCTTGGCATCAATAAAACCTTTAGGTAAGGAATTCGGGGCCAAAATGGTGTATCTAAAGATATTTTACGATAAATAGAAGAATTGCCTACTTTAAGCAGATATTACACTGCAGATATTCCAGGGAGAATATTTAATGTCCAATCAGAACTAAATACTTACAAAATAAACATTCTTCTTAAACAAAGCTATATAATTTAAGGTGATGAGTAAACTATTGGGGAAAAAATGTTGGCTAAATTAAATTTAATTGGTTAATGAAAATATGTTTAAAATTTACTGATGAATTTCATTTTAATACAAATAAATGTTTATTTAAAAAACATCGAGGTAAAACGCTGCATACCAGGTTTTTTTCTTCTCTTGTGAATGTATTATTTCAATTATATAATTTATGAAGATTTAGCACCCACAAATCTGCGCAAATATTGTGCACAGAAAATTAATGCATGGCGAAGTGTAATGTTATAAAATTTAACTTTAATCAAAATTTTTAAAAATTCTTTAAGTTTTCCTTTATTTTTCCTAAATACTTATATTTCTTACAATAATGGAAATAAATATAAATTCATTGAATAATTTTCAAGCTTCTTCTACAAAAACTTTTTAAGATAGTTAAAAATTGCTTTTAAAATTCCCAAAAAATTAATTTTGTAATTAATTGACCATGAGCTTAAATTAGTAATTATCATAAAGTAAGATTGTGCCGTCTTAAGTACACTTCATGATAAAATACACTACAAACTACATGATAGGCTAAACATACATGCCTTTGTATGACCATATCTATATTCAATAGTATCCAGAACAACGAAATCTAAAATCGTTTCAGTAGCTTTCTTAGCATCCACAAAACCTGTTGAGTCTTTGGGAATGTCATTGGGACAAAGAATAGCATATCTAGGGATGGGATGGTGACATGCAGAGAAATAGAGAAGAAAAATAGAATAACCAAATTAATAAGGAAGAGAAAAGCAGAAAAGTTAAAGAGGAAATTCAAAGAAAAAATTTTTTTTTAAATAATTTATTTCTTGGGAAAGATTTTTTTTTTTTTGTCTTTTTTATAATGCTAGTAACAGGAGTCAAATGAAATTTAATGTCAACAACAAGTTACAAAGTTTCAGATAAAACAAATTAATTAGAAGAAAGGTATAAGACACAATAATCCGAGAAAAAAATAATTAAAGGCAATTTATGTTTAGATAATGTCTTTTAATTTTTTTGAATAATCTATACCAAATTAACTTTATATTGATTACTTGTCGATAAGACAAAATAAAATGACTCTCACAGTAAAAGTAAGAAAGTTTTTATAAATTATTGTATTTATAAACTATTGCAGTTATCCTTATAACTTTTTCAGTTAAATATAAGTACTTAAAACTGCAAAATTAAAATTACGATTATTATTTTAACAAGCAAGAAATACTAAATTTAGTTACAAAACTGTGAGGCTTAAATATCATCACTTCACTTTTATTAAATATTTTTCATAATTCTACACAGCTGAAGTATTAAAAAATCATTGTTTATGCTTTAAACACGCAAATAGCTACATTTTAATTTGAATATTAATAACAGATAAAAAGATAATAAGTTCATTTTCAGGGTGGTGAGCAGATATTTGCACAAAACTGTAAATTAAAATTTTAATAGACTTTAAAGAGTATCAAAAAGGGCATAAGAGGAAGAATAAAAAATAAGGAAATATTTTTAAGGAAAATTGCAGGAAAAGAAAATAGAAAATGTAAAAGATGGGAATAGGGTTGGTGACACATTGGTGATACTGAAGGAAAGAGGACTCACAGGGACAGGCACAGGGTAAAGTTATATTGAGGACATGTTAGGTAAAGGTTACACATATGAGCAATTATAAAGCTAAATGCAATTTAAAAATACTTTAGATCATGCAAATTGTAATAAGGCATAATATTTTATTAGCAAATAAATATGTTTTTTAATTATGTATTCCAAATAATTTAATTAAACTACAAAATAACTAACACAATTTTTTTATCAGAAAGCATTAAATGTTTATAAGTTTTTGTTTAATTTCATTATTTTATGTTAATGATTAACACAGCTTGATTTTAAATTAACAACTAATTAAAATAAGTAAAAAAAAATATGTTTTTATAATATTTAGCATAAAAATAGTTTAAGTTAGAAAGATAACTTATTCGAAATTAATCAGAAAATATGTAAAATAAAACAGGTTAATAAGTATAAAAATAGAAAGCATTAATTGCAGAATCTGCTTAGTTGCCAATGTCCTCATTGCAGATTCCTATACGTGCCTTGGTATGCCCCAATCTATAGTCATTTGCTTCTAGTTGAATAGCTGTAAGAATGCATTCTGTGACTTTTTTAGCATCAACAAAACCTTGTGGGAATGAATTTGGAGCCAATATAGTATATCTGTAGATGTTTGAAAGAAAATCAAAATTTATCAGAAAAGTAACCTAACAAAATCTTTGTTAAATAAAAAAAATTATTATAATGAAAAAAAGTTGAATTAAAAATATAATTCATAATATTCATAAATGAAAATCTTTCTCTCTTTCTTAGAAAATTTTCAAAGTACTTCAAATACTTCAAAAAATATTTATATTTTTAATTTGGCAACAATAATTAATATATGCATCTCAAATAATTAAAAATAAATTTTTATCATTTGATCCCAGCAGGAATGAATCTTTTAACAACTCTTAAAGAGCATATATGCAAAAAAAATTTATTTGTTCAGTAATTTAATGTCAAAAATGTTATTAATTAAAATAAACGCATCCTAATCTCAAAGCAAAATATTTTGTTACAATTATTATTCTTTGAAGTATTGATATATCTATATTTATATTTAAAAAACAGATCCACTTAAGGTGAAAAGTTTCAAAACAATTTGAGAAGATCATTCAAAAACTCAAAATATGAAGTGTATTTAATGAAAACAAAACTTCAAAAGTAAGTTATGGGCAAAAAAAACTAATTGACAAAAATTGTTTCAGTATAATTGTATTAATGGTGCACCAAATAAAAATTTATAAATAAATTTGCATACATATAAAAATAATCTGCATATTCAATTCTTGGAAATTTAATTTTTTTTTTTTAAATTTAAATAACATGAAAAAACAGATGTGATAAAAGATTATAAACATTGAAAACTGAATATTCTTAACCAAAATTTATTTAATTGAAACAACTAGTTTTGTTTAAAAAATTAAAATTAATGTGATTTGAAATTATTACTTATTCAATGATTACTTAAATAATCAAAATACCTGCATTCACATTATTGTTTTGAAGCATTTCAAATAAACAGTACATTTCAAAACATGGTTAATGCATAGCAATTAACCCATATTTAATTTGTTAAACTCCACTTTAAAATAATTTTTTTAATAAAAAAAAATAGAGGGTGATACATAAATTAGACACTTTTATGACAGTTCAATAAAAATTGAGTTTGATTAAATACACACACATATATATATAAATAAATGATTTTTATTCAGATAAAAAATGAGTGAATATCATGTTAATAGTAATATTAGGTTTTTAATCATACAACGAAAATTATTACTCATAATTAATTTTTGCTTCTTTTGTAAAATTGACTGACAAACTATACAAAAAAAAGAACATAAAGAAAACCTTTAATACCTGTGCTTGAAGTCTGGATAAACCATTCTGTTTGGAAATCCTTTACGGCAAATACGAATACCTTCTAATACACCATTGCAAGTCAATTGATGCATTACTAAATGTGAATCGATAACACCTGCAAAAATATTGACAATTATTACCATTCTATAAAAAACAAATTGGCCGCAAATAAAAAAAAAAATATTCATTTTGTATGTAAATTTAGTTAGACATAAAATCTAAATCTGCCTATAACTGTAAAAATTTAATTCTTCTAAAAATGGAACTGAAAAATAATTCTTATAAAAGAAAAGATTACTTGTTATTAATTTTGTAGTTACTGAAAAAAGAAAATTAAAAGAAAGCCACTTGTAAGATATCTGCCGACCTTCTTACCCTATAATATGAATAATTATACTTCAGAGAAACTCTTCTTTTTGTTATTATCAATCTGAGATCTGAAATGCTAAATTCAATCAAACTTACTAAGAAAAAAGTTTGATAAAAAATCTTATTTAAAAACTAAGAAATAGATCGTTTTAAAATAGAATGAAGGATAAAAATTTAGAATGAAATCTAAGCAAAGAGTAATTTTTTTTAAATCAAATACAACATAAATTGTTTTAATAGTTATAACACATATATGAGATAAATATTCCAAATGAACATGGAGTAAAGAATATATTCTAGAACTGAAACTCAGATCATAAGACATTTTCATGCTAAATATTATATAAACTAATTCCATAATTATTACACAAATGTAAAATAAATATTCTGTACATATAATAATGAAATATCATTTGTTCTATCAAAGGTCTGAAATTATGTTTGAGTAAAGATTGGGATGGTGTTAATTTTAAAATTTTAATACCTCAGAATTTAACTCTTACCTGGGGCTTTGTTTTCATTGGGAATAATACATCGAACAAAATGTGGGGCAGTACTATGTAATGTTGTCATCAACTTGTTCAACTGTTCCTATTAATTAAGTAAAAGCATAGCACAGCACAAGTTAAGACAGTATTTAACAACCAATGCAGTTCATTTAGAGCAATTATTTTAAAATGCATAGCAATAATATGTTTAATAATAAAAAGTTTTAAAATAAATTAGCATTTAAAGTAAATAATAATTCCAGAAAAAAGCAAAAGTTATTAATTATTAATTATTTAATCATAAATTTAAAAAAAAAACAGAACATAAAGCACACAAAATAAAAAGAAAAGAAATATAATCACATCAAAATTTCTGAACACAAAATAAAAAAATGTTACAGCTGCAATACAAGAAAAGAAAAGAAAAAAACAACTGGTAAAGTTAAAATAACATGCAAGATTTCTTCATTCATTTAAACATGCTATAAGCTAGTTTTGAAACCTAAATACATAGGCACGCACTTGCAAGCACAATTAACAAAAATATTTAAAGGACAAGTAATGTGTTAGTTTGAAGAATTGAACAACACATAATCATTTTCTCTACTGTGACTTACCATTCAAGAATTGACTAAAGGCGTTTGGGATAGTGACATGTTTACATAGTACTAATTAAATTTAAAAAATGTTGGAAGCATTATTTGCCCTAAGGGTAACTAGGGAAATTTTTAATATAGGAATTAAACCTAATATAGGTATGAAAATAAAAATAAGTAATTTCAAACAAAATCAAATAGTTAAGTTAATAATTAATAACTAGTTTAGTATAGTTCTTTGATTGTAAATAAGATTTTTCATGGATTAAAGTATGTTTCAAAATTACAATTGCAAGTTCAACTTAAGAATAGTCATCAAATTAGCGCCAAATTTTTTTTTTGTATAAACTGGAAATATCACCCTATTTGTTTAAATAGAAAAAAAAAGAAAACTTTACAGAAATATTTAACTACCTGGAGATTTTGTTTCATTAGGAATGATACAACGGACGAAATGAGGTTGAGTAGATCTTAATGTGGCCATCAATTTGTTCAATTGTTCCTATGAATAAAATATATCACAATATATGACATCTACAACACAACATGCACTAATTTAAGTAAACATAATACTATTTATAAAGGCTGGAAAATTTATAACAAGGAATCTAAAGACAAGACAATGTACAGAGTCTTCTAAAACTAAAAAACACCAGGTTTTCTTTTTTTTCTTTTCATTAAAGAGTGAATTTTTCAAAGAGATACTAAAATAACAACAAACCAAGCAAAACTAGAAATAAAATTATCGAAAAATATTATTTCTTTTTTCCTTATTAGCATTCAGATTTCAAAATAAAGTTTCTAGTTTTTAGTTGTCACTAAACAATTTATACGAGAACACAAAAACTTTTCAAATAAAAACAGAGGACTACAATACAAACATAGAAAGGGTTAATTTTATGCTGCATATGAATAAAGCTAAAACAAGGTGAAGGAAACACAAATTATGTCACATATGTGATCGTTCTGGTACTATAATGAAGTACCTTCATCAGAGCCAAACATATCCATTTATTTGTGACTTTATTTGCATTTATTTCATGTAAATTTAGCTTTTTTCGCTGAGTAAAAGTTTTTCTAAGACAAAAATTTTGTAAAAAAACTTTTTTGTGCAATTAATATGACACAAGCAAAACCAAAGGGGAAAAAAACATTGTGTGATTGCTTAAAAGCACAAGAGGAAAAAAGCTATCTGTTTTTTCTCTCTTAGAGTAAAATTTTTTTACAAATATTAAAACTTTAATTAAAATTTTACACAATGAAAATTAATGAAATAAATACTTTAGAAATATCAGATCAAACAATAAAAAAGAACACAACAACTGTACTATTGTTATAATAAAATATAAGTTGTTAACTTCTACAAAATTTTCAAAACTAAAAAAAAAGTTTTCAAAATTCTGTTTTAAATAAAATTGAAAAAAAATTTTTTATAATAGAAATGGAAAAACAATGTATATTTTTTGAAAGAAATATATTTCAACCAAAAAAAATTTCGATCTAAACATTAATATTTTACAACATGTTTTTAAAAATTTTATGTCACTTATTTTGGACACAAAAGTGAATTTATTTACCAGTTTTAGTTCTAATTAAAATGTGGTTAATATTCATAACTACTAAAGGTGAAATCAAAATTATAAGAGAATATCGTAAATATTTCCATAATTATTTTTATTCTGCATCACTCCAAGTGTTGGAACTCCTGGGCAAAATTGTTCTGAAATTCCCCTGCTACACGCTTCTTTTTTTTATTGAATAATATTTAAAATACCAGTATTTTTATTTAAAAAAATCTGCTGCTCGGACTAATAGCAACACTAATTTAAGACACTAACAACATTAGACAGACAACAGACTTAACACTAACAACATTAAATACAGTAAATTCATTAGTTCAAAACATTAAAGTAATGATTTTATTAAGCTATTTTATGTATTTTAAAAATTTTAAGCAATTTGAAACCCTTTAAAAAAATTATAAACAAAAACAGATTCTGATTTAAAATTACTGTAAAATATTTTAAACCAAATATGCATACTTCATGCCCAGAAGCCAAAATCTAAATATCTTACTTTGTACAAATTGGACACAGTCTGGAAACCGGAGCCCTTCTTACGACCACCACCTAAATGATAAAATTTAAAGGTAAGTTTAAACTGTACAAAGCAATGAAAAGTGAACAGAACATTTGATTTGATTGACTGAACCTTTTTTAGGATCATCAGCTCCCAAGCCAGAGTGATCTTCAAAAATATCATTGAGCAATTTGTTAGATGCATGTTTAAATTGCTCAACTACGGTATCATTAAGAGGATCCTTATTCTTCTCCAACCATCCACAAAGATTGTATGGTACCTTTAAAATCAATGTTTTGTGTTTACTTTTATGGTATTAGAATCATTAACACAAAGTAATATTACACTGGAATCCATTTAATTTGAACATAGATATTTATAAATGTTAGATAAGTTGAAGCTAACATCAAACAGAGTTTTTCATTAATCACATTTCATAATTAGTTTGAATTTTTTCTTAATTTTTGGTGCAGAAATACAGTAAGTATCTATTTTTGAACTGAAACCTCCTAAAATGTAGGAATCTCAAAGCAAGTTTTTTTTAAAAATTAAGTCCATAAAAAAAACTGTAATCAGTAAAGTTGTTAAAAAGACTAATGTTGGTAAAGGTATTAAGCTATAGAAAGTTTATTTTCCACAGATTTGAAATTCTTATCTTTATGCATTGATGATACCTCTTTAGTGAAGCATTTAAAAACAGTTTCAAATAAGATGTATATTTTCTCCTACCTTAATGACCAGGAAAAGGCTGCTTCTTATTTTTATACTCATACAAAGATTGCGAATATTCTTTTTTATTTACACTTTTTCCTTTAGGAATTTGCACACTAAACAATAACAAATTCAGTAAGCACAAGATAAATTCTAAAATCTGCACTTCGAAAATAACAAAACATAATATTAGAAAGTACAGAGGATATTGTGTATCTTTATATGAACTTATCTTAGAAGAATAACATTCTTATTTATTTGAATTTTGAATCGAACACTATTATAGATTCTTTTAAGTTAAAATTAAAAAGAATCGACAACACTACTTGCAATAATACAACATTTCTAAATAAGAAATTAAATTAAATACAATATCAAGTTACTTTTATAAAGCNGGATATTGTGTATCTTTATATGAACTTATCTTAGAAGAATAACATTCTTATTTATTTGAATTTTGAATCGAATACTATTATAGATTCTTTTAAGTTAAAATTAAAAAGAATCGACAACACTACTTGCAACAATACAACATTTCTAAATAAGAAATTAAATAAAATACAATATCAAGTTACTTTTATAAAGCATAACTCTCTCTCTCTCTCTGTAACTCGCAAGAAATATATTAACAATGTGATTAAGTAAATCATCCAAATAAATTTTATAAAAATAAATTTGAACAATAAAATTAAATATTATTAATCATAATATTATTATATATTTATTCTACAAAGTTGAAGAAAAATTATTAGAATGATATTATTCCATTTATACTATTTTGTAAAGTTATAAAATAGTAATATTCTATAACTTTTTTAAATTTTATTAAAACCAACTTAAATGAAATAGAAGTTACCATAACAACTTAACAAAAATTTAAAAAAATTTTACTACGAATTATTGGAGCCTAAATACTGAGTTAAAATGCATTACAAAGTCTTTTAAATGTAATTTTAAATGTAAATTATTTAAAATTTGTATATAAATGAGTAGTATACTAAATAGAATTAATTTAAAATTACATTTCTAAAAAAAAATACAAAAGAATTTAGCATGAAAATAAATAAAATCACAAAAACATACTGTTCCAGCATAGTGAACAATAGCAAAGTGAGCTTCTTGTTGTCCAGGCTTAGGAGGTTTCGGTTTAACAAAATTTGGAGATTTACCAAGATGATTAGTTTTCAGTTTCTCTTCAAAAGTCTTGTCACTTGCCTTAGGAAACATGGATTCTTCCTCTAAGATTGATAGAACACCCATAGGCTATAAATAATATAGAGATTTGTGTTAAATGTAATGTAGTTGGAATATCTCCTAAAAATTTTGCATATGAAATTTTTTTAAATTTTACCAGGTAGTCCTAAAAATTTTTTTAAGGATCCTGCAAAATTTCAAAAGAAGTAAAAACATTTAAAAATAATTCAAATATTCAGATATATAATGGCAAAATATAAATTTATTTTAGTTAGTAATTGTTTTCTAAAACATGTTATCAAAAAATTACTGATAAGTTTAAAATTATAAATTGCTTCATTTCCAGATTTAGAAGTAGATTAAGGATAACGACTATATCGTAGCCAGACTCCTTAATTTTAATTTTCAATACATTTTAAAAAGATAATATATTTGTAATTTAAGCATCTTTCAAAATAATTATTAATAAAAATTCATATTTATATACTTATGGAAATTCATATTAATTTGTAAAAATTCCTGAAAAAGTATTTACAAAAAATCAAAATAATTTTTTAAAATGAACTTTTACAAATACAAAGCCTTCAGGGTCTGATTATCAGCTGAAGCACAATATGCCAATAATAATTTTTAAAAGGTTACTAAATAACCAATTGTAAGTAATTACAGTATTTAACTATATAAATAATTCAAAAATACAATCTATTTTAAATGAAATCTGAAAATATGTGAAACAGTTTGAACATTTCTAATAAGCTAAGTACTTTTTACAATACTAATTTGTATTTTCAAATGAAATGGGCTATAATATATAGGCAGGGGTCTGTTTAGAAGAAATTGGGGTCCGTTAACGGATCCTTCACAAAATATCTTTTCATAAAAAGGGACCCTTCACAAAATATTTCAACTTAAAAACGGATCCTTCACAAAAAAATTTATCTTTTAACCAGACCCTTCACAAATTTGTTTATCTTCATTATTGTTTTGTTAATCGAATAAACACTTCCCGGGAGGATGGAGAAAGACAGATGTAAACGAACTAAGTTGTCTTCGGCAGACGCTTCTTCCTTTATTCGTCCGAAATAAATATTCTGCGTTCAGCAGTATAGGCTAAATACCAAACATTTGTATGTTGCATCTCTAATTTAGTAACAGCAATTGCTGTTTATTTTCGAAAATTTGATTTTTTTTATTATAATTTTACAGTGTTGACCATAATCTTGTATCTATTTACAATTTAAAAACTCCTTGAAAAAGCTTTTTGGAATAACAGGGCCATATTTGCAGAAATTCACAAAAGTAGGACCCTGGTCGAAAGAATGTGATTTAACGTTTATTTTATATTCACAAATTATGAGTAATTTTTTCACAATTCTACAAAAAACAGGACCTTTCACAAAATGTCTGGACAGACCCCTGATATGGTATTAATGTCTCTAATTTAATCATAGTCAGACCCTGGTGGCTTCTTACATTAATTCCGAGTGGCAATTTATTAAACTGATACTAAGGAGAAACATGCTATTCTAGAATAGCTGTAAAGAAACTTATATGTTTCATATTTTGGTTAATAAGAAAATAAATGTCACAGAGGACAGGGTATTATTTAAGGCTTGACAACAGAAGTAACTAGAGACAGAAAAATGATAGAGTTAAAATAGACATTTCAAAAGATTTTTCACACGTAGTATCACCAAATCTCATAGTTTGTTTAACTAATTATTTAAAAAAGAAAGATATATTACATGCAGATTTCATAAGCAAGGTTGTGATTTTTCAGAGAAAGGGGTAATTAAAAGCAAAGCAAGCAGCATGCTCATTACCTTCTCTATGAGCTCAATACAAGCTTGCAAATCAAGACCAAAGTCAATAAAAGTCCATTCAATGCCTTCTTTCTTGTATTCTTCTTGCTCTAACACAAACATATGATGATTGAAGAACTGTTGCAATTTTTCATTTGTAAAGTTGATACAAAGCTGCTCAAAACTGTTAAACTGCAAGTGTATACTGCATTAAGCAAGAAAATAATAACAAAAGCAAAAAGCAGTAATTAAAAAAATGTACCTTAAAATACAAAATAATTTTGTTGCTGGCCACATAAATGACCCCAAAAAATGACTGGCTTTAAAAAAACACAAAACATTGACAGCAGCGTTATAAAAAATTGTCTCTTTAAAATTTCATAATTAAGTGCAGCAACAAGGATGCTTTTCCTATAGATAAAGCGTAAATAATTAGTATTAAAATACTGTTAACGTGAATAGGCATCAGCATAACGAAGTCAATATTCACTTGAGGCTCTTTTACACAATCCCTACCTTTTCAATTAGATCAATACAAGCTTGTAGATCCAAGCCAAAATCTATAAAAGTCCATTCAATGCCTTCACGCTTATATTCTTCTTGTTCCAAAACAAACATGTGATGATTGAAAAATTGTTGCAACTTTTCATTTGTAAAGTTGATGCACAATTGCTCAAAGCTATTGAACTAAGTAAACATAAAATGATTAAAATATCATAAAAATTATTTCAGATCCGGTCCAAATGGATTCATTATATAATTGTGTAAATTTTATCATATAATAAAACTTCAGCTTAATAAAATAAAATATATTTAATGTCAAAAGACATTACTTAACGATAATATTTAATGATTTATAGATTATATTTATTTTCAACATAAATTATTCAAAATTTAATATGCTTCTTAATCAAAATATATTTAAGATGTTTGAATGCAGGAGCTACGTTATGCAAAGTTCAATTTAAAAAGAAAAACATTTAAACTATGTTAGAAATTCAATAAAAATGTGATAATTTTTACTGATGATTTTGATGTGATGATTTTTATTTCAAAATTTACATTGTCATTTTTTTAGAAGTTACTGAAAAATAAGAAAAACAGTAATTTTCTTCAATTTTTTTTATTTCAAATAATTCAGAAAAAGTAAAATATAAAAGCAAATTAAATATAGCATTTAAATTAAAGTTTATAGCAAACCTTAAAGGTATAACTTTTAAAAATGGTACTATTAGCAGCCTTAATTATCATTTTAATGAGATCATATTCAGAATAAAACTCTGCCTCATGAACTAGTACTTATAATATAGTTTAAAGGATCTATTTTTTGAATTATTATTTAAGTTGATAACAGAAACAAACCTGTTCTTTTCAAGTAGATAAATTCAAAAGGACCAAATTATTCAAAAATTTCTTTCTTTACATTAGCAAATTTAACTTAAGGGAAAAAATTCTATATTTACCAGGAATACACTATTTTAAAAAAGAAAAATTATTAATCTTGTGAACTTGTATTATGTAATTATTACAATATTATTTTCAAATGTATGAAATATGTTATGTTGATATTGTTACCTAATTTCAACAAAAAAAATTAATGAAAATTTTGAGGTTCAAAATTTTTTTTCTTCTTTATAATTTATAGAAAGTTGATTCAACTATTCTCAGTGAATAATTTTCAGTAAAAAGGATTTTGTTTCGAAAATATCATTTTTCTTTTATTTTTTAATGCATTTTTGCAATTTGAAATACATTAACTGCAAATTAAAACATAAAGAAAAAAATACAAGCTTATTAGTTTGAATTTTTTTTAAAAAATGGATACTCACATCAAAGATTTCAAAACCAGCAATATCCAATACACCAATAAAATATTGTCTCTTTTGCTTGGTATCTAATGTTTCATTTACTCGTTTTACTAGCCATTTGAATAGCCTATCATACATGGCCTTAGATAAAGCACCCACTGAATAAACAACCTGTTATGTAATATAAGTGAAAATATGTTACTAATTTGTTAAAACATTATATACGCTTTCATGACTTCAGTTTTATTAGTAATTATTTTAAGATAAGTTATTAAAGTTATAAATAAAACAACAAACAACTAAAGAGCATTTTTATAATAGATAAATGTAAGCTAAAGATTATTAGATTTAAAATACTTCTAGATTAAATTTTATATACATACTCATTTAAACTTGTAACAATTGATTATTTTACTTTAAGTTAGTTTTAAAATCATAAATAGTTTTAAAATCGTAAATTAACATTCTACAAAAATAAATAAATCATGTAAGAATAACATTTTACTAAAATTTTAACAAATAATGAGATAAAGTTCTACTTTATTTAATACTACATTTTAAAAATGTCCTTTGTTCTTTGACTAATTAGGTTAAAATTTTTATAATTGTCAACAACCGTTAACAATGCAAACTGTTTAGAGATTTATTATGTACCTATTGCCAAATTATTATATTAGCCTTGTTACAAAAACCCTTATATATCATGTTTCTTAATTCATTCAAAAGTAATGAAAATAATCCTAATTGATTTTACAATCAGGCAACATAAATCTAAGCTCTCTACTGTGTTTAGCTATAAAATCTTACTGTTCTTAGATAGTTTTTAATATCTGACTTACTTCTAGACAAAACATTTGTAAAACAACAATGATAGATCTTCCAACTATTTGGTTACATTGTAATTAAAAACAATTGATGTACCTACAGTGCACAAGAAAGTAAACGAAACAACATTAATAACTTTTGATCTAGTTATCGCATTTTCACGTACTAGAACTCAATTTTAAAGGTTCCAGGGGGTGATCTCAAATATGCTAATTAGTTAGGCAATATTTTGAATAATAAAATCAGACACAAAAGCATACTTTCTCTGAATAAACAGGTCTTTTTCTATGATTCCCGATCCCTAAAATATAGGGAGCTACCACAATCTGCGAAATATGGTCTCAACAGTTTGGTAGGGAGAGCTATTGAAAGTGTGAACGACTTAATGCTAATTTTTGGGTATTTCACCATATCTCAAGAATTTTCTAAGCAAATTGAAAAAGTTTTGAACACAATTATAAAACTTGTTTATCCAAAAATAATTTCATGTAAAAATAATTTTTAACAATTATTTATTATTATTTAATCTATATATAGTATAAAAAATTTTTATTTGTATGGTAAACAAATTTTTTCATAAGTTTAATGTAATTTTATATGGTCAAATAAAAAATCTGAAAAAAATCGATCAAATAGATTCCAAGAAATCAAATTTTTAAAAAAGGTCAGATATTTAAAATTTAATTTCTCATGCACTATTTGACCAATTTTGTAAAAATTTTGTTGTTGTTACTTATGTTGTCACTAATGGCACTTGCCAATACCAGAAAGGCAGCTTAAAATCAAGCAAATTTAAGGCACAGGGTGCATTTCATGTTTTTTTAGTGGCGATACAAATTTTTGCATTTTGACATATAAAATTACATTATTTAAAATTATGTAAAAATTTATATGCCTCACAATTCAAATTTTTTTGGCAATTATTAAATAAAATAATAAATAATTATTAAAAACGAATTTTGCATGGAATTATCTTTAGATAAAAAAAAACCTTTGAGTGCTAACCTGTTCCTTGTTTCTTCCTTGAGTAACCAATTCATTTCCAACTCTGATTTTTGGCTTAAGCAAGTTTTTATACATATCAGCAGCATTGAGGCCTAATAAATGTGCAACTTTTTCTCCAGCTTCAGTTCCATCAGCTTCAGCTTGCTCTTCACGAGGTCTTTGTTTAAAGTGCAACTCTCCCAAATGCATGACTGATGCAGTAATTTTGTAAATATTGAGTTTCTCTTCATCAGTGAAGCCCAACACATCAAAACCATTCTAAGCAAAATAATGAATAAGTTAGTATGAAATTCAAAAAAGAAATCTAAACAATCATTAAAAAAAATAAAGTTTATTTTATAAAGTTCAAGAAAATAAAGTAATAGATAATCTTTAAAGTTTATAATCTTTATCTTTATTTAACTATTTCATTTATTTAAAGAGAACTTATAACAAGTAAATTATTAATACATTTAGTAAATTTTAAAAAAAATCCAATCAATTGTAAAATAAAATTGTAATTAAATGATATTTCACAAAAGAGTAATTTAACAGGTAATCATAATACTGTCAAACTGAGCTTATTGGCTCAACAAACAAATTGGAGAAGTTGATACAAATCAAATTATATGCATAACTCCTCATTTTGTTCAAGGTGACGAACTAGGAAATTAGATGCTGGTATTAATTTTTACTTAACGGACCCAGTCTTTAGCATAGCTTTTGAATTTTAATGCACAAAGATGTTAAAATATTAGAAATAAATTAAATTAATATAAAGTTTAAAATTAACAAATGTTTAAAAAAAAATTAAGCAGAAATCTTACCAGAATACATTTTGTTAAGATAAAAGAAATTTTGTCAAGATAAATAAAAAAAATTAGATCATAAAATTATTTCACTCAATATAAAGTATGATTTCAAATTAAATAACTTTAACCAATTACGGCTTTAGTGACTTGATCATAGAACATAAGAAAACTTTGAAGTTATATTTTCTAAAAGAAATTTGATAAAATAAGCTTTTAAATTTAAAATATCTTAGATACTGTTGTTTTAAAACACTTTGTAATCCAAAAAATATGGTTATAGCATTTTATTTAACAATTAACTAAAGAGAAATATAAAAATAATTAAAGCATAAAAATATTTCTATTACAAAATCGATTATTTATCGATTTGGGAAAAAAAAAGAATTTAAAAATTACCTTTTGTAGAATTATTATCAAAGAATCATTAAAACATAAAATTTTTTACTTCAAAATACTATTTTTCATTGAATTAATTATTTTAAAACACTTTCTGGATAATTTATTAATAGGTAAATTTCTCATAGAAAATACGAAGAATTTAAATTTTTCAAAGAAAATATGAATTTAAAGTTAAAAAATGTTTGCCAGCTTATTTCTATATTTTTCCAAATGATTTTAACCCGAAACATGATTTTGACGCACTGTACTATTGGTGAGAGCATAGATAATCATTTGGAAAAATAAAAATATATTGTAAAGCTTAATTCTACAATGTATTTTTCAGTTATCAAAATAACATTTAAAAGTGGATTTTATTGTAACATTTTTAGATAAACTGAAAGGAAAAGTTATGCTTTTATAAAAAGTTATACGTCAAATGCAGCACTTACATTACGTTTGAATTCATCTCCGCAAAACTTTATATATAAATTCAATGTCCTTCCCAGAGGTTAATCAAATTGATATTAAATGATAAATATATGTAATTTAAAAGGCTTAAAGTCTGAAGAATAATTTAGAATAATGAATAAAGTTTTGTTAAATTGAAATAGAAAGAGATACGAAGATTTTAAACGATTTATGTTCTTCACCCGATATGTTTACTTCTGCAATTGATTGATTGATTGTTTTCTTTCTTGACGCTATAGGCTGCCTATTTCTGAACGTTCTAATATGTGCTTAGAAAAGCCTATAGAATTAAATATTTTTAAGATTCTTTGCTACTTGCATAATTTTGCAAATTGCGCAGATACTATCTGATTAGTTAATAAATATTTGGTCCATTTGGTATTTTTTTCCTTTAGATTGGATTAGATTACATTGTTCTTTAATCAAACTCCTTTACTAATTGGGGTCCCGCAGTGGACTGATCGTTAAGACACGGTTCCCAGCAGATCACCGAAGTTAAGCATCACTGACAGCGGTCAGTGTGCGGGAGGGTGATTCACTTGGATCAGTCTGCGTAGGGACTGAGGGTGTGCGGTATTGGTCCTCTTTAAACTGTTCTACCGTAAAGTGCTCGACTTTGCGCGCAGGTCGTCGGGCTACCGAAGCGAGGGTGCCATCCCCTCTGCAGAGGATCAAAATTGTGATGGCATGTCTTCGGATCTCCCTCAGGGATGTTTCTCGGACCGTCGCCAATAGCCCATTGTGCAGCTCTACTGCGACGTAAATTAACTACAACTACAGCAATTGAGAAAAACTGGACGGAAACAACAAAATTAGCAACTAATAACACATTGCTTGGCCAACTCAACTTGGTTAGAGGGAAAATGATCGAGTGACGCAATAAGCAGTTTCCTTACTGACCAGAAAGCTTATTTCCTTTAGTTAGTTGACTCTGAGTAAGGGATAGAGCCCTAACATAAACATATCAATAAATTCGGTGATAAACTATCTATTTCCTTTAGCTAACACTAAAGGCCTCTCTAAACTAAATTTCAGGTCAAGGTCATTTCGACGAGTAATTTTGTTTCATTGTAATGAATGTCGTTATCACATTGCGAAAATTCAAATTAGTTTATGACAGCATAATAAAAACAACTTTTACTTTGTTTCTAACTAGAAGCTGTGCTCCCATGGCTCGAGAATCTGTGAGTGTTTCTATATACGTTTCAGAACGATTTTTCTGTCGGATAAAATTGAAACGCACTTTTAATAATTATACTATCCATTAGATGCTTTCAGAAGCTCCTTTTAGTTTCATCCGTCAAATGAACTGATTTTGATACGTTTAATGGCATCTTTGCTGTCATTGACCTCGAAAATAAATTTTCATCATTTGAAAACGAGCATTTCACACTTGAACAGTGATTAAAAACCTGTAATATATACGTTTCAATAATTTATTTCTAAAATGAATTCTAAAAATATTTATCACAATGTGATTTAAAACTTAGAATGTGAAAAAAACTTAGGTTTAAAAGGTGTTTGAATTTTTTTTTTTAAAAATGTTTCTGACGTATAGAAAATATTCCATTATAGAAAATATTCCATTATAATCAGGCAGTACTTATTTCCTGAAAATATTATTTCATGAAAGTGTTTTTAAGTGTTACAATATCATAATTATTAAATTTTATAATTAGGTTAATTATTTAATTAGTCAATATTTAATTAGTAAATATTTAATTCTGAGCTCTCTGAAATTTTCGTTTGGTGATAAGAATTTCCTTGTGGTTAATAATTTTCATACTGACCTGTGGACAACATCACAATATTTTTTTTTTTAATGTAAATGATACTTACGTCAGTTACTAACATATCTTCACCATCATCTACTCCTTCGATATCGGTTTTACCTTGAGACACAAAATGATAATCTCGGACATTGTTGGAAAGAAGAACTTTTTCTAAAAGGGATTAAGGGGAAAGTGACTAATCAACTAGGAATGGAACCACATGGAAAGGAAAGCATGCATGAAAAGTGCACTCTAGTGATTATTTAAGAAGTTAGTGGTTTATTAAACTAAACACAGAAGTGATACGGAATAGTTTTAGAAACAATAAAATCTTTTAATTTATAGCATCAAATATTAGACTCTTTTAGCAGTCAAGAGCTTCAAATAAAGCACTTCGTTTTTAAAATAAAGTTACACTTTGTTCATGAAATCCAAAACTTTTGTTTTACGAAAATAATTTCTATTTAGAGTTAATAAAATTTATGAACAGCAAATTTCATAAATGCATTAAGAAAAACACAGAGGATTTACTTCTTTTTTCTTTCTTTTTTAATTTTCTGATTGTTTTCTAGCTTTTAGAGCTTTACAGCTGAGCAGCATTATATGCAGCAGTGGTGAACTGAACCTAAATTAATTAGATAGTATGAAAAACTCAGTAACGTTTATTATTTTCATATAACTCGGTAACGTTGATTTAAAAAAAATTACGAAAGTAGGAAAACTGTTTCAAAAAGTAATTAAATGCTCCATTTAAAAATGACTGTTGTGAGTTTAAAAGGAATTATTTAACTTTGATATGATTAGTCCACCACTAAAAAGGAAACAGACCCTTGTTAAGCTAAAGAGCGATTTAGTTGATCTGGCGATAACTGCAGCAGTAAAAATATTTTTTGCTATTTTGCAGAAAAATGAGAAAAGATTAGAAGAGATTTAGAGAGAGAGAAAGTTAATACTTAAAGGACAGACAGTCTGATAAACATGCATCAGTAACAACAATCTAAGTAATTCTTCGTGATTGATCAATTCTAATGCATTGAGGATTTTTGAAAGTGGAACAAAGGAGGGAGGATACTTTCTTTGGGAATGGGAATCTTTTTTTTACACAAATTAAAAGTGTAATTTAAACATAAAAGGGTAGATTCTTGGACTAAGGGTAGGGAATCAAGGATCAGATGATTTGGGAGATTTCTATTCTACCGATTACTTTTACATGTTGATTTACTCACATCAGTTAAGCCCATTTCTTCAGCGTCGTCAACCCCTGGTATATCAATTTTACCTTGTGATACGAAATGGTAATCGTGAATGTCATCACTCAGCAGCAGATTTTCTATTTCATCAAAATTAAGCAAGAATTAATAAAGGAAAGAAAGAAAGCACAAGCATTGAGAGCTACAAGAAAAAAGCTCGATTAATGCGCTTAGGCTGAAACTATTTTTTTTTAACAATAGACCGAAAAAAAATGAATTTACAGTAATAAACGAAGACAATTGACTTCTGATTCAAAATTTGCGTTGATATACATTGCGCAAAATAAAAAATAGTCACCTTGAATAACTTTTAATTTAACGATCAGTTCTTAACATTTTAGGACTGAATCTTAATGGCTCGTAAGGATGGCTTCAAATATGCTAATTAATTAGTGCAAACGATATTTTAAGTTACGAAATCAGACACAGAAATACTTTCTCTGAATAAACATACCTTTTCTTCAATGGATTCGGATTTCTGACCCCCAAATTATAGGGGTAGCCGCAATCTGGGAACTATGGTCCCTAAAGTTTGGTCTGGAGAGTGGTCCAAAGTTTGGACCCTTTAATATTCTGTTCAATTTATGTGTATTTCGCCATATCTCGAGAACCTTATAAACGAATTGAACCATTTTTGCACGCAATTATTTAATTCGTTTAACCAAAGATAATTTCATGCAAAAAATAACTTTTAGTAAATATTTATTATTTTTTATTCTTTTATTTAATTATATTCGAAAACTTTTTGTCAAAAAATGCTTAAATGTTTTACATTATTTTGAAGAATATAATTTTACATGGCAAAATACAAAATTTGAGTGGAATTGGTTAAATAGTTTCTCAGAAATCGAATTTTGAGAGAAGAAAAAAAAAAGAGCTTCTTTAAAATTCAATTTCTTCGGAACTATTCGACCGATTCTACTCAAATTTTGTATTTTGCCATCTAAAATTATATTCTTTGAAATTATGTAAAAAAAAAAATTTATGACCTACCATCAAAAATTTTTCGACTGTAATTAAATAAAATGATAAAAAATAATAAATACTAACTAAAATAATCAATACTAAATATTAACTACTTTTCATAATTGTGTGCTAAAATTTTTAATCTCCTTTGAAATCTCTCGAGTTATGGCGAAATACGCACAAATTAAAATTAACATTAAAGTGTCCGAACTTTGGACCACTCTTCTGACCAAACTTTGAGAGCCATATTTCCCAGATTGCGGATACTCCCTATATTTTGGGGATCAGAAATCCGAATCTGTCGATGAAAGTGTATGTTTATTTAGGGAAAGTACGTTCTTGTGTCTGATTTCGTAACTTAAAATATCGTCTGCACATTAATTAACATATTTGAGGTCACCCCCTCGAACCATTAAAATTGAGTCATCGATCATGAAGATCCGATAATTAGATCAAAAGTCATTCAGGCTGATCGTTCTTTATTTTGCGCATTGTACATGATCATAGTACTCAGTAGTTATACATCATTATACACAAAATAATATAGTTTGTTTATAGAAAGAACTCACCTTGCCACACCTGCTGTGTAAACAAGAAATAGAGCATTTCAAATAGGATGACTTCTCTCGTCCCTGATTATCTTTTTCTCGATGACCTGAGTCAAAACCTGTCTTAAATATTGATCTAACTCCCCTACTCGAAAAACTAAAACCTTGTACCCGTAGTCACCGCCATTGCTTCAGACGAATGGCGAAGGGAGTTCTTTCCATAGGCAGACTATAAATTCATTTAACATTTTGAACATAAGTCACTTTAACAAGAATAGAAAGGAATGCCGATTCTGATTTAGGAAATTGCTTAAACACATAGTGGTGGATATAATATGCTTACGCAGGTCGTTCCTTCATCACCACCATTAATGAACTCTAAAAATCCTTAAAAAAAATAAAGCTGAAAAGTATTTACATTTGGTGTGGTAAAATAATTTTTCTACGAGGAATGAAACATAAACCAATCATTATCAAAATATCACGAATCACTGTTTGGAAAAGCTGGATAAAATAATATCAAAACTGGTTTGATTGCCCAGTGAAACTTGAAGGTATTTCGAAAAATTGCCATTCACCTTTTCTCAGATTCCTCCTTTAATAAAAATTTTTTTACTGACTTTCATGCCTACTTCCCTGTTCCTTTGATAAGGATTTTCTTTTTAATTTTTCCTCCCTCGCCGAAATATTAATTTCCTTACTAAGTATTTCTTACTTCATTTTTGATAAGAATTTTTGAAGTATGTATTGATGATGGTGATTACGAAGCAACCTATATGCATTTAATATCAGTGTATAATTAAATTGTAAGATACTGTTTTTCCCGAAATAGCCATAGCATAACTCTTTTATGTTTCTTATTATTTGTCCTTCTGAGTATACTAACTAATGTTCCTATTAATGTTTATAAAAGGTATTTATGTCCATTTATATCCTTTACTGTTTATAAACATTTATTTCTTTTTGGTTTAAGTTTAGTAATTCCGATATATCATTTTATACAAACTTATATCTTAAATTTTCTTTTCTTTTCTTTTTTTTTTTTTTTTTTTTTTTTTTTTTTTTGAACAGTTTTTATTTTTTTTTAACTCAAAGCCCTGGTTTTCATTACTTATAATATGAAATAAATAATAACAAATATATACGACTTAAGGAGACATAAATAATTAATGCCTGGTTATGTTTAAGGATTACAGGTTGATTGAGGGAAAATATATTTTTAATAAGTTATTTTATGAAATTAATTTGAATATTAAAACATATCTCATTATCTCTAGAGCTATAAACTAAAGCAGATACATTTATTTTCACACTTAAAGTATTTGCACAATTCTTAATCACATTATGCAAACTAAAGAAATGCGTATACAAAACCTAATGACAAATTACGTATTATCTATACACACGTTTTAGAATAAAAGCATATCTCCAATCAAATTGTATAAAAATATCATGAACGCAAATTATAATGCAGAATTCATAGCAAAATACGAAACAGATATTTTAAAAAAAAAATCTCTTCATCGAAATTTTTGAAGAAAAAAAAATTTTATTAAACAAAAAAAAAGTAATAATGACCTCCAAATTCTGCTTTGCTATATTTTACTGATATTTAAAAATACTGTTTTGAAATTATGTCATTTCCAAAATAAATAACAATAAAGTAAATAACCTTAACTGCTTGTCAAAGCAAAAAAATAATGGTTTTGATTAAATGCGTAAATTACTTCTCACATAGTCCCTACATTATTAAAGATAATCAATTTTGCAGTCATTACTTTAAAATTGATTTAAAAATGTATTTTTTTTCATAACGTTTCAAATAAAATGCTTACCTTTTAACTTTTTGATTTTTCCTGACATGATTTGGTAAAATATATGATAAGAACGTTCCAATGGTTGTTGAGATATCACACGAGCTTTTTCAAGTAAATCTAGAGTATTGAATGAAATAAAAAATTAAAGTATTAAGATTTAATCTAGGAACATTCATGTATACGTATATTAAATGAATTTTAATTGGAATATGCAAAGTAAAATCTTAAAACTAGCAACATAGCCTTACATGTTTCGATATCTGCACCAGCAAGTTTCCCCATTGGTCCAAAATGAATTCGAATAAATTTACCCTGGAATAAAAGGAAATATTACTTTAAAACATGCATGAGGTTAAATTTTTTATTACACTTAGACCATTATTTTTTTTTTGAAAAATATGTTTAAACTTTGTTTTATAAATTGTAATTGCTCCTTTTTTACAAAAATTTTTAAATATAAGAAACACTTGTTAAAAAATTTTTTTACTGAAAATTATTTAAAAAAAAATACTTTTGCTAAAAGTGTTTTACATAAAAGCATTTGAAATATACTCACAAATCTGGAAGAGTTGTCATTTCTCACAGTCTTAGCGTTACCAAAAGCTTCCAGAACTGGATTAGTTTGAATGACTTGATCTTCTAAGTTGCCCTATTTTATTAAAAAGAGATACCCATGATGTAATGTTTTTATAAAAATATGTACAAAACTTGCTTTTTTTTATTTAGGGATCTTTAATCCATGATCCCTTTACTAAACATAATAGTTCTAAGCATTTTAGTTACTTTAAAGTACTTGTTAGAATTTTCCAACAATATATGAAAAGTTAATAGAAATCTTAAACATTCTTATTTTTAAAATTAAATAAATAAAGCTAATTATAATTTGTTATCAAATGTGTGCAAGATATTCTAATTCTTAAAATGAATGATTGATAAAATAGGCTAGTAAATTCTAGTGTCTAATTTACCTTTTTAGACGCGTCTTTCTTGTCTTTGGCAGATTTCGAAGAAGCAGCTCCCACGTTTGCAAAATAAGCAATAACTTTCTTGGTATTTTCCGTTTTACCAGCACCAGATTCTCCTCTGTAGAATAAAAGAACCTAATTTAGCTAATGTACTTATTAAAAATGAGAGAGATTTGACAGTCTCACACAGTATCCCTTACGTTGATGTACGTTTGTTCTGTTCACCTGTTACAACAAAACAATCTAGGCTCTCAATATAAGTTTGCGCAGATCATACATACAGTTTATCTATGGAAAAAACTCCCCTCGCCTCTAAATCTAAAGCCGCCTGCTGTTATGGAAAAAAAGCAAAAAATGGCGCATTTCAACTCTTCTTTGATTTCCTTTATCTCGTCGACCCAAGTTAAAAACAGCGCCCCTACTTGAAATAGTTAAACCTTGTAACCTTGGCCACCACCACTGCTCCAGACGAATGGCGAAAGGAGTTCTTTCCGTAGACAAACTATACGTTTTCTTTATATTACTTATGAACATACCGAAGATAATAACAAGGATGGTGCCAGGGGAAAGTTCAAGCATCCTAATACCCTACTGTCGGGAGATTGAGGAGATTTTACACACACTCATGTAGAAAAAATATTATTTCAACAAAAATTAAAGAAATGAGCATATAAAGTTCAATTTTTCCCCCAGTCTTGAAGGTTCAGACTTAGAATTTTCTTCCACTCATTTCTTCAAATCAGATATAAATATTTACCCATTTTAACTTAATAAGTATCGTTTTAAGTCATATATACGTGCCTACAGCAGATTGCAGTAGATTTTTTTTCTAACTAAGAGTAAACTTTAAGTGGATTTACTCCAATGAAAAATTATAATAACCAAAACATGTAGTTCATTTATTCTCCATTATGGGAGAAATTTTTTAAACCATAAACTATTTAGCATATTTTATTTAAAATGATGATTATTAGTCCTTTATTTTCACCTATATATAATGATTTGAAAAAATAATAATTCAAACAAAAAGAACGCAAACATAAGATCACTTACGTAATTAACATAGACTGGTTTTCTCGATCTGGAAGAAAAAAAGAAACAATATTGTAATAAACTTGTAAAAAATTTTAAAAAGAAAACATATTATTAAATTACTGTAAGCAATTATTATACTCATTACTTACTTTGTAACATGTCGTTGTAAGAACCATCTGAGACGGCAAATATGTGTGGTGGCATTTCTCCTCGTCGCTTGCCTTTATACATTTGAACTACACGGTTTGTGTAAATAGGAAATCGCTTGTAAGGATTGATTGCAACGCAGAACAAGCCGGAATACGTCTGTTAGTAAAAATGAAGACCAAAAAATAATGTTTACAAAAATATATGATAAATTTGATTGAGTCAATTAAAACTTAAATAGAATTTATTCGATAAATATTAGAGATTCCTCTGCTGTTAGAAAACTAATTCTTAGAAAATATTGATCTTAAAGTCCTTCAATAATGTATTCAAAAAGAAGTATCATGAAAGTATAAGTTCAAATAGTATCTCGTTAAAATTATAAGTTCAAATAGTATATTGTCAAACAATTTTACAAAATAAAGTTTCTATGTAAGGAGTTTAAGGAATTATCTTGGAAATCTTTAAAATATATTTACATTTACTAGAAACAATTTAAGAAAATTATCTGAAAATGAAAATAGATTAATACTTAAAAGCTAAATTTTAATTGCTTACAAAAAGGAGGAAAATTTTTAATTTATTAATTTAAGACGATCAGTTCTTAGTATTAAATTACAATGAAACTCTACATTCATATTCTCTTCGAAATATAATAAAGTTAGCTCTCAAATTTCGCCTTCAGCGATCAGTTAACTCTCAGGTAAAAACTTAAAATATTTTAAAAACCAAAAAAGTGGCTAGATGTGCTATTTTTAAATTGAAACTAATACTTTACGGTAAGAAAATGAATACAATTTATTTACTAAAACGAATTCGTTAATGACAACTTTTAAAATCGTTTTCTAATTTTCAATTTTAAAATTTTATTATTATATAGAATACGACACATTCACATACCATTAATTTACATATTTAGCTTTTGAACTTTAGATAAATTGAATATCATGAAAAGTGTTTGTCAGTTTATAAACAAATTAGATGAAATGAATTTTTAAAAAAAAAGTAAAAAAAAGGACAAACTCTTTTTATTAAGCAGTATCGATAAAAAGTTATGACCATTTTTGTTAAAAATTGTTTAAAAAATATTCTGGATCTTTAATGATTCCAACGTACAGTCTGAATTAAAAGCCATTGGGCTGCTGATATACACCACTAGCCATGAAAACGATATTTTAATTAATAAGTTTTTGCACACAACAAAACCTGCAATATAAATATAAGGAATATTTAATAAAAATTTAAAACAATATTTACAATTTAATTAACTTTAATAAAATGTGTAAAACTTTGAATAAAAATGTTTGTTTTATAATTTAACAAAAAAATTATAAGACTGATATAAATTAATAAATCTGAAAAAATAAAAATATTTTCGAGGAAAACATGTCATTTATTTAAACTATTGCGAATGAAACACTTCTAGTAAAAAGATCTAACTCCATAACAATAATACACTTATAATTATAAAGAAAGAAAAAGCTCAATTGAGATTATATAGAAATAAAACTTTTGAGAAAATGTGCAGTTTTGGTTGTTTGTAGTAATTTAATCAAAATTCCTTGATGTAAATCCACGATATCGATATGTATGCCAACTCTTCTCCGCAGATAAAAACAAGATGAGTATGTTTCAAAAAAGCAAAACAAAAATATATTTCTCTGGGAAGCACTAAAAAAAGGTAAAATATACGGGAAAGTATATAACATCAAAAATATAGCAAAAATTCAATTTTATGGGAAGCACTATAGGGAACAAATAATCAAATATCAAAAACTAAAAAAGAATCTTTTTAAAAAAGATTTAAATATGAAATGAAATTCAAAATCATTTGAAGTAAAAATATATACTTGATTATTCAATATATTGTTATTCAAGTTAGGCAAAAATACTAAAATAATTTTTTAAAAATTGTTAATGGTTAGCAGTCATGCTTTCTAAAGCGATACTTACGTAGATGAGTTTGGCATAGTATCTTTCTTTTAAGTTGTAAAGGACACTAGGGTCATTAAGATAAGTAAGATTGGACATATCTTCGGTTTTTTCATATTTAGGAGGGTTTACTTGCTGAAGGTGTTCTTTTTTCACTTGTTTCTGATAAGTAGGATAAGAAAATAGACAATTAAAATCAAAAGGAAGAAAAAATTTGAAAGAAAACATTGTGGTGTAATGTAAAATTTTTTATTACCAACAGCTCCACGTTCGCAGAATAATTTCAGTGGGGTAAAAATCATTCGTTTTTATAAGCATTTGTGAGCATTTCATAAGCATTTGTGAAGCAAAAAATATGCTATTTTGCTGCAAGCTTCTCACTTAATAGTTATTGTCCACAATGTTTTCCTTCTTTTTTACTTACATAAATAAGATTAATGTAGTATCTATCCCTGAGGTTGTGCAAAACACTTGCTTCGTTCAAGTACGTTAAAGATGACACATCATCGCATTTTTCAAACTTTGGGGGATTCACTTGTTGAAGTTGTTCTTTTTTCAATGTTCGCTACAGATAGCGATAAGTTGAAAAATTGACACATCAATTCATAAGAAAACAAATAAGAAGCAAAAAACAATAAGGAAACAGTTCAAAGTACTTTTATAATATTATTTACTCAAACAGTGCAATATAAAAATTCATCAACCATTCGCAAAAATTAATGGGTTTTTAATAACAGTTAGCTGTTGGCACTTGAAATTTAAGTTAAGGAATCGGTGCTTTGAATACACTGCTAGAAATTTTCGTACACACTGAAATATAATATCATTCAAATATGCTGTAACCTTAATATGATACCAAATTGGAACATATTATCATGCCTTTTGAATTTAATTGCACAATACTATGGCTCAACTTAACTGAAATGTGGTTAAGCTTAACGCTAAGATCGAAGCACCATTGCACGATATTATGGTTGAACATTTAACCAGTTTTTCTCATAATGTAGAATTACAGTAAAATAAGTAATGCTAGCTTATGCAAACATTTTTTTATTACGTTCTTTTTCGTTTAAAATTATAAATACAACAAAATTATTACATATAATCATATCCATGAGAAGATACGCTTAATGATTATTTTAAAATATTGCTTAGATTAAGTATATTGAGTATATTAGTATATTGAGCACTTACAGTGCTCAATATACTAAGAAATTTGTCTTTATAATAAAATGCTGATGTATTTTTATTTAGGCTTGGTAGAGTAATTATATCACAAATAATACTGAACTTTGTAGCTTTCAATTTATTTAGTTAACTTGAATCTAAGAAAAATTTAACTTAACATAAAGATATATTGATCTTTTATTTTGTTTAAAAGTAACTTCTTTCAAGATATTTTAAAAAAGTTTAACTCTTATGATATTTTTTTTATTTCATAATACTGGTATATCTATATGTATAAGGTGCAAAATGTTTTATATTTTTTAAATTTTAACTTCGAAATATATTTTATAAAAGAAAATAACAGTAAAATTATTTAGTTTAAAAAACTTTTGATAATGCCCTGCGTAAATGAAGTAAAATTCACTTAATTTTATTCAATTATAGTCAAATTCAATAAAATTGACTTAGCGTTCGAATAATATCTCGAAAAAACTCTTTAAAACTTTTCAAGTAATGTATATTGAACTAAATTGTCTAGTCGGCAAAAAGGAAGAGTGGTTACAGTTGACAAGATAGCGGAAAACAAGACTGAGAGCCTTATGCGTCACCGAGATGATGAGGAAGAATTAAATTCTTAAACTAAATACGGTACGAACAAAAACTCATTTTGTAAAATGTCTCAGAAATGACCAAATGAAGTAAAGCAGTGTATTAAAACTATATGTGCTACTCATTAATTAAAAGATGCATGCTACCAATTGAAAGTTCGTATATGGGATATTTTTAAACGACGCTCGTTATTAAAAGATCGGCATTTTGTTGGTGAACACCATAAATATTATTTTTATACATATAAAATAAACTTAAAACCTTTCTTCCTCGAAAAGAAGAGCATTTTTTTCTAAAAAAAGAATAAACCAAGAATATCGTAAATTGTCTGTTTTATGTTTTTTTTTTTTTAAAAAAAAGTGATATTGAAGACTTCTGAGACTTTTAAATAAAAGCTAAATATTTATTTTCAATGTGATTTTAAAAAGAGTAACATAAAAAAAGCTTTTTACTTTTGGCAATGCAATGATTGATCATATTTTCAAATCTTTCAAGACAATGATTTTAAAGAAACACACAACAATTCCATGTATTTCTAAAAAAATTCATGGAAAAGTTTGTTTATTTTATTTTTCTAATCAAAAGTATTTTCTGTGTTCTACATGACCACTGTGACGTTAAATAACAGTTTAGAAATTAACACAGCTTAAAAAAAAACATGT
Organism: Parasteatoda tepidariorum; assembly: GCF_043381705.1. Taxonomy (NCBI): domain Eukaryota; kingdom Metazoa; phylum Arthropoda; class Arachnida; order Araneae; family Theridiidae; genus Parasteatoda; species Parasteatoda tepidariorum. Next base: position 55,415,798 of record NC_092208.1, read on the forward strand.
TCCCGGGCTCTCAATCGGTAGTGTGTGTGTGTGTCCTATTAATGTGTTTAATTATACCTTAAATCAATGTTTACATTCTTGGTGATCAAAGACTTACTTACCTCGTCTCCTTTAACATCGACAGTGCACATATCACCTTTCGTTGAAACAATGTTTCCAAGAACGAAGCCTTCTTTGTCATCCGGCACCCATACCATCTTCTTGCCATCGTATGGCTTAGTTTGGTCTTTTCTCTTTTGTTCCAAAGAGACGAACAAGAATTCGGCTGGGTCAGGATCATCACTTGGTTCTTCGAATTTTCTCGGCATGATTAAGCTGGTTCGGGACGACGGTGATCAGCAGAACGTTTTCAGGTTTTTATCTGTAAAATACAACAGCAAAATGATGTTCACTTACAGTACAATAACTTTCAGTTTGATTGAATTTCTTTCAGCTAAAGGATCTTATGAAAAGTTAAAAAATTACAAATAATTAATCAAGCTGTGAAACATAAATTGTTAGAGGAAAATATTATATTTGTGTGAAACTACTGTAACTTGAGTTTTCAAGAACTCGATGGCTGTTGGTTGAAATCACTCGAATCAACAATATTTAAATCAACAATATAAATTTTTTCCATCTAAATACGCATCCATTCATACGTATCCATACATCAAATTAGCCTTGTTATCTTTTCTCCTTTGATTTTGTTTATTATGTCTTCTTTCCTAGTTTGTTTCAATGGCAGGTTTAGATTATAACATTGCTTGAATCAATTATCCTGAGGGGAAAATATCTTTGATTTTAGTGCAGCTATGCTTTCACAATAGTCTTTTACTTCTGGCAATTTAGCCGTTTTTGTGTCACTAGCCATTAAACTTCAAAGTCAATCAATTATCCTTTCACAATCATGAAGACTTAAAATTGAATTTTAATTAATTATTTTAATTATTTTTCATTTATTTGTTGTTGTTTTTTAATTTTATTTATTCAATTTTGTGTAACTACCGTTACCATGAAAATTTAGTAGACCAGCTAATTAATTTCTATCTGAAGGAAAGGAAGCAAAGTGAAGAATTCCTTCCTAAATCTGATACCCTAAGTAGTCAATTTATTATGACCACCAAACAGCAAATGAACTATTACTTCAGAGTGTAGTGGCTAGAGGACCTTAATTTCGTGTAAATGGTAGTCTGAATACAACATTATACCTTAAAATGATTGTTGATCATCTACATCCTGTAATTCTAATGTTTCACCCCGAAGGCAAGAGGTACTTACTTACAACATGATGGAACATGATGGAGACTTTATTTTTGCCCCATTAATTTTTCCGATCTAAATCCTATTAAGCATATTTGTGGAATAAAGTTGAAAGAGGCATCTTGTCATCTAGAACCATAGATGTATTAAAACAAAAAAGTAGCCGGACTATGGTAAACCCATAATAAAGTGGACACTCAATGCATAATTTCCATCATACAAGACGAAATTAGTTAAGGTCTATACACCACTATTTAATTGCGGACTACTATTCCATAGTTCTGTTTAGCTTACGAAGTTTCCTGATAAATTCAATATGATATATGATTTTATAAATGCAAATATGGTTTTTTCATATTTTTTACATTTTCAGAGAATTCATCTAAGACAAATCACAGAAGCAAAAAAAGATGAATAAATTTTTTAAAAAAAAGAGTTTTTAGTAAGTACAGAGATAGACACGTTATTTAATATAACTATTATAATATTGTAGATGCAGGAGAAAAAAATATTTAGTGTTACATTATTCAATGTTATATTAAGAGGTCATTCAAATATTTTTTGACAATTTTGGACTACTCTTTCCTCCTTGTCAACAAAAATAAGTGATACTACTCCCAACCTCGCCCATGGTTAAGTCGCAACACCCTTTGTTTTTTGTTTCAATTTTGACTTTAAAAGTAGTAATATAATTTTAAGAATAATTTTAAATAAGTGATGCAATTTTGTTTAAAATGAAATTTATCTTCCAATTCATTTTGTAAGATTTTGAGTAGAATATTCTATAGGAATCATACAGTTTTCATTCCGTGGTTAAAACTCTTGATCTCTGAAACCTAAAGAAATTCTTTTTCTAACATTTTCTGTTCCAAAGTTAGAAATTTACATATTTTCACACACGTAAATTTTCCCAAGTTTTTTTTGTCACAATTTTTATTCATTATTATTATTATTTATTTATTTTTTCACATTAAAATTTTTTTTTAAATAAGATGATTTAATGTCTTACGTAAACATTGCTCATACCCCTCTTGCCACCGTGTCAGCAATATAAAAGAATCACTAATCCTCACTCCGTAAGGTGCTTACGTAATATTTAAACAGTCCTAATCCAATATATATCTTTCTCTTGCTTGATACTCAAATCAAACTGTTTTACAGTTTTTGTTACCAACAACTATTTTGTGATGAATCCCACAGCTTCCACTCTGTATTTAATCGAGTGCATTCTGTTATTGAAAAAATTAATAAAAGAAATGAGACTTCTGAGTTCTTGTAATAATATTTGAGCTCTCAATTACATATTTTATGTAAATTGTCAAACCCCGGAACAATCTTCTTAGTTGATTTCGGATTGCTTCGCTCACTCATTAAACATTTATATATTTTAGTCCAGCTTTGTATGTATATTGGTACTCTTTTTAAAATGAAGTCTTATAAACACTCAGTAACCTTTGATTTATGAACATTTCATTTCAACTTATATACATTATAGTTCGACTTACTCTCATTTCAAAGCAATTTCGAAATAATATTTGTAACAAATAATGCATAGAGTTTTTGTAGTTATGCAATTATAGATAGCAGTGTTTAGTGATACAAACGATTCAAGCTCTTCGCGATAAATACAGTATCTCGGCCTTTGCACTAAACTAATCTAATTAATCGACATTGATTTAGTTGCATTATTTATTATGTGCTGAGTTAAAATTGAAAAATGAGAATAGAAAAGAAGGAGAGGCTAACTAAGCATCATAAAGTAAATAATAGTCATAAGAAAATAATTAAAAACATAGTTAGCAATTTTTAAAAATGAGCGATAAAATAATTGAAAGTCTTCTCGTCATCTAATTTTCTGTGCATGAATTATTTCGCTCTTAGTTGAGGGGGAAACCTGGGAAAGGAAATTTTGATCACTTTTCGATTAGATAGAGGACTTAAATTTCAACAAGAGTTAATCATTCATTATCAATTAAAATTTAATTGGTATTTTAATGTAAGGTAAGACCTATTTAAATAAGAAATTTATCATTATAAATTTCCTTAGAATTTAGAGAGAATAAATAATAATAAAGAAAATTAAAATAAATAACAACATTTAGTTTTCATTTCGGTTTGAGATAGAGACTATATAAAGAAGCATATAATTTTTTCTCCCCACATAGTTAGACTTACGTGCCATTCGCCTAAATAATTTCACATTGAATCGAAGCCTCCTTAGATAAACGCTTTTCGTTAAAGTCTAATAAAATTTTCTAAGTTTTTTCAAATTTCAACGAAACTTACAATTTAGTCTTTGTTGTGTGTTCTAATGCAAAAGCATTAGAATGTAATGTTTTCTAATGCAAAAGCATTAGAAAACACTGCTATCATATCTTCGATTTCTAAAATATAAGAAATTAAATTTTTCAATACTTACAACCGATTACGGTAAGATAATTTAAAAAAGATTAGCGACAAAAATCCACAGAAAATGATTAGATAAGTAATGTCTCTTTGGAGTCTTTTTTAAATTTACAAATTTAAACTTTTGTCGTTGAATAAAATAAGACACATTCTTATAAATTACTTTCACATTGAATAATAAATTGTTCATATTTTTAATAAACGTCTGAAAACCTTATTTTGAAAGAAATACGACTTATTTCATGCAAAAATTAGATTTTTAAAGTGAGAAAATTATTTTGTAAATAATAACTTTTTGGAATCTTTTTTCTAATTTACAGTTTTAAATTTCTGCTTTTGAATAAAAGACGCTTCTCGAATAATAAATTATTCTAAAGTAATAGGTTGTAAGTGATTTTAAGCGTGAAAGCTCATTTTAACACATTTTTTACACAAAAAATCTGTAAAATATATAAGAAGACGCACTGCTTGTTTATTCTTATTGCTAACAACTCTTAAGAATATATGTAGTAAGTATTGATAATATTGTGAAAACAGATAATAGATTTAATGGTAAATAATAATACGTTTAATAAAAATAATTATTATAAGCATTTATTTCTGACCGTGCTAAACATTTCAATATAAAAAGCTAAACATTTCAATTATAAATTGTTCGAAAAAAATTTACAAATTTATTCTGCTACTACCGAATTATTTTTTTTATTTCACAAAACAGTTATGCAAAGTTACATTTAATTATGCTTACAAGAAATATTGTTGGTTAAAAATATTCGATTCAAATTTATTTTTCGAAAAAAATATCATTAGCCCTATTAGTCGACTTTTAAAGTCATATTAAGTCTATTTTTATTTACATAATTTTAAATAAATTGGATTATTGTAATAAATAGAGTATTCCTACCCCTGAAAAAAACAATAACGTCCCCTATAATATGACTTTTTAAAAAAATTATTTCTGACAGCGTGTTTTTTTATATTTAGAAACAATTCTTACCCCTCATGTTCTCCCCTGTTTGCCCTCATGTTCTCTATGGTGTTCGTTTTGAAAATAGCGATATTGTATGCTAGAGATGGGGGCTCAGGGGATAGAGAGTTCGCATCCCAATGAGGTGTCCCGAGTTTGAATCCCAGCTATTGTTGGTCCATACGAATTCCGCACCCGGCTCGCACCGACCGCAGTGCTGACGAAAAATATCCTCAGTGGTAGACGGATTATGGGTTAGAGTCCCCTTGCCGTCAAACTAACCGTGCTAGGTTTTTGTGGTTTTTCACTCCATGTTATGCAAATCCGGGTTAGTTGCATCAAAAAGTTCTCCACGAAGGCTAATTTCTCCCGATACTTAATCCAGGAATTGCCTTGTCTTCTGAATTGGGTTACAAGTCTACGGAGTTAAACATTGGTAGCCATAAACTCTAAATTAGGTCAGCTGTTCAACGACGGTTATAAAATAAAATAAGGTATACTATGCTGCTTTTAAAAAGGGAGATTTTTTTTTTGTTTTGCTTTAAAGTCTTTATAAAAGTAATCTAATAGTTTAAATATCTCTGAGCAATCTTTTTACGATTCCGATTTCCACGGAAATTCGTCAAGCACTTTTGTTTATAGGAAATAGCATTATTATATGCTATTATCAAACGGAAATTCTAAATATTTGTAAGGTGATCTGAAAACGCACTTACATGGAAAGTGTGACTTATCACTATTTTACCCGAAAGTTCTTCATTTTTTTTTAAAAAAAAGTACCGTTAGATTACAACTAAAATATTCTAAAATTTCCAAATTTATAGATATCTCTGAATTTAATTCTAAACTTACAGATATCTCTAAATTTAATTCTAAATTTATAGATATTCTAAAATTTCTAAATTTAAATGAAAGATACGTAGAATAATATTATTTTATAATAATATTATTTTATTAAGAGTATACATCATAAGTAAAGAATATACATCACTAGTAAAGAATATACATATCTAAACACCGAAAATATGTAAGCCGAAACACTCTTTTTTGATAAATAATTCATCAAAGTAACGTTACTTCGGAGTTGTTAAGCTCAAAAGTCAGAAAAAAAAGTTATATGATTTTCTTATTCAAAAGGTAAGGCTTGAAGTTTCTTTGCGAAACTCATAAAGTGAAACTATAAGTTTTACATTATCTACGTTTTCAAATGAATGCAAATAAAGAAATTTTTCTCGATTCCTTCTTTATCTATTTATTTGAAAATTCTACACTATTTAGAAGTATTGAGTATAAAGTATTGGTCACATTTTCTTTATATTGATATTTCACATCTAGAAAAATAAGAAATCCACTAATACTTAGCGTTAATTTGTGGCATCATACACATAACCAACTTAAAAGTTTGTCTGTTTATTTAACAGTGAACGAAAATGTGAAAATCATCCTAATAATATCTAGTTTTATTTCATTTAGTATTGAATGAATATTCAACTAGATCTCTTGCACTCTTATACCTCAATGTTTAAGGATATCGGCATGCTCCTTTTTCTTCTTATAAAAAAAAAATATTAAACGATAGTAAAATAATAAATGCCTCGAGAAAATACCATCTCAAAAAAAGAAAGAAAAAAACGTGTACACATTTCATTCTTTGATATTTCCCTAATTTTGATTTAACTTAGATTGCCATTTAAAAAATACATTTTGATTCCTCAAATTAAATTGCATTTTCAATGCATTTTTTGAACTGAATCAAAACATCTTCCTGACATCCTATACTTTAGGCTTCTATAACATTTGAAAATATTTGCTTCAACAAAGTTGGCTGCAATAATCCTACTTCACATTTACTTATTGGTTATAAACCACACTATTATCTTCTCTTATATCTTAAGGACATTGGATTTTATACCTCAATTTAATTTTAACTTTCATAATTTACCTTTTTTTATATTTTATCTCTTATTTAAACCAAGTACTCGTTTTAAATAACTAACTCAAACAAAGTATTAACTAAATATAACGTGTATAACACAAACAAATACTTAATATAACGTGTACTAACAAACAAAGTACTAACAAAGTACTAAATATAACATGTTTTGCATATTTGAATGTGTATTGTATGATAATATGCTTGTAAAAATGGCAATGCTTAAATTTATGGGAGAATTTCGGAATAAAAAAAATTTAAGCAAGACTGTTTATGGCATCGAATGAGCTGTACGTATCATAAACAGTTTTATTTGTAATAATTAATACTTTTTATAAATATGTATGCACTGCATTATAAGCGAAAAACTATATTTACTCTCTTAATTGAGACAAATAATTTCAAAACACACTCGAAATCGACGTCGAGCTCACATCGTAAACATACATCACCACTTCTTACAATCACTAAGCAAATCTTGCTATGAAAATTATCTCTACTTGTATTGCATACATATTTTTTAAGATATTTGGATTATACAGCTGCTTATAATTTATATAATAGTAATTTCTAGCGAATTTTTTAGTTATAAAATTCCAAAGCAACGTTTGTTTTTTATGTAAATGCTGAGCCTCAGAAATAATAGCGTATCTGTTCTTCTGTCTTAGCATGTATTACTCTTTATTAATCTGTGTTGTTTTTCTGTATATTTGCACGATTTGGTACTAAAATAAATTAACACACTATATGCGTAATTGCATAAGTAATATAAAGTGTATATAAATAATATGCGTAATTGCATAAATAATATAAATACTATAATAATATAAAAGTAATTGCATAAATTTTTTACCGTTTTGTTCTTTTATAAATTCGTAACAGAGTATTACAGGATATTTTTAACAATTTTTCAATATTCTATACAAGGAACAATAGCGAGCAGAAATCTAAAAAATATAGGGAGAATAGCAGGAGTTTTTCTCAATATTTCCGCCTTTAGTTTTTATTAATCTACATTTTAATTAGTTACATTAATATGTAAGGTTTCAAGGTATCATGGATTTGAAAATATTAAAATTCTTGATATTTGAGAATAAATTTACTTTATCTACTATTAAACCTTTTTTAAATTTTAAAAAAAGATTAATAACGAGTTTTTTTAATTAACAACTTTTATCTATTTTTCATAATATGCGTGAAAGACTCTAAAATTTCTATTTATTCCATGCTATTTTTAAGAACAAAAATTAAAAATAACTTTAAAATATTTAATCAAAGCAACGAAAAAAACTTTTTAAGTCATTTTACTTCGAAAAGTCAGCATAATTTTTAAATTCAGAAGTTCTAATTAAATTTATAATAGATTGATTTCATGGATTCAAAGAATTGTAAATTGTTACTAATAATAAACCTTTTACTTTCCATTATTTAAAATACAGTATGGATCACAATTAATAATTAAAACATACATACCGACATGAGAAATCAAGAAATATTAAAATATATTTTTAATTTTACGCGCGAAACTGAATGTGACAATGGTATTGAAGAATTAATGCAGGATAAACGAATTACAGAGCGCAAAGCGCGAGATCCTAAACCGTAGGTCTCTTTTCTTTTTACTGAAACGAAAACAATCAGTTCTTGTTTCTTCGTTTATGTTACATAGTCAACAATCGTCTTTATTTCCGTCTTTACTTCTTTCTTTTGTTTTTGGAGAATGTTTTTTAATGTAATTCATAGTGTCTTATTGTTTGATTTTCTTCAGGAAAAAAATTATAATTTTATACTATTTGTGATGAATTATTATTATATATTAAAATATTCTTACAATACAGTTATAATCATTTAAAAAAATGCGTATCCTCCTGTCATAATAATGAAGTATGCAAATATTCTTTCTCTTTTTCTAGATCTATATTTTTTAGTTAAACATTAGCTGTACTACGTAAAAGTATATAAAATGTATGTTCATGAAACTAATTTATAAATGATTCCGATTAAACCCACTAAACATGCAAAAAGCGTTAAAAAAGTTTGTGTGAAAGTTTTTGCGAGTTTATATCATACAAAACTAAATTTAAATAATATAATTTAATTAGCATCATTAAAATTTAAACAATAAGCACTTTTCAAACCTAAAAAATCTAATTTTTTTAATTCATTTTTTTTACTAGAAAATTTATGCATATTTATAATCGAAAATTTTCACCATGCCTTACAAATAATGAAAGTTATTTTATGCTCTAACTAATAATAAGTATAAAAGGTTAATGCTAAATAAAGTGTGATTATCATTTCGCTACGTTTTTGCTTAAATCATATTCATTTTTTTTTAAATCTACATGGAAGTACTGAGAAAAATTTACTCATAATTCAAATAAAACAACTGATTATAAAAAGAACAAAAAAGCCAAACCACAGGTTGCAAACTTCGATGGAACTTTTTGAACAATTCACTGAAATCCACTCAGACTACGAACAATAGCAGGTGAATATATAGGTAATATCCTATGGGTTTTATCACCTCACTGATCACAATGAAAAAAAGAAAAGGCACACAAGAAGAGAGAAAGTACAAAACACGAGAGGAAACTTACGTCCGAAATCCGTTCTGTAAAGTGAAAATAAGTAGAAGCACTTTTTAAACGGGTGCAACCAGATATGTTCTCCATATGAGAAAAGCGTGGTGCAAAATTAGCTCATCTCCCATTGGTCCAGACACGCACGTTTGGGGGTGGGGGAATGAAGATCTTTCGCACGCGCGGCACACGGTCAATAAGATTCCCTAGAAGTTGAAGAAGACGAGAATATCTTTCTACCCCCCTTCCTGGGACGAGGGGTGGAGAAAAGGACCATGCCATTTTTGGGCTACCATGAGTCTTCTCATGTATAGCATCTTCCTCTTGATCATTAGGTGTGTTTTCTCAGGGATTTTTAACAAATTGAAGAAAACTAAGGTTTACAGTGATTTTTTTTAGAAAATCTCAAAATATATTTCGAAATTTCCCCTGCCCCGAAAAGATATTGTCACAAAGCTTAGCGTTACGATACAAAACTATTCGCGAGGAGTGAATTTCATGCTCTAAATCTCATTCGTGTTTGCCAGAGTTTTTTTTTATTCTCTATCTATTACTACATATTCAAGACCATCAGACACAATAACGATTTCATAATTTTTTTTATAGTTATAAACGCGAATTATCGAAACATTGGCTCAACATCGGAAATGCATGTTTATATTTGCTATATATGATCCTGGTACATATTACCACCCAATATGTAAAATTTCAGAAGAGTCATGTATTTTTTACGTTTACGCGCCCCGTCGGGCATATGAATATTCAGTCGGAAATGCAATTAAATTTATATTTATGGCCTCTCAAATTGTGACGAAAATCTCCAAGATAGGGCAATTAAACTGTTCTAAAAAGATGGGGAAATTAAACTGTTCTATATGGCTCGTAATAAAGATCCGTTATGTTTGATGTGACGTAAGTGTTTTTTTTTTTTTTAATTATGTAAATAAGAATTTATCGAACAAAGGTAGTTAATTTCTTATAAACACCAAGTTACAGAAATTTTTAGTTAAAAAAAAGTTTACTCCAATCGCTGAGCTTAGTTATACAATTAACATAAAGTTTGAAATTGCAATGTAAAAACAATCGTGGGAGTGACATCCTTTTTTTATAACAGCGTCTTAAAGGGGGCTTTCCGATAATTCAGATAACATTTCTGTCTTCATAATGAAGGCTTTACTCGATCATTGTTTATTTGAGCTAAATACATCCTAGTTGAAACAGGGTGCGGCAAAACAACCTGGACGAACAATTTCTAATATAACTTTATTAATAAATAAATTTTTAAAAAATATAACAAATAATAATAAGATAAGACTTTACTAATAAATAAATCCAATTGGTTTCAAAGTAGCCTCCTTTTGTAGTAATGCAGGGGCGCAAACGCTTATGGAAATTTTTAGCAATGAGTCGCAAGTCTTCTACCTTCAATAGTTCCGATCTTGAATATACGATTCCCAGTAAAATACCGAATCCAAGCATCACTGACTGGGGCCAGTGAGCGGTTGGTTGAGAACGTTAAACAGCCTGTGTATGGTCTGAGAGTGCGCGTTATCAATTCTCGTTAGACTGTACTACGGTAAAGTGTTCGACATCGCGTACAGGCCTTAGAGCTGCCAAAGAGGGGGTTCCTTTCCCTTTAACAGAGAATCAAAATTGTGATGGCAGGTCTTCGGATCATCATCAGCTAGTTCCACAGAAGTAGCCAATAGCCCGTTGTGAATCTCTAATGCGACATAAATAAAATACTATTACTACTACCTCTACATTTAATCCCGCAATTGACTGATCGTAAAGACTCGGTTTCCAGTAGAACACCGAAGTCAAGCATCACTGACTGCGGTCAGTAAGCGGGTAGGTGACCACTTTGATCAGCCTTCGTAGGGACCGAGAATGTGCACAGTATCGGTCCTAGTTAAACAGTTCTATCGTGAAATGCTCGACTTCGATCTCGTGTCTTCGGATCATACTCAGGTATGTTTCCCCAGACAGTCACCAATAACCCATTGTGCAGCTCTGGTGCGACGTAAATAAAGAGCCTACGAAACTCTACATTTAATCCACCTCATTTTCACCGAGGCGATTACTTTAAAGAGTCCAAACTCAATGTTCAGAGCAAACGAACGATTTCACACTGTCGTTTTCCTTGCTTAAAATATTCTAAAATAGCATATATTTTGCTTGACATTGTTGAAAAACCAGAAAACAATATGTTCACTAAGAGGTATATTATAAAATATTTTAAAATTAAAATGTTTGACAAAAGGAAAACGAGCACACAAATTAAAAAGAGATCAGTTAACTTTATGCAATATTTTTATTTTGAAAGATTATTTTCACGGCTTTCAGAAATTATTCTGTTTATTCTAATGCAAAATTTTTGTAAGGGTTTCATTGTTGAAAGAATTAAAAACTTCGTTTATACATTTCTGAATTAGAACAGTTTGAATCAGAAAATAGTAACTTTTTCATCTAAATGAAGATTCAATTACTTGATTTAACAGGGGGGGGGGAAAGAAAACGAGAGCGAGAGAAAGAAAAGAAAGAAATTTATTTAAAAGATCAGCTTTTTAGCTTAAGAAACTAACAATTAAAACATTAGAGACAAATTTAGGTTTGTGTCAAAATGTGTAGTTGTTTTTGTTCTACATATTTTTGCGCTCAATTTAAACCAAGTTTAATTAATTCTAATTAGTGACTTAATCACTACTGCGCATTTAGACGGTCAAGGTTATAATTTTTGCAGATGAGAACTTTGAATTAGTTTTGCAGATGATTGTGCTTCCTTTTATTTTTCTCTTTTCGCAAAATCACGCCAACCGTCTACTGCACCTACATTAAAAAACTTTTTCGTATGCCATCGTCCTTTATATATATTTAAGAAAAAATTCTCAGAGAGTAGAGGGCCCCAATTTGCCAATCAAAAAATTTATATGTGATCTGTAAAATTATTCGATTCTCTTTTAGAAAGAATTTGGCATGTGACTATTTCCGCTTATAATATGATGCGAGAATTTTGTGTGGAATTTTTGAGAACTAAATTGGCAACATTTAGACTAAGACTTTTAAAAAAATAAACTTCAACCATTTTGAACTATAATTTTTTACTTTGGAGCAATAAAAAGCAAGCATTCCAATAGAAATATTTAAAATATAAGGGCGTATGAGCTTTTATGATTGTCCGACTGAATCTCACAAACTTTTGATGAAACTCTTATTGGAAATCGAACATTTAGAATCGCTTTTTTTTTTCTCCCTTAGAAAAAGTTGTTCGAGTATTTTCTCCTCACAGCACTTCCTTTCGGATGTTTGGCAGAAAAGCAATCATTTGAGAGCAAATTTTGTGTAAGCTAATCTTTTGTGGGGCGAATAGAAAATGAAAACTCATTTTAAATGCTATATTAAATATTTGCATTCTTTTAGTAGGTTTGTACAAGGAATTTAAGTAAATGACATTTGATGGTGTTTGGCATAGATTTTTCTGCTGTCCTCGAATTTTTTTAACTGCACAATTAGAATTATGATTAAATACGAATATGTATTGCAATCTATTAAAAAATTTTTTTTAATAATTTGATGCTTTTTTTCTTTCTGTCATGCAATTCATATTTAATATTTAAGTTACAAATAATAACTCACATAATTAACAGAAATTAACGAAATTCATCGTACATATAAATATGATATTATAATTTGTATGTAATAAATTTGACTGTGGCTTAATTTTAAAAAAAAATCCTCTTAACTGCTGCGTTTATTTTTTTAAACATCGAAATCGAAAAAGGTAGGAAATAATGTGAAAAATAAACTTGTAACTCAATGCCTAGTTCGTACTCAAGTTTTTGTAACACTTTCAACCTAAATGTTTCGATATTTCTTAACTCGAAAACTATCAGTTGTTTTACAGTTTTTTATTTGTTTCTTATTCAGGAAAGACACTTAAATGTTATGGTTTAATAGTTGGTACAAAATCTAAAATGAGTTTCTATAGTTATTGCGCTCATTTGAAACAAATCAAAAACTCTGTAAGCACCATCGCCAATTCATGTGCAATACTTTTAATATTATAATTATTATTATTTGCATCTTTGTGTTTTTCTGCATCACGTCGGTGTTCTTTTTTTCTTTTCGAAGTATAATAAATACACTTGAAATGTATCTATAGTTTGCGCTATTTTTGCCTAATGGTTATCATTTTAAATTTTCCTTTAGAAATGAAAACTGGTGTTACAATATTTGTTTAAGATACACGAAAACCGGTTATACACTCTCATTTATTACTTAATAATCAAGTTCTACCGAAATATATTTACTCTAATTGCCAAAACTGTTACCATATAAAATTTTCAAAAAATTAACCTTGACATTCTAGAAAAGATTTTTTTTTTAAAAATTAGCTCTAAACTCATTCTTAGCAGATTTTTGGCGATTGGATACATCTGTATCGTTACTTAAATAGGTACAAGGATTACAACCAATCTTCTGGCTAAGGATATCTAAATTTCTTACAAACACAAAATAGTAGAAATTCTAAAAACTAAGACTTGAGTGTCTTTGAGAATGTGATTCTGGACGATACAGAATCAAGACATACAAAGTAAAAGGCAAAAGTTTAATGTAAGATTGCTATAATTGAAGGACGTTGATCATTATTGTGATGAGCCACACATTTTTTCTAAAAGTGACATTTTTAAGTATTCTTAAAGTATTTAATTATTCGTTAAACTGTACTTTAGTATTGTTTCCAAATACATAATGAAAAAAATCCGCGACTTCTCACTTTGTAACAACTTCATACATAGAAACATCTTCCTGATTACTAAGAAATAAGTAGCATTTTTTTTACTAAAAGTGCTATTTTGAACTTATAAAAATGTGGTATATCATTATATTGTTCCAAACAATCATTTAAAAAAAGAGAATATGCTGTTTCCATTAAAATATAAAACCGAAGGGCGGAGACTTTCTAGACAAACTGTATTTGAATGTAACACATATTGCTTAAATACTTTTTTCATTTCAATTGTAATGTAAAGACTCATCTGTAATTAGAAAGAACTTTTTCTTATAAAACTTATGTTGAACGAAAGCTTTTTAGTAAGGGGAAAAAAATTTAACTACAAAGATTTCTTGATTTCGGAGTAAGACTCTAAACAAAGGAACTCTACAAACATGTCTCAGGTTTTTATTCAAATCCATCAACGCTACCGTTATTTGGATAAATTTAGATTGCGTCCGTATAGTCTTTTCATGCATGAATTTGACAGCCGCCGAGAAGCCGGAAACATTCATTACATTGTGTGTTACAATTAAAGTATTGTATTTCTTCTAAGTCCCTTTGTCGTTTTCCTCGCCTTATCGGTTGTTGTGTGACGTAAAAAAGAAAATACAAGTTTTAAATTTCATTTAGCAAATAGTGATAAAAAATAGTTGTTAACTTAAAATATTACTTTGTAAACCACTTTATTATGTTAAAATGAAATAGAAAATTCAGATCCGAAGGAATTTACTTTCATGTCTTACTGTAAAATATTGATTAAGTTTTTAAATACAAGATGCACTGCTTTAATTTATATTGTATTTATATTTCATTTTATCATCAACAAAGAATAACTGATCCATGAAACTGATGTACGAGTTATAACTGTTTAACTATGTACACTGTAAAATATTCTGTATCAAATTACAGTATAAAGTACTGGCAGTTTGGGTACATCATCCGTAATATCCAGTATACCGTAAAATCCATTTTCACCGGAAAATACTATCCATTAATTTTTACAGTAATATTTCTTTAATTAAAATGATTTTACGGTAATTATTACTGTGAAAACTACGGTATATCATTTTTTTTGTTTCGTAGCAAGTTTCGGCAAAAATGGATCTTACTGTAAGAAGTACCAGCACCTGAGTGCCTGTGCTTTTTACAGTAATTTGATCCGGAATTTTTTACAGTGTATTCTTGGTATTTTGAACAAGCCAAGATAAAGTCAAACATCAAGACAATCGTAATTTCTTAAGTGATAGAAAGAGAACCTGCAACTGTGAGACATAAGAAGAAAATCACGAAGCACTACCCACTATAATGAGAACGTAATTTAGTCTTGACTAACAGAAAATATTCTCCAAAGCAATTAATAATATCCAATTAATAACATCAGTTTTTTTAATTATTAAGAATTTTTAATTTTGTAAAACGTGGCCACATTAAAAAATTTTACATATTACTCTGTAAAAAATACTGGATCGAATTACGGTATAAAGTACCGGTACTTAGGGTGCATCATCCGTAAAATTCATTTTTACAGTCAAATCCATTTTTGCAGTAAAATATTATACCGTAATTTTTACATTAATATATATTTAATTACAATGATTCAATGATTTTATAACAATTATTACTGAAAAATTACGATAACAGTGTGCTGGCCTCTAGTCGGTAACAAAATTTTCCTATGTTGCCTTATAAGTTTAAGCCTAGTTGGCATCTGGGTTAATCATTCCGTGAATATGATTTTTACTAAAGGTGTTATATTTTAATAAGCATGGAATAGTTATTTTGTTATTATTCACAAATTTTGCTTACTTGGGCTTTACCGTAAGAAAAAAAAACAAATTGCAAAAAAAGAATTTATCTATACTAAATATTTCATACATAAAGTAGTGGTAAACAGGTCATAGGTTAGAGTCCCCTTGCCGTTGAGCTAACCATGACAGATTTCTCTCACCATGCAACGTAAACGCAGATCAGTTCCATCAAAGAGTCCTTCATAAAGGCTAGTTTGTCCCAATGCTTGATCCAGAAGTTCTCTTGTCTTCTGGGTTTGGTTTAAAGTTACAAGGCTACGGAGTTGTCGTGAACACGGATTTTAGATGGCTGTTCAACGTCGGATATAAAATAAAAGGAGATAGGCACTTTACAAATTTCAGGAATTTTTTCCAGCTAACAACACAATACACTGAAACATCTGATTGCCACATAGAAATTGTGGTGCTTTTTTACTAAAAGTGCTCTTAAAAAGTGCTTGCTGAACAATTTGGAAGTGTGGTTCAGCATAACATCGGCTAAGACCTTTAAACTTTTTAACGGAGCAAAAACTATTTTATGTTCAATTAAAATATTAATTCAATTAATATGATTTTAAGACTATTAATATCAGTTAACGAAATATCAATATTAATTCGAAACGAACATATATATTTAATTATTAATCTAAACTAAAATAGCTCGTGTAATAGCGCTTTGATTTTTCAGTCTGTTGAATTCTGTCAACGCCATTTCTCGATTCTGAGCAAAACTAAATTTCTATTTACAAGTGTCACTCTCATTTCAATAAAATGATTTTTTAATTAGAGTTTAGAAAAAGTTTTCTACAGTTGAATGTGCATTGACTAAAAAAAGCTTATCAAGCACTTTTCGAGTTTCGACTTTTGAATCTTCCATCCTCTTTACATTTTAAGTACTCTTATTAAGACAGGGAAAAAGATATTTTTATTGCATGAAAGACCCCCTGTTTCCTTAAAAATAGAGATTCTTCTGGAATATCAGAGACGATAATGTGGGGCCACAACACGCCTAAAAATAAACAACTCTCTCTTTTTGAAACGATGCTGCGTGAACGCCTTAAAAGATTCTTTTTTTTTCAACTTTTCTAGATTTCTTTTTTCAGCTTTTCTTTTACCAAAGAACCTTCTCTTCACATCTAAGACTTAACAAAAAATTATTTGCTTTTTTCATTTTTTGGAAATTTGTGAAGAAAGATTTTACATAACTTTTGACTCTTTCATTTTAAGAGTTTTTTTTCCCATAAAAAATTATCATTGAATGCTAATAACCTTTATTCATAAATGGTTACACCTTTGAAAAGGTTAATGAATTTAAATACCTTTGAACAATGATCAATGACCAAAACAGCATAAAAACAGAAGTAGACAACCGAATTAAAATGGCAAACAAGTGTTTCTTTGGACTAAGAAAGCAATTAAGATCAAGCCTAATCAGTCGAAAAACCAAAATTAAAATTTATAAGACTCTTATTCTACCTGTATTGCTCTATGCAAGTGAAACATGGACACTAAACGCAGACACTCAGCGTACTCTTGGTGTTTTTGAAAGGAAAATCCTTAGAAATATTTTTAGCCCAGTACAGGAAAGAGGCTGTTGGCGAATCAGATGCAACTTTGAATTATATAGACTCTGTGGACAGCCACAGATAGTGCAGGTCATCCGAAGCATTAGATTAAGATGGCTTGGCCATATCTGGAGAGGTTCAGAAAACAATGCAGTACGAATCGCCACCTTTAAAAATCCTTCTGGATCTCGTGCCAGAGGAAGACCTCCAACCAGATGGCTCGATGACACTACGAAAGATCTCAAAGTAATAAAGATTAACAATTGGAAAAAAGTCGCCATGGATAGGAGGCGTTGGAGGCTGCGCGTGGTTGAGGCAGCCAAGGCCTGTAAGGGGCTGTCGTGCTGAAGAAGAAGAAGAAGCTAATAACATTAAATTTTTGTGAAATTTTGGATGAATAGTTTTTATATTTGATACTGAATAATTTTCTTTATTTTTTTGTTAGTCTGAATCGGGCAACTATGTTTTACTAAAAAATTTTCTTAGCAAATTTATTGTATTATTGATACATAAAATTATTGTATTATTGATACAGTAAATAATCTTTACATTGTCTCCTATTTGCATACTAAACATTTAACTATTGTTAAAAAACATATTATATAATTACTTGAAGTAAATTAAAATGCATAAATGTACAATTATAAAAATATAGATAATGTACAGAACAGGCATAAAAAATTAATTCCTAAAATATAAACCAAAATATAAAATATCAACACAACTTCTCTTTCAATATTTTACTTTCATACACTCTAGTTTCCCTAAAACAATTTATTTTAAATGTATTTAAGAATTTTGTGACTGAAGTTCTTTAATATTTTAAGTGGTAAATACAATGTCTTATTTTGTAAAGCTTTTCAGACTAAATGTTCTCACACATTCTTAGTAAAAGCTTAAGTTAGAAGTTTTTTTTGCAACTAAAAAATTAAATATTTTTGTTTGAAACCACAGGCTTGTAAATTTCAAGTGTGATTATGTGCCTTATCTTGCGGAAAATTGCTTTTCAGATTACACATTCTAATGAGAAGTTATTCTTTATCAAAATGTTTTTTAATTTAAACTTCCAATTAGAAAATACTAATTCAGTTTCACCATTAAATGTAATATCGAAATCATCACTAAAATACTACCGTGCTACCTACTACAAAATTGTGATAATGAAAGAAAAACTTTATTTCTTAATCAGCAGCTTTAAAAATTGATTTGTTACTTGTTCATTTCACAGCTTTCAATTGTCAATTAGTTGCATTTTTAAAGATTTTTCAGCTTATATCATATTTTTTCTAAAAAACACTCTTTTAAAAAGTGTATCACATTTACATTCTCAAATCGAAAATTTTTATAATCCTCCATAACTATAATTACCAATTAATGTTACTTAAGTATCACTTCAAAACTTAAGAGACATTTACAGAATGTTATTTTTACCTTAGATATAAAATTCCAGAAGTTTTTTGAAAAAGTTCATTGTGCCTCAAAACATATCTACACAATTTAGAACATAAACGATACCACAATAAACCCGTAGAGTATAATGTGTCTGCTCTCTGTTCTTTAGAAATAGCAAACAATACTCACAAATTATATAATTCATTTAGGAGATTAAAAAATAATGTAATATTTCATACATAAAG